>NC_079336.1:97605052-97905052 GCF_029582105.1 Oenanthe melanoleuca | reverse complement strand
AGCTGAGTGCTGGCCATACTTTGAGGATGCCAGGCAGATCTGACTCCCTCCAGCCTGACCAGCTCTGAGCAGCTGACACCAGAAGGAGGGAGGCACAGGAGTTTTTGTGCCTCTTATGTAAAAGGTACTTTGATGGGCAGCACTGTAATCCTACAGAGGAAAGGCTTCCCCTGTACCTGCATCTGAAAAGCTTTGAAAGCCATCCTGTTACTGGGGGACGTGAACATGGTGACATCAAGTGAGGGGAATAGGAGGAAGCTGCTTTTTGTGCTTTTTGGTTTTCTGGCTGGCATGTTGAATGTGTGGGTTTCCCAGTGTGTGTATTTCCCAGTGCTTTTACCTGTCAGGGTTCTGGTGTATAAACAGGAGCAAATGGCTTTTGATGATTTCTTAAACCTAATGTTTAGTAACAATCTCGTGCATGTGCAGTATTTCCTGTTAAACAAAGTCTCAGGTAATTTTCTGGCTTTTACTATTTCTCTGGATTGGCCTGGGCCAGTTTTTTGGAGAGGTGTGAGTTGTGCTGAACAGCTGGATTTGTGGCACCTCTTTGGGGTCATGCACCTGGCTGATTTTCACCTGTGAGAGTGTGGATTATCTGACACCTTGCTGACCTGTGATCTGGGGCTTCTTGAAGGAAATCAGACCTTCCAGCTGGCAGCCCCTGAAGGGCTGTTCAGAGCAGTTATTTCACTGAAATCTTTTTGTTACCTGTGTACCAAACCTAGGCTTGGCTCAGCAGCTCAGTCCTGCAAAGCCTCAACACCAAAAACATGACAGAAAACCCATTACAGCTCAGGGAGAGAGCTCCAGCTCCCTGAGCCTTGCTTGGCTTTTCAGGTGGTGAGAAGTGGAAGATTTCTGTCCTTAACTGTCAAATCCAAGCCTGTGTTTTCTGGAGGTCTGCAGGAATAGCAGTTACACCACACATGAGCAATCCCCTTGGAGGGCTGCCCCAGCCCCAGAGGGACAGACACTGGTCACTGGCAGGAGAGGGGGACTGCTGCAGTCCAGGAGAGCTGCTTCAGTTCAGAAACCTTTCCTTTCTGGCCTCCTGCAGAACCTGTTGGGTTTTGTGCTCCCGTGTTTTATGACTTGTTGCCATGATAATTCAGCTCATCTTACAGGTTTCTCTAATTGTGATTGATGTGCAATCATTCATTTCATTGAACCTCATTAAGGTCTGTGAACCTCTGTCCCAACTTACAGTAATTAGAGCCCAGATAGCCATTCCATCTGTTCCCAAGCACTGGTTAATTAATGAACTTTTAACGTGTTCTTTGCCTTGTAAAAGCCCTCAGCATTCTCAAGTTGCTGAATGGGATTTGCATGCCAGCATTTCCGTTTGATTTGAATGCCACAGCAACGTGGGGCTTGGAATCCCAAAAGTCAACACACCAAGTCCTGGGATCCCGGGAAGCAAAGTGGAGAGATTTCACTTTCTGTTCCCACTTTGTGCATCAGTTACAGTATCTGTGAACCTGGCTTTGCAAACGGGGTCTCCAGTGCTCCTCACTGCCCAAACTGAGGGGTTTGAACCTTCCCTTGTGCTGCTAAAGAAAATTCACAGAGATCAGCAAACCAAGTGTTTCATTCTTTGTAGGTACTTACTGGAAGGACATTAGAAATGTGATACACACGTTTTCCTGCCCTTACATTTCATCCTTTTGTTACACTTTGAGCATCAGGCCCCAGACAGCTTTGTTAGTTTTATGTTTCATTCACTACAAGGGGATTTTTAGGATGGAGCAGAATCCACCAGTGCTGCTGGAGTTGTCACAGAGACTGTTGTGGAGAGTTTCTCTGCTTCACCTCTGTGCATTCTGACTGTGCTGAGTCAGTGACCTGTGTGCAGGGGATAAATCATTGCATTTTTAAAAATTCACTCCATTCCTGTTTGCTGAGCAGACAGGGCAGGCAGTATTTCCAGTGGCAGGAGTTTAAAGAAAACTTTGGGTTTTGTTTTTTTTGCCTTGCTGCATTCGTGACCTGCTGCTGGTTTTTACCACAGCTCGGTGGTGCAGGGCTGTGCTCTGCCTCCTTTGGATTGATCTGTGTTTACCTTCAATATTCAGGACAGGAATTAAGTCATACTGCTCAACTGCCTCAAAATCCCTTTCAGCATCCAAAGGCCGACCATCTGTCCGGCCCAGCCGTTCCTTCCTCCCCCAGAGTGTGCTCAGCCCGTGCTCTCAGCAGGGCTGTGTCCTGGAGGAGCAGAGTATGGAGGGAATAAAGGTGCTGGGCCTGGGGCCATGCTTAGCAAGGCAGGCCCTGGAACTGCAGATGGTTTTTGTGAATCCAGTGCAGGAGCCCCTGGTTCTGTGGTGCTGCTCTGTGTGTGCCCAGGCCAGGCTGCCTTCTCTGTGGAGACATTTCCAAAGCAGCTACTCTTAATTCCTCTTCCAATGTTTCTGTGTGCCAGCTCACCACTGATCCCACATTTCAAACACTCCACTGGGTGAACCCACCTGTGCTCCCCTGCTCTTTCTGGGACTGAAGAGTTTTGAGTTTCTGGCAGATCTGGAAGAAGAACAGATTTTTTTCTCGAGCTCTTTGGGAAGTGCAGGTTTGTGTGCAGTGCCAGGTGTGTGGGGCTCAGCCTTGGTGCCACCTCCTCTCTGTTGCTGCTGTTCTGCAAGGTGGAGGCTGGCATCTTGTTGATGTTCCACTGGCTGAGACTGAGCTAGGACCAGATCCATTCAGCATTTACTGATGAGTGTTTGTAAATTGTACCACTCCACTATATTTAGGGGCTGCAGTTCTGTTCACATGAGGAAAACTGGGATGTTCCTCCTGGGCAGTCCCTCTCCTGCTCTCCACAAGCATTTGCACTGTGTTTTCAGACAAAAAAAACCGTGCAGACAGTCTGGGTGAGGCTTGGGCAGCAAACAGGGCAATCCTGGTGAAGGGATGAGAGGAGGGAGCCCTTGCCCCTCTCTGGGGGATCGTGCTGTGCCTGTGCTCTGGCTTTCTGGTTTGCAGAGATGGCCCCAGTGTTGGCTTCTGGGGCTGATGGATGGGAGTCCTCCCACTGCCAGGAGACCTGCAGGCACAAACTCTAGTGCAACAGGATGAGTCTAGGTGCTGCATACCTATTTTAGCAACATTTTCTTTTAAATCTGTAAGCAGGGGTCGCATTCCACCCTTAGATAAATGTAAGTGTTAATTAAGGGAATTACATTTAATGCTGTTCTCTGTCAGGTAACTGATTTTACACAATAGGCATTTACATTAAGATTTAAATGTTGCCTGTGTTTCGTTTAGTACTGACTTATTTTCGTTTTTAGATTAAAATATTTTAGCAGCCTTTCTGTGGGCTGCCTGTGAAACGTTTGATGTTATTTGGGTTTATTAAGAGAGATAAGAGGGATGTTGTTCTATCAGCTGTTAAATATTATTGTGTGTTAATCCATATTTTAAAAGTTCAAAGTCTGTGCTAGCTCGTGTTCCTCTGCTCACTGCTGCTGGTACAGACGTGCTCATATGGAGCATTCCCATTTGTGTGAAAAACAGAATTCAGCTCAGGCCATGCATAGATTGTCAGAAAGATTAAAGTGTGCATCGTGCAATTTTTCCTCTTTCAGAAAGGGGCCTTTGATGTGCTAATGCTCACTTTCTCTCTTTTCATGGCGAAGTGCTGGGCATTGTCTGGGGCTGCAGAGCAGTGTCTGCTCCAGAGAGGCAGATCCACCGGCCCAGCCCAACCTTGGGCAAGGTGGCAGCATCTGCAGGGCCCTGCTGGCATTGTCCAGGGAGCAGACAGCCCTGGGCCTGCACAGATAAACACCAGGGCAGGCAGCGAGGAGAGGTGCTGCCAAAAAAGCCAAATATTGAACGTCCAGTCTCCCACTTCTGTGTGCCAGTGCTCCTCACACACCGTGGGTCCAGGCTGGAAAGCTGGCAGGGCAGGAGGCTCTGGAATCACACCCAAACACAAGGCTGTCATCTGTTTCCAAAGTTAGCTGGCTAGGGAAATTATTTGGATAGGCTCATCTTGGGCTGCAGTGGGCATTTTCCAGCTGATGGATGAAATTTTGCAGGCTGTTCACAGGACCTTCTTGAGCTGAGTGGCGGGGGCCTGGTGGGGTGGTGACAGTCATAGTGACAAAGGTGTGTGGGGAGTGAGCAGCTGTGAACAGCCTTTCTTATGCCAAAAAACACCTTTTGTAGTTGGCTGGGGAGAAATGTTTTCCTGAGTTCCTCAGAATATGACTTTGGGAAGAGAGTGTGTAACTGGGCAGGAGTGAGTGCAGCGCTGGTTGTGTTCTGCAGAAGACAGATCAGTTGGTAATTGAATGATAGAAGCCTTCCTTTTCAAACTGGGTGAAATTTGAGACAGGAAATTAAAACCTGGAATAAAACTTGAAGAGAGGAAAGCCTGACAGTGGCCCTGCTGTGTAGCATCTTCCCTGGGTCACCATCCCTGCATCTTCCCCCTTCTCTTCTTCCACCAACTCCATTAAAAATCCATCCTGTGCTGCAAGCCTTCTGTCTGGGATCCTCACATCTCCCTTCTGTGGCTGTCCTGCAGCATCCCCCCAGCACAGCTCTCTGCAGCAGCCCTGGCTCGCTGGTTTCCCTCTCAAATCAGATTAATTGTCCGTTTTAACAAAGTGCCTCTGCTCTGCGAGCTGGCCCTAATCTCATCGTGCTGCAAGTGGGTGCTCCATAACCCAGACACCTCAGGGATGCAGCAGTGCTCAGCCCTGCTGCCTGCACAGCACAGCTGCTCACTGCTGCTCCTCCCTGGTGCATCTGTGTGACCCAGCCTGGGCAGTCACTGCACCTCCCACCTGGAGATTCAGCCCAGCCTGGGGCTTTTCACCTGGGTACACGGGGCTGGGAAGGGCTCCAGCAGCACCTCCCCTGGTCTTTGGGACCACCCTGTGCTTTGTCACTCCTTGTTTCTGCCATATTTATTCCCAGGGGCAGGGTTTTTTCTCTGCAGTGCTCAGCACTCGTGTTGCCATTCCCCTGTGTGTTAATACCTGTATAGAATATCCTGGTTTCTGGTTTTGACCTGGCTCAGGTGTGCAGCCAGCCAAGCAGCCTCCCCACTGCCCTCCCTCCACTTCCACCATCGTTCCTCTTGTGCTGGCTTTTAGAACTTGGCTGTTTAGTAGTGCACTGTACTGCTCACTCAGGAACTTCTCCTGTATTGATAAGACTTCATGGCCACCCTGAGTGACTGGAAACTTATGGGGAAATTTTTTCAGAAGCAGTAGAACATTTAGAAGAAGTTAACAGCAGTGAAACCAATGCATTGACTTTCCTTTTTGTGAAGGAGTCACTTAGATTTTCAGTTTTGCTCGCTCTCCACTCACACATCCCATCTCCTAAGTTTTAAAAAAGCAGATTTCATAAATATGCACCAGAATTTAAATTTTCTCCTCTGGGAAAACGAGGAGTGTCAGGTGGTAATTTCAAACCTCCATCCTCCTTATACTGGTTTTAATTTAAAGCTTGGACTTTAATTTAAAGCTTGCTGGGCTTTGCTCTAGTTTGTTCTTCCTTCCTGCCCTCTCACAGAGTGATTTCCCAGCCTGTCTCACTGCAGCAACAAGTCCATTCCGTGTTAAGCATCTTGCAAATGGTGTCACTCGTAATGGATGTGATAATAAGCCCCAGTTACCTGTCCCTGATTGTAATAAATGTAAATTGCCAGCTATAATAGACCTGAAACTGAGCCATTTAGTGTTAGACCCAGAAATAATGAAAATATCTGTAATAAACTAGAAGGGGCAAAATTACTTGGTGTAATTATATTTTGTTCTGCTCGTAGCTGCCAGATCATAATATTCTTGTCAAACTGACAGGGTTTGGTAACATCCAGTAGGTGAGAAAATATGTTTGTAAATTGGAAAGACTTGTTCCTTGGTGAGTGAGTTTGACAGTCCATCAGTTTTATCCAAGGCACAGAGGTGCCCCTTTCTGAGATGTGTTCCTCTGGCTGTGATGCAGTTAGAACTAAATGAATTGAGCTTCTTTCAGGAACAAATTCATTTGTATTCCCTGTAATTCCAGGAATCCCTCTGTCTGTCAGCTGGGTGAGGCTGGTCTCCTGAGCCCACAAAGCCCCCTTGGTGTCACTGCAGTTGTTCCAAGGGGTTGGAATCGCACCCCATGGATGGCAGCACAAATAGGTTTGTTCTAGACCATACATAAACAATTTTGTGGCACACTCATTACAAAGGGTCTGGCAGTATCTCCCCTTGCCCTGTCTCTGGTGGTTTAGGTGCAAAGCTGGGAATTGCAGAGGCTGGCACCTTCAGGTTCTGAATGGAGTGTGGTGTTATCCCAGGAGATTCCCAGCTGTACCTTCACCTGGGGGCTGCTGTGATGGAGCTTGAGCTGTTCCTTGTCTCCAGGTGCACTGTGGAGCAGATCTTGTAGGAATGCTAAATGTGGCTGCTGACCTGGAGACACTGCAAGTCTGTGTGTTTGTGTATGTGCAGTGACCAAAGCATAACAGCAGCAGTTCTAAACCTTTATAACCCTCTGTCTTTTGCTGTTCTGGGCTTTTTTTTTTTTTAATTTATAAAATTTTAAGATATAAGTGAATACCAACAGCATTTTGTCATCAACTGATATATTTAATAAACCAAACCCACAAGCCTTGCAGGCCAGTCTGCCTTTCCTGCATGTCTGGGTACAGATAGGAAGGTGTAGCTGCAGCATCCCCCTGCCAGCAGCTCCTCTTCAGTCATGGTGGGAGGGTCTCATTGCCTGGCTCTCCTGGCTGCAGCACCTTGGGATCTGGCTTGGGCTGGATCCCTGGGAGCTCCACCTGGAATTTCTCATACTGTGGTCCCAGTATGGGTTCTTGCTCTCCCCAGGAGAGAGGAGCCCAACATCACTGCTCTGGGGCACTGGGAACGTGGCTTTCAATTAGGCCTAGGCAACTGCCATCCTTTTTCTCTCAGGATTGAGTAGAGAATTTCCAGAGAAAGTATATTTGGGGGAATCATGCCCCACTCTTTGCTGGTGTCAGGACACAGAACTCTTTCATAAGCAGCTCTCGGTGGTCAGATCTCAGTGTGCCCTGCAGAATGAGTTACCAGTCAGGGCTGCTGCAGCTCTCAAGTGCTAACAGCCATTATGTCCTCACTGTAATTGGAATATTTTCATCCAGGCCATGTTAGTACAGTGGTAACAGGGAATGCAGTGGCCAGCTGGACCTTGGGTGGGCAGAGGGCTGTTTGCGCCGTGCAGAATGTGCAGTGCTGTGTGTCAGGCACAGGTGAGCGTGTGTGTGGTTTGTCACCTGTGTAACACCCTTAAAGGGAGCAAAGTGAGTCGGGGGGATGAGGTGCAGGCCCAGCAGGGCAGGTCTGTGCACCAGCAGGACCAGCTGTGAGTGAGCACTCAGGGACTGTGGCAGCACTGCAGAGCTGTGTGCAGGGATGGGCTGCCAGGGCAGGGCACAGGGAGGTGTGGGAGCAGGGCAGTGCCCCGGGTTCCTCGGGTGTGCCTGCTCCCAGGGGCTCCTGCCTGTGCACAAATTGAGATGGAAGCTTGTTTTCTGCCTCACTCATCAGAAATGCAAGGCTCTCCCCGGAGCACTTGGCATGACTAATGTGCCACATATTCTGTCTGTCCCCAGGGCAGGCCAGCGCTGTGCCAGAGGTGCTGCAGCCACAGGGCTGGGGCCTCTTGCCTCGGGGCACCTTCAGCAGGGCTCTGCTCTGACACTGCCTGATGTCCACAGAGAGCCTCTGGAGGGGTTGCTGTCCTTGCTTGGCTGTGCTCTCCCCTTTGAGGTGGCCGCGCCCTGTGGCTCGGAGCGCCCGCAGCTTCTCGGGGAGCTGAGCCCTTCTCCAGCATCAGCATCCAGGTTCTCGTGGGATCTGTGAGGGACCCAGGCCTGCTGCAGGGAGGGAGCTGCCTGTGCTGGGCAAACGCTGCACAAACAAGGAATCCCTCTCTGTGCCTGTCAGTCCCGGGGAGAGCCGTGTCTGCTCCACACCAGGTGCTCTGGGCCCCAGCACAGAGGGCTGCCTGCCACTGTGAGGGGTGGCACAGCAGCAGAGCTCTGTGTGCAGGCAGGAAGAGCTCTTGCTGCTGGCACAGAGGATGGTCTGCCCGTTTTGGATAAGGAGGAGGAGCAGCAGCCCTGGCACGAGCCCTGGCTCCCCTGGTGCAGCGGGCACAGATGGCCACAGTGGGGGCTGCCCACGGGGAGGGGCACACAGACCCGGTGGGCACAGCCTGACCCAAGGCAGGCGCCGTGGAGAGTTCCCATCTCGGGTGCTCTGGTTTATAAAAAGCACAGCAGTCTGTGGTGGCTGGCAGGTACCATTTAACTGCACCTGTTTGGTGAAGGAGACACGTCACTGAAATTCCCCCAAAAGTTCTCGGTGCAATTCGGTCACTAGACCGTAAACGGCGGCGAGCCCAATCAAGCAGATTGAGTTTCACACAGAACTGCCTAACACCACGTTTTGAAAGCACAGTAACTCCATCCTCTTCACAGCTGGGGAGGACAATTAGGTGCAGAAAGGGCATCAGCCGACACATCTCTACTAACCTCAGTTTTGTGGTCCTGGCTTTATTCTGCTTTGGTAAGTCCCAAACATTTATGTTCTTGTTTCTTTTCCAAACTGCTGTCACAGTGTCAGGAGCAAACCCTTTTTGTGAAGCACCTTTGGGCCCTGTGATACAATCAGGAGGGAACTGACATAGATGTTTCTGGCACTGAGCAGTAAATCCAAAGATTTTCTGCAGGTCTCCCTGATTGGGTAAGAAGGAGTTGGCACGTGGACGTGCAGCCGTCCGTGCTGTGGGGTGGGCTGGAAAGAGCTGTGTCCCTCTGTACTGGGAGCTGCTGCACTGGCCCAGTGCCCCACAGCCCTTCTCTGGGTGGGCTGCCTGTCACAGATGGGAGCTGCAGCAGGCCTGTGCCAGCAGGCACAGAGGGGCCCTCTGGAGCTGCAGAGCAGTGCTGCTCTCCATGGGCCCTGGCAGTGCCCTGGTGCCCCTTGTGGCACTGCTGCCCTGTGGTGTTGGCATGGCCTGTGGGCTGTGGAGAGCAGCCAGGTGCTTCTCCCCAGCCTGGCCACAAAGCCACAGACACTCCTGTCTCACCTGCCTGCTGCATCAGCAGAGCTTGCTGCTCTTTCCCTGTGTCAGTGACAGTGTATCAGTGCTGCCAGAATGGTTTTGTTCTCAAACAGGAGCACGGGGGAGGGTGAGCTGGCCATTACCACCAGCAGGTGTGTTTTGCTCGAGGTCAGCATGGAGTTAGGTTCATAAGCCAGAGTTCTGTATTTTCAGGACCTGCTGGAGTCACCATCTTGTACATTCCCTTGTTTCTCGACAGGGCAGTTTGGTATGGTTTAGTGTTGTGTGTGTGTGCAGGAGGGAGCAGTGGGCAGATCCTGGCCCTGGGATGGCTCAGGTCACCTGCAGAACCCAGGTCATGGGGGCTTTGGAGGATTGTCACAGTCATTATGTTTTACACTGTGTGTCTGAGACTGGCTCTGTGTTGTAGAGGTTACATGTAGAAGTGGTGCCTGGTGGGTGAGAGCCCAGTGCTGGCTGGTCCCTGCCTCTGGTGAATTTTCAAAAGCTTCTGCCTTTTGTCTTCTTTTGCATCTGGAAGGATGTCCTGTGTGTTTCACTTTGCAGTTCATCCTGCTGCTGCAATCAGATGTGGTTTATCACAAATAACTGATGTTAGCATTTTAATTTGTCAGGGTTTTTTTCAAGCAGCCTTCGTTGTGTGGTTGAAATGTTAGAATAATTGATATGCTGATAAAACACTACTAGAAGCTCTTAATATTAAAACATTGAGATTTGATTGCTGTATTCAAGTAAGACCTAAATTCCTGCTCTCCCACAGTTTTATATATATTCATGATCAATAATTCACACCTTGTCACGGCTCTCAATGTCATTACTTCATATGAAATGAAAAAAACCCAAACCTGTTTGTGTCTGTCTAAACCATTTTGCTCTGGAGCTTTGCCTTGGCAGCAGCAAAATGTAAAATAATGCAGCCGTGGGGGGGTGGGTCAAATTGCCGTACATATTAAAAGAGGAGCTTTTGATCAGCTCCTGCGAGGGTCTGGTGTAACTCCATTTATCTGCAGATCTCAGGGGATGCCCAAGCCCCCAGATAACGGGGCTTAGTTAATCAGGGCAGCCAGCTGTCCAGCGTTCTGCTGGGGCAGGTCCAGGCTCCCAGCCCAGCCCAGCCCAGCCGTGGATCCGTGCTCCCCGCGGCGCTGCAGCTCGGGCTGCTCAGGGAGAGGCAGCCGGGCACTCGGGGCTCCCTGCCAGCCCTGCCCGGAGCTGGGGCTGCTCATCCTTGGGCTGAGTGCTGCTGTGGGGGCACCTTGGTGTCGGGTGGAGCCCAGAGCTCGCAGGTGACGCAGAGGTCGGGTTAAAGAGGGTCAGTGTGAGGTTCTGGTGTTTGTAACTCTGATGTTTCGCTGTTGGCTCTTAGGCTGAAGGCACAGCACGTTTCTGAGGGGCAGCTCTGACAGAAGTATTGCCCGAGGGATTTTTGGGACACACGCGTTCCTACAGGGCGATAAATAGGAAACCTCGTGATGCTTTTTTATAGGATGGACGTGTTTCTGGGAGGGTTGTGAACAGCTTGTTCATGATGTCTCCACATTCAAATTCCTAAACCTCAGTAAAATTTTAGTTGACTTTTTCTTTTTTTAACGAATCCCAACTGTTCTCCCAAACGTGCGTGTGTATTGAGACAGAGATACCAGGGAGTTTAATTTCACCTTGCTGCAGTCACTTAACTCCCTCCTGATTAAGCTGTGAGTGGAAACGAGCTCGCTGCCCGTATGGCAGGAGCTGCTGAGCTCCCGGGGAGCCCAGGAGGGCACGGGGAGTGCCAGGGGCTGGTGAGTGTGTGCTGGGGTACCTGCACCCGCTGCTTTTGGCTTCCCGGCGTACAGAAGGGCGCTGAGCTGGGCTCTTCCGTGCGTGCCTCCGAGTGCTGGTGATCTACAGGGCTCTGCAGGTTTTGGAGTGTTCTTGCTCAGCTGCCTCCCCTGTAGCTGCTTGTGCTGTCCGGGCGGTTTTTCCCAGTCTTTTGTGTGGTGAGCAGCACCCCCCAGCTCGTCAGTAGGATTTCACCGGGTGCAGAGCAGAGCTGGGCAGCGTTTATCCGAAGCTCGGTGCTCTGCTGTGTGAGATGCTCGGAGCCGCTCGGGACCCAGCAGGGCATCATCATCCCGAGCGTGCAAAGCCTTTTCTCGCGGCCCGGGCCCGGCTGGGAGCCCCGCGAGCAGCCCGGGCCGGATGAATGGAGCGCTGCGGGCCGGCCCGCAGGCTCAGGTGGTCGCCGTCCCCCGGTGTCGCGGAGCCCTTTGAGCGATTTGTCACGGCCGGGCCCGCTCCCGCTGCGGCACGCGTGCCAGCTCCGTGTCTCTGCCAGACGGGCTCGGCCCCGAGCCCCCGCCGAGCCGGCAGCGCGCCCGCCCCGCTCCGCTCCCTGCTCCGCTCCCTGCTCCGCTCCCTGCTCCTCTCCTTGCTCCGCTCCCTGCTCCGCTCCCTGCTCCGCTCCCTGCTCCGCTCCGCTCCCTGCTCCGCTCCCTGCTCCGCTCTCTGCTCCGCTCCCTGCTCCGCTCTCTGCTCCGCTCCCTGCTCCGCTCCGCTCCCTGCTCCGCTCCCTGCTCCGCTCCCTGCTCCGCTCCCTGCTCCGCTCTCTGCTCCTCTCCTTGCTCCGTTCCCTGCTCCTCTCCCTGCTCCGCTCCCTGCTCCGCTCCCCGCTCCGCTCCGCTCTCTGCTCCTCTCCTTGCTCCGCTCCCTGCGCTCTGCTCCGCTCCCTGCTCCGCTCCCTGCTCCGCTCCCTGCGCCCCGCTCCGCTCTCTGCTCCTCTCCTTGCTCCGCTCCCTGCGCTCTGCTCCGCTCCCTGCTCCGCTCCCTGCTCCGCTCCCTGCGCCCCGCTCCGCTCTCTGCTCCTCTCCTTGCTCCGCTCCCTGCGCCCCGCTCCGCTCTCTGCTCCTCTCCTTGCTCCGCTCCCTGCGCCCCGCTCCGCTCTCTGCTCCTCTCCTTGCTCCGCTCCCTGCGCTCTGCACCGCTCCCTGCTCCGCTCCCTGCTCCGCTCCCTGCGCCCCGCTCCGCTCCCTCCCTGCTCCTCTCCCTGCTCCGTTCCCTGCGCTCTGCTCCTCTCCTCCCGCTCCGTTCCGCCTCGCTCCCTGCACCCTGCTCTGCTCTCTGCTCCGTTCCCTACTCCGCTCCCTGCTCTCTGCTTCTCTCCCTGCTCCGCTCCCCGCTCCTTTCCCCGCTCCTCTCCCCGCTCCGTTCTCTGCTCCTCTCCCCGCTCCTTTCCCCGCTCCGTTCTCTGCTCCTCTCCCCGCTCCTTTCCCTGCTCCGTTCCCTGCTCCTCTCCCCGCTCCTTTCCCTGCTCCTCTCCCCGCTCCTCTCCCTGCTCCTTTCCCTGCTCCTCTCCCCGCTCCTCTCCCCGCTCCTTTCCCTGCTCCTCTCCCCGCTCCTCTCCCCGCTCCGTTCCCTGCTCCTCTCTCTGTTCCTCTCCCCGCTCCGTTCCCCGCTCCTCTCCCCGCTCCGCTCCTCCCGCACCGCCCTGGCAACAGCCGAGCGCCCGGCAGTCGGCATGCCCATAATGAGCGCTGAATGGCATCCCTCGCTCCCTTTAGAACTGGGCCCAGGCGTGTGCCTCCTCTGCGAGGAAGTTTGGCAGCCTATTCATTAGCAGGAGTCACCAGGAGTTCAGCCCGTGCGGGGGAGGCAGCCCCGCACGCCGCGGGCTGGCGCTGGCAGGAATGCGCTCCTGGGGCAGGGCAGGGGAACTGAGCAAATAACGCTGTCAGCAGGTGCAAACGCTGCCGTGCTGCCCATTGATTTCCTTTCTTCAGGCTTCCACGGGAAGTTTGTAAGAAGATTTATCACGTATCAATCGTCCTCTGCGAGCGTTAAACGCAGAATTCTTCCTTTCTTTCTCCCCAGTTGTTGGCACCACGCCTGCAGGAACTCGCGTGCAGTGAAGATGTGCTTTGCCTATTCGAGGTCGACACCAGACCATCGTCTCCTGGCTTTAAGCACTGCTTTTCTCTGATTTTTTTTTTTGTAATAGTGTTTCAGAGTGGTTTTGTTAATGTACTGCAAGTCACAAATGGCACTTCAATATTAATTAGTAATGCTTTTCAATTCTAAATACCCTCACCTGCATTCTGTTGTCACTGGTGTTATTCTCCCGCTCCTAATTTCTAAATTCAGCTTGGCCTTTGCTCCCACCGAACAGCCTTGCAGAGCTGGAGTGCATTTCCCCATAACAGGAACACAATGAGGCGCTGAGAACTTTTGTTTTCGCTGAGGAAACGGAGAATGAGATGTCATCCTGGCTCCTGCGAGCCCTAATTCATAAAGTCATACGTGAGGCTCTCCAGCCCATTGTAGGTTTGTCCCAGGCGTTATCCTGTTATTGGAAGTGTGTGATTCACCTTCTGAGCAGACAGAAGCTGCACACAAAAGGGGAAGATTTGCTTTCTCTGCTCTGAAAGGCTGCTGCAAGCAGGGGTCCTATTAAGACAGCTGGAAAGTTGCTTCAGCTTGTTACGCTTGTAAGTTTTATTGGTGACTGGTTTTTGATTACACATTTGAATGCTGTGTGTTCCAGGTTGCCGAGTTTTAATTAAAAGGCAATAGTCTCCATGTTAGCTGGCTTTGTTCTCTGCATTATCCAGGCCACAATGCATGCAAGTTGTGGGCTGGGTTTGTCCACTGTGCATCACTTATTTGGGATACATAAGGTTGCACCTTCTAGCACCTGCCCTAAATATAACCATCACACTTTTGGAATTGGTTTATTGTGTTTAATTTCTTCTAAGAAGTCCAGTGACCAAATCAGTGTGTGTGTGTGGTGGGGGGATTGTATCCCTCTGTCCTGTAGCTTTTTTCCTCCAACCTAATTACCTTTCTGGTCATTGGAACAGGGATATTGTGTGCCAGGAGCTTCCCATAGTGCCACAGGCTGTCTGTGACGGTGAGTTTTGAACTGGGGCTTTGCTCCTGTGCTGGGCAGCTCCCAGGCCACATCTTCTCAGTCAGGAAGCTCCAAAGGTGTTACCCTGAATTTCCAGCCCTGAATTATCCCCTCCTTGTTCCCATTCAGGACTGTTGGGCAGCTGGGTCCGGCTCCCTGCCCGTTCCAGCAGGATGTGGATGTGGGCTCGGGGAGGCCGTGGGACAGCCCTGAGTTGTGCACACACCTTTCCTTAACGGGGCATCCATCACAGCTACGAGGAGAGAGCTCTGTACCTCGAGGCCATCATCCAGAACCACAAAGAAGTGATGACGTTTGAGGATTTTGCTGCTCAGGTCTTCTCTCCCTCTCCCAGCTACTCCCTGGGTGGAACTGGTGAGTCTGCACGTTATTCTTCTTCTAGCCCCAAGAAGCACTTGAGCAGCAGATGTACACCTGTTTTTGGTAGATAAATGCTTGCAAATTTAAGAAGACTATTCTCCCCCTGAATCAACTAATGAATATCAAAAGGAATGATGACATTCATTTTAATTTGTTTTGCATCAGAGCCATTCACACTGCTCCTTTCTTCAGCTATCCTGTTAACCCCCAACTCCGGCGAGGTTAATGAACTTTCTCGCAGGGATGGGCTCGGGCTCATTCAGGGCTCTGGGTTCTTGCTGAGCTGGGAATATGCTGCTCAAAGGCGAGGCCTGAATCGGGGCTCACTTATCAGAAACAGTTCCTGGCAGGGGAAGCTGCTGCTAATGCTCAATGGGGATTACTGTGCTGAGGCACCAGGTCAGGGATTAGTGCCCGAGGAGCGGGCGCTGTGCGGGAATGGCGTGCGGGACGGGAGCAGGCAGCCTGAGCCCCTGCCCTGCAGCCTGCAGGTGTGTGGGTGTGTGTGTGTGCACCAGGGCTCTCCAGGCCTGCTGAGGGGTGACAGCAGCATGCCCAGCTCCGGGAGTTCATTCCTCGTGTGCCTTGCAGAGGGTTAGGTTGGTGAGCAGTCACAGTCGCTGCCCAGCTGGTTTGGTTGAGTTTGAGTGAACCTCTCCTGAAAGGGAGTTTGGCTCTGAAATGCACATTTCTGGTGCCTCCAAAATGTGGTTTTTTCCAGCATCCAGAAAAGTAGCTGGTCACCCTGTGCTGGACTCTCTAACAAGGATTCCTTAATCCATCGTTGACACTCCTAGGGTGACACTGGCACTTTCTAATCATTCCCTGCTTCTCTTTTGGATTGCTGAATAGATTGCTTCCAACCTGTATAAACGTTGCAGGACATCTGCTCTATTTCTCTTTAGCCCGACTTGTTAGCAGATATCTTCCATCTAAACTGAAACACTGAAGGAAGAAATTAAATTTGCTCGCATAAATCACTTAGGAATAGAACCAGCCGCGCAGCATTGTCTGGCGTTGCTGGCTCCGATCCTGGCGTGCTCGGAGCTTTGTGAGGAGATAAGAGGCGTGTGCTGGCCGGGCAGTGGTGGCCAGGAGCAGCAGGCAGAAGGCTTTGGAGATAAGCGCTGGCAGGAGGGGGAGGAAGCCGGGGCCATTTACATAATCGCGCCTCTGCGTCCTGGAGAGGCGTCAGGGAACACGGGATGGATCTATTGATCTCTGCTGAACTGGAATACTAAACAACGCTAGGAAAGCTTATAACTTAAAGCTTTGATTAATGTTTCCTACATTAAAAAGTAGAACAGCTGTGCATTAAATTCTTTTATACACTCTGCCAAAAGTCTGAGACAAAAACCCGCCCGTTTCAATAGGAGCGCGGCGCGTGCCCAGGGCCGGTTGTTAGCACTTGAATCGTTTGTCTGTGGGCGTATCAGCAAATAGAAATGTAGATGGAGCGATCTGCTTTAAGCATTTCGCTCTGTGCATGGCTGTTCGTGCTCACGTTGCTCTTAGCACGCGGTGTTGTGTCACTTGTGGCTTGGCAGGGCAGCCCCTCCGCAGCCCCGTTCTGAAGGATAAGCCGTGTCTGCCAGACACATTGAGAGCGTTCCCCAGTAGCTGAGGATTTCAGAGCGCTGTTAAATCAGGAGTACCGGCTATGGTTTCATTATTTTAATTGCTGTTAAGTGCAAAGCCTCCCCTGGTCAGGTCCCGATTTTCAGACTTCTGAGCCTCAGAATTAATTTCCCTCTCAGGAACTGGAGGCTGGCCATGACTTCTGGTGTCAGAATCTCTGCTTCAGAGAGCCTCCTCACATTACCTGCTGACTCTGCTGCATGTTCAGTGAGTGCTGAGCAGGGCCAGTGTCAGCTGTGTTCATGGGGACGTGTTTTCCATCAGATGCCCCTCAGCAGTCAGCAGGGAGGCTGGATGCAGCTCCAGGCAGAGATCCACCTGTCCTGCACCTGCAGGAATCACCTGGCTGCCACTTAGGAGCACTGGGGGCATTTTTCTATTCTGAAACAGAAAAAAAGGAGTCAGGGAGCAGTAAATAAAAAGAAGCACTCAGTGCCCAGGGAGGCAGAGTTCCCCATATCTGGAAGTGTCAGGATGTGATTTTGGGGTGATGATGGCAGTGCTGGGTTGGCCACTGGACTTGTTGATCTCTTCCAGCCTTGATGGTTCTGTGGGATGCATGGAGCTGGCACAGGTGGCAGTACAAGCCAGCTGGCACTGCTGACTCTGCCGAGCATGAACTGCTCAGGTAAATTTAAGATGAATTCTCATCTGACCTGATTCTTGCAGTGCCCCCAGGTGTGATCCTGTCAGTGCTGTGAATGCATGTGTGCAGCAGGGGGGCTCAGGGAGTGAGGCTGCTGCTTGTCACAGTGCAGGGTGTTCTCAGGGGTTAGCACAGCACAGGGAGAATCAGGCACAGCTCTCAGGGACACGTCACTGGGGCATTGCTGGCTAGGAGATAATTATTTCAGCTGGATGTTTTTGTGTTTCCTGGACATGCATCCCCAAGCTCATGAGGGATGTGGTTTTCCTGCCCTGGTTTAGTCTCCCTGACACCAATCTTGCAGGTGCTGCATTTTCTGCAGGAAAATTGTCCAGTGTGTCTCCTTTGGTGTTTTGAGAAGCGTGGCCCTAAGCTCCCTGTATGGCTCATAGATAGCCCAGCTATCTTCAGCGTTGAAAGTGCAGCCTCCCAGGCAGAATGGCCATCCCCAAACTCATTTAGGGGATGTGCAGATTAGGAACAAAAGCTGGGAATACGGCCCTTTGTTGTTAAACTGGTGCATTACATGCTGTATTTTAATTAGGCAGGGTTTGAGAGGCAGCCCAGGAAATCCTCCATAATCCAACACTATTGAATTATTCTCATTCTTTCCCTCTGTAGATTTCTCTCCTTTTAGTGGACAGGCTTTAAGCTGCTGTTCTTGCTCCCTCAGCCAAAATCAGACATAGTTATTCCACACAATCCTTGTGTGTTCTTTAAAAGGATGGGTGAGGCTGAGGTGGGCAGAGCAGCTGCTCCGTGGCTGGTGAGGGCTCCTTGGGGCTCTGGGCAGGTGTGTCAGACCAGCAGGCAGAAGCACGGTGTCAGCCCTGGGGATGGGTGCTCCAGCAGAGCTCTCCAGTCACACACAAGGGCCGTGCCCCAGGGTTTGTGCTCCCTGCCGGGTCCCTGCTTTCCAGGGAAGCCCCAGCCCGGCACCTCGGGGGTTAATGGGAACGGGCACACTTGACTGCTGAGAGGACTGATCTAATCACTGCCATATCCAAGTGCATCTGTTCACCATGAGGTCATTCTTGTGCATGCTAATGACTTGGAAAATAAAGCACAATGCTCGGCGTTATCAGGGAGGATATAGTGTAAATCTTGGCTTTTTTAGTTGCTAATGGCTGGTGTGGAATGGGCAGGGAAAGCATCTCGGGCTCTTGCTGCTCCAGCTTGGTGTTTTTAAAGCATCCTTTTCAGTGGAGCGCCAGAAAAACTGTGCTGGAAAACTTGGACATGTGGGATCTGTTGATAAATGGATTCTTTAATGAATATTATGGCATTGCCCAGGAGCAACACTTGAGTCGAGGAACTATTGAGGTTTTCAGCATTCCCTGGTTTTAAAGCCTAGGGAGCTGTGCCTGCTGATTTACATAAAACCGAGATTTTGCAGCCTTTTTGTTGCAAAGGTAACACATGCTTTTCTTTTGTCTCTGGACTTTTAGATGCTCGAAGTTCTCTTAGAAAATATTTGAATGTACAGCGACCAAGATCTGCTTCATTTTAAACCACTTTTTGTTCAATGATGAGCTTTATCTTTCCCACTTTAAAATCAAAAGCGTTATTTGATTTGGACATGCAGATTTAAGATATTTTTGACAGAAACAAAACAAGCCCAGAATAATTTTTGTTTTTAGCAGGTCTGATGCTTTTTGTAACAGTTATTAAGCCAAGGATTCCTTTTGCTTAGGTTTAGTTTTTCTGGGGTTTTTATACTACTTTGAGGCTTTTGTCCTTTTGTCTTTCCTTGAAACTCTGAAGGGTGTTTTGGCAGATCTGTGTCCAGGTTCTGTGTGTGTGGCTATAGATAGATATAAAGATATAGATGATTAGATATAGATATAGATATAGATATAGATACACATAGATAGATAGATGTAGATATATAGTATTTTTGCCTATGTTGCTGGGAATATTAAAACATACACACCTGAAACTGAGTAGCTGTGCCAAGAGCTGGGTTTGATCTGTGTCAGTGTTGCCTGAGACTGAGCTGTTTGTTTCTAATACATGGGATTTAGGAGATTGCTGCTGTCCTGGTCACTAGTGAGACAGGGAATTGTTGCTGGCACAGAGATGTGTGAGGTGCCCAGCAGCTGAGGTGGCACACTGTGCCGTGGTGGGGCAGGTTGTGCAGGCAGTGAAAAAGAGGAAAAGCAGAGGGAGGTGGAGCAGAGGAGGCAGGACAGTGGCCACAGGAGGCAGGACTGATGTCCTCCCTGTGAGGACTGCTCGGGATGAGCACAGGGACCTGTCTGGTTGTCTCAGGTGGTTCTCATCCTTGGCAGGCTGGAGCCTGCTGCAGCTGGGCTGCCCTTGTGGGGTTGCTGCAGTGGCACCAGTGGATGTGGGAGCTGCTCCTTGCCCTGTGCTCTAGGTTGTCAGTGCTCTGCCCACAGCTTTCCTGTTTTCCTGCTGCCTGAGTGTCCCTGTGAGGATCAGGAATGGTCTGGCATTAAGCAGGGCAGGGTCACAGGTACCACAAAGTGCTGGGGACAGCAGCTCTGTCCCCCCTCAGCTGAGGCAGGTGTATGCCAAGGCTCCAGATCCCTGCAGAGCCCTAAGGTAGGTGCCACTGCACAGTGTGCTGGGGTGGTCCCTTGTGCCACCACTGAGGGTGGACAGGCTGAACTTGTCCCCAGAGGCTGGGCAGCTGCTGGGACTGCTTCCCCCTCAAGCCTGGTGCTCCCCTCGGGCTCTCCAGCAGTGGGGAGGGTGAGAGGCACATCAGGGCTGTCAGCCTGGCCCCTCCTTTTCCATCTAATGGGCTGAGGGCTCTGCCCCAGCTACGCTCCCGGGAGAGGAGGTGGTGAGGGAGGGCTTATCCCAGCAATCAGTGCTGGGATGGGTGAAAGTATCAGCTTGACTGAGCCATCTCTTCTGCTGGGTGACAGCTCCAGCTGCTCCAGCTGTCAGCTCACAGAAGGCTCCAGGCAAAGTGGCCCCTTCACATCTTCCCTCTGCACTGAGGTGAGACCTGGAGCAGAGGTGGAGCAGAACCAGGACAGAGCTGTCCAGGGCTCGGGCTGCCCCACCTGTGACACCCACATAACCCCCAGCACTTGGAGTCTCCCTGCCTGAGGCTGAGCCTTGCAGAACTAATCAGCAGCTGCTCCAACTTGTGAGTAATTAAAATTCAATGTGTACATTTCACTTATTTCCTACACCCTCAAATGGTGGAGGCTCACACTGGTGCTGGGAGCTGTGGGTGCTGTTTTAGGGTTGGTTCTGTCCTGGTTAACCTGTGGTGTCAGATTCTCTTTATTGTGTCACTTTCAGCATTCCAGGGCACTGCAGGATGTGTGTGGCTCTGATTAACCCAGCTCCAGTTATCCATGGGTTCTTCCACACCGGCTCAGGATGCTGCTTACAGTGTACCTGGAGCCTGTCTGTGGGAGCTGGCAGCAGGAATGCTGTGCAGATTTACTGCAATGATTCTGTATGGAATTTTATTACCTTTGCATTTACTAGGAAGGAAAACAGATTTCCACGGACACACTGTCCTGGCTGGAAAGTTAATGGAGGGGCTGGGACAGGTCACAGCCCATGTGAAAACTTCATGGTTCTTCTTAAGTAGGAATCTGCAGGATCCTTACAGGTCATGGTCTTACCCACCCTTGCTTTCAGGGGTGTTCAGCTGCTTCATGAGCAGTGGCTAAAAGGGGCATGTGCCCTTGGGAAGAAACCAGGTTTGTTCTGTGGACTGGATTTAAGATGCAATACACCACCTCTCCCTGGCTTCCTGCAAGGTAACCCTGCATTTAAAGCGCTTTCATCTATATTTTAATTGTTTTTTAATTCCTCCTGCAGGAAATGTGTTTTAAAAGCTTAATGCTCTCTAAGCAGCCTCACCTGTGAGAGGCTCTCCTCTGGGTGTGGGGCTCTTGTCTGAGTGCAGGTGTGTGACTGCTCATGGACAGGTTTGATGCACTCAAGGATTTCCTCCTCTGTGAAATTTAGGTGGCACCAGGATCACTATGCTGCTCACGTGATGGAGTTTTAACCTGGCTATAGTGTCACAGACGTTTAGGTCTCCGTGAAGCCTCGAATTTTAGCTGGTTTGAAAGGGTGTGACAGCAACTGTGCTGGATGTGGAGCTGAGACACAAAGCAGCTGCAGGTTTGGCAGAAGATGAAGAGCAATGAATATTCATTCCAGCTTTGCCAGCATTCCCTCCCTGGTTTGTTTCAGTGCTCGGAGCCCAGGAGGAAGCACGTGGGTCCCTGAGGGGAGCTCCCCTCTCCACCTTAGTGGGGTGTGTTGGGTTGGTGCGAGTGCAGCAGTCCCAGGGAGCTGGTCCTGCACTGACACAGTTTTGTTCCCCCCTTTGGTCCTGCACTGACATGGTTTTGTTTCCTCCTTCAGATTAGAGTGCGGTGCTCCCGGAACAGAAACGGCCGCAGGTAAGAGCGATGCAGCCAGAGGTCTCTCTGCTGCTGCTCTCCCTGCCCTGCGCTTCCCTGGCTGCTCCAGCTCCGTGTTCAGCTCTGCCTGTTCCATGTGTGCCCCAAGCCTCCTCTGCTCTGCCCCCCGTGCTCTGTGTGTGCCCCGTGCGGCTGTGCCCCTGCAAACACCCCAGCACTGCCTGCAGCTCCGGCAGCGCCGCCTGCGCGCCATGGCCAGTGCTGCGGCACGGGCACGGCACCGAGCCCTGCAGCGGGGGCCAGTAAGGCACCCAGCATGGGAACGGGCCCAATATACATGTGTGTAACGCCGGCCGAGATCCGTGTGCGGTGACCGAGTCCCGAGTGCGGTAACCGAGTCCGGCGTGCGGTAACCGACTCTGGCGTGCGGAAACCGAGTCCCGGTAACCGAGGTCCGCATGCGGAAACCGAGTCCCACGTGCGGTAACAGATTTCCGCGTGCGGCAACCGATTCCTGCGTGCGGTAACCGATTCCAGCTATCCGCATACGATAACATTTTTCCCGCTTACGGTAACGCTTTTACCGCGAACGGTAACAGTTTACCGCGTACGGTAACGGTTTTACTGCGTACGGTAAAGATTTTTTTCCGCGTACGGTAACGCTCTTCCCGCGTGCGGTAACGGTTTTTCCCGCGTGCGGTAACGGTTTTTACCGCGTACGGTAACGGTTTTTACTGCGTGCGGTAACGGTTTTTACCGCGTACGGTAACGGTTTTTACCGCGAACGGTTAACGGTTTTTACTGCGTACGGTAACGGTTTTACCGCGAACGGTAAAGTTTTTACCGCGTACGGTTAACGGTTTTTACCGCGTATGGTAAAGTTTTTACCGCGAACGGTAACGGTTTTACCGCGTACGGTAACGGTTTTACCGCGTACGGTATCGTTTTTTACCGCGTACGGTAACGGGTTTTACCGCGTACGGTAACGGTTTTTACCGCGTATGGTAAAGTTTTTACCGCGTACGGTAACGGTTTTACCGCGTGCGGTAACGGTTTTACCGCGTGCGGTAACGGTTTTTACCGCGTACGGTAACGGTTTTACCGCGAACGGTAACGGTTTTACCGCGCACGGTAACGGTTTTTACCGCGTACGGTAAAGTTTTTACCGCGAACGGTAACGGTTTTTACCGCGTACGGTAAAGTTTTTACCGCGTACGGTAAAGTTTTTACCGCGAACGGTAACGGTTTTACCGCGCACGGTAACGGGTTTTACCGCGTACGGTAAAGTTTTTACCGCGAACGGTAACGGTTTTACCGCGTACGGTAAAGTTTTTACCGCGTACGGTAACGGTTTTTACCGCGTGCGGTAACGGTTTTTACCGCGAACGGTAAAGTTTTTACCGCGTACGGTAACGGTTTTTACCGCGAACGGTAACGGTTTTACCGCGTACGGTAAAGTTTTTACCGCGTACGGTAACGGTTTTTACCGCGTGCGGTAACGGTTTTTACCGCGAACGGTAAAGTTTTTACCGCGTACGGTAACGGTTTTTACCGCGTACGGTAACGGTTTTTACCGCGAACGGTAACGGTTTTTACCGCGTGCGGTAACGGTTTTTACCGCGAACGGTAACGGTTTTTACCGCGAACGGTAAAGTTTTTACCGCGTACGGTAACGGTTTTTACCGCGAACGGTAACGGTTTTTACCGCGTGCGGTAAAGTTTTTACCGCGAACGGTAACGGTTTTTACCGCGTGCGGTAACGGTTTTTACCGCGAACGGTAAAGTTTTTACCGCGTACGGTAACGGTTTTTACCGCGAACGGTAACGGTTTTTACCGCGTGCGGTAACGGTTTTTACCGCGAACGGTAAAGTTTTTACCGCGTACGGTATCGGTTTTTACCGCGTACGGTAACGGTTTTTACCGCGAACGGTAAAGTTTTTACCGCGTACGGTAACGGTTTTTACCGCGAACGGTAACGGTTTTTACCGCGTACGGTAAAGTTTTTACCGCGTACGGTATCGGTTTTTACCGCGTACGGTAACGGTTTTTACCGCGAACGGTAACGGTTTTTACCGCGTACGGTAACGGTTTTTACCGCGAACGGTAAAGTTTTTCCCGTGTACGGTAACGGTTTTACCGCGAACGGTAACGGTTTTTACCGCGTACGGTAACGGTTTTTACCGCGAACGGTAAAGTTTTTCCCGTGTACGGTAACGGTTTTACCGCGAACGGTAACGGTTTTTACCGCGTACGGTAACGGTTTTACCGCGTACGGTAAAGATTTTTTTCCGCGTACGGTAACGCTCTTCCCGCGTGCGGTAACGGTTTTTACCGTGTGCGGTAACGGTTTTCCCGTGTACGGTAACGGGTTTTACCGCGTACGGTAACGGGTTTTACCGCGTACGGTAACGGGTTTTACCGCGTACGGTAACGGTTTTACCGCGTACGGTAAAGTTTTTACCGCGAACGGTAACGGTTTTTACCGCGTACGGTAACGGTTTTTACCGCGTACGGTAACGGTTTTTACCGCGTACGGTATCGGTTTTTACCGCGTACGGTAACGGTTTTTACCGCGTACGGTAACGGTTTTACCGCGTACGGTAACGGTTTTACCGCGTACGGTAACGGTTTTTACCGCGTACGGTAACGGGTTTTTCCGCGTACGGTATCGGTTTTTACCGCGTACGGTAACGGTTTTTACCGCGTACGGTAACGGTTTTACCGCGTACGGTAACGGTTTTACCGCGTACGGTAACGGGTTTTACCGCGTACGGTAACGGTTTTTACCGCGTATGGTAAAGTTTTTACCGCGTACGGTAACGGTTTTACCGCGTACGGTAACGGTTTTACCGCGTGCGGTAACGGTTTTTACCGCGTACGGTAACGGTTTTACCGCGAACGGTAACGGTTTTACCGCGCACGGTAACGGTTTTTACCGCGTACGGTAAAGTTTTTACCGCGAACGGTAACGGTTTTTACCGCGTACGGTAAAGTTTTTACCGCGTACGGTAAAGTTTTTACCGCGAACGGTAACGGTTTTACCGCGCACGGTAACGGGTTTTACCGCGTACGGTAAAGTTTTTACCGCGAACGGTAACGGTTTTTACCGCGAACGGTAACGGTTTTACCGCGTACGGTAAAGTTTTTACCGCGTACGGTAACGGTTTTTACCGCGTGCGGTAACGGTTTTTACCGCGAACGGTAAAGTTTTTTTACCGCGTACGGTAACGGTTTTTACCGCGAACGGTAACGGTTTTACCGCGTACGGTAAAGTTTTTACCGCGTACGGTAACGGTTTTTACCGCGTGCGGTAACGGTTTTTACCGCGAACGGTAAAGTTTTTACCGCGTACGGTAACGGTTTTTACCGCGTACGGTAACGGTTTTTACCGCGAACGGTAACGGTTTTTACCGCGTGCGGTAACGGTTTTTACCGCGAACGGTAACGGTTTTTACCGCGAACGGTAAAGTTTTTACCGCGTACGGTAACGGTTTTTACCGCGAACGGTAAAGTTTTCCCCGCGTACGGTAACGGTTTTTACCGCGAACGGTAACGGTTTTTACCGCGTGCGGTAACGGTTTTTACCGCGAACGGTAAAGTTTTTACCGCGTACGGTAACGGTTTTTACCGCGAACGGTAACGGTTTTTACCGCGTGCGGTAACGGTTTTTACCGCGAACGGTAAAGTTTTTACCGCGTACGGTAACGGTTTTTACCGCGAACGGTAAAGTTTTTACCGCGTACGGTAACGGTTTTTACCGCGAACGGTAACGGTTTTTACCGCGTACGGTAAAGTTTTTACCGCGTACGGTATCGGTTTTTACCGCGTACGGTAACGGTTTTTACCGCGAACGGTAACGGTTTTTACCGCGTACGGTAACGGTTTTTACCGCGAACGGTAAAGTTTTTCCCGTGTACGGTAACGGTTTTACCGCGAACGGTAACGGTTTTTACCGCGTACGGTAACGGTTTTTACCGCGAACGGTAAAGTTTTTCCCGTGTACGGTAACGGTTTTACCGCGAACGGTAACGGTTTTTACCGCGTACGGTAACGGTTTTACCGCGTACGGTAAAGATTTTTTTCCGCGTACGGTAACGCTCTTCCCGCGTGCGGTAACGGTTTTTACCGTGTGCGGTAACGGTTTTCCCGTGTACGGTAACGGGTTTTACCGCGTACGGTAACGGGTTTTACCGCGTACGGTAACGGGTTTTACCGCGTACGGTAACGGTTTTACCGCGTACGGTAAAGTTTTTACCGCGAACGGTAACAGTTTTTACCGCGTACGGTAACGGTTTTTACCGCGTACGGTAACGGGTTTTTCCGCGTACGGTATCGGTTTTTACCGCGTACGGTAACGGTTTTTACCGCGTACGGTAACGGTTTTACCGCGTACGGTAACGGTTTTACCGCGTACGGTAACGGTTTTTACCGCGTACGGTAACGGTTTTTCCGCGTACGGTATCGGTTTTTACCGCGTACGGTAACGGTTTTTACCGCGTACGGTAACGGTTTTACCGCGTACGGTAACGGTTTTTACCGCGTACGGTAACGGTTTTTACCGCGAACGGTAACGGTTTTTACCGCGAACGGTAACGGTTTTTACCGCGTACGGTAACGGTTTTCCCGCGTACGGTATCGGTTTTTACCGCGTGCGGTAACGGTTTTTACCGCGTACGGTAACGGTTTTACCGCGTGCGGTAACGGTTTTACCGCGTACGGTAACGGTTTTTACCGCGTGCGGTAACGGTTTTTACCGCGTACGGTATCGGTTTTTACCGCGTACGGTAACGGTTTTTACCGCGTGCGGTAACAGTTTTTACCGCGTGCGGTAACGGTTTTTACCGCGTACGGTAACGGTTTTTACCGCGTACGGTAACGGTTTTTACCGCGCACGGTAACGGTTTTACCGCGTGCGGTAACGGTTTTACCGCGTGCGGTAACGGTTTTTACCGCGTACGGTAACGGTTTTACCGCGTACGGTAACGGGTTTTACCGCGTACGGTAACGGTTTTACCGCGTACGGTATCGGTTTTTACCGCGTGCGGTAACGGTTTTTACCGCGTGCGGTAACGGTTTTTACCGCGAACGGTAAAGTTTTTACCGCGTACGGTAACGGTTTTTACCGCGAACGGTAACGGTTTTTACCGCGTGCGGTAAAGTTTTTACCGCGAGCGGTAACGGTTTTACCGCGTACGGTAACGGTTTTACCGCGTACGGTAAAGTTTTTACCGCGAACGGTAACGGTTTTACCGCGAACGGTAAAGTTTTTACCGCGTACGGTAAAGTTTTTACCGCGTGCGGTAACGGTTTCCCGCGTGCGGTAACGGTTTTTACCGCGTACGGTAACAGTTTTTACCGCGTACGGTAACGGTTTTTACCGCGTGCGGTAACGGTTTTACCGCGTACGGTAAAGTTTTTACCGCGAACGGTAACGGTTTTACCGCGAACGGTAACGGTTTCCCGCGAACGGTAACGGTTTTTACCGCGTGCGGTAACGGTTTTTACCGCGTACGGTAACGGTTTTACCGCGAACGGTAACGGTTTTACCGCGTACGGTAACGGTTTTTACCGCGTACGGTAACGGTTTTTACCGCGTGCGGTAACGCTTTTTACCGCGTGCGGTAACGGTTTTTACCGCGTACGGTAACGGTTTTTACCGCGTACGGTAACGGTTTTACCGCGTACGGTAACGGTTTTACCGCGTACGGTAACGGTTTTTACCGCGTACGGTAACGGTTTTTACCGCGTACGGTAACGGTTTTAACCGCGTGCGGTAACGGTTTTTACCGCGTGCGGTAACGGTTTTTACCGCGTACGGTAAAGTTTTTACCGCGTACGGTAACGGTTTTACCGCGTACGGTAAAGTTTTTACCGCGTACGGTAACGGTTTTTACCGCGTACGGTAAAGTTTTTACCGCGTACGGTAACGGTTTTACCGCGTACGGTAACGGTTTTTACCGCGTACGGTAACGGTTTTTACCGCGTACGGTAAAGTTTTTACCGCGTACGGTAACGGTTTTACCGCGAACGGTAACGGTTTTTTACCGCGTACGGTAACGGTTTTACCGCGAACGGTAACGGTTTTACCGCGTACGGTAACGGTTTTACCGCGAACGGTAACGTTCTTCCCGCATTAGACACCTGGTAATTATTTTTTCCTTGCGAGCTGCTCCAGCTTTGCACGTGTCCAAGACTTTATTATTGTGACCCTCTGCCATTTGCCTCACTGCAGGAATGTCGTGCTCAGCACCTCCCTTGCAGCCCCTCCCTCCCCAGCCAATATCACCACAGCTTTTGTTGTAATTCAGAACTGACAGCTCTGCATTTCTCACAGAAAATGCCGTTACAGGCTAAGTCACACTTCCCACCTTTTCCAAATGTGCCATTTCCCCTCAGCCAGTTTCTCAAAGAACAATCTGGTGGGCCGAGCTGTCTTTGAGATGCAAACGCAGCACCGCAGGCAGGCGCAGGGCTCACCGTGGGGCTGTGCTGCTCCATCCTGCTGCACTCACTCACCGTGGGGCTGTGCTGCTGCACTCACTCACTCACCGTGGGGCTGTGCTGCTGCAGTCACTCACTGTGGGGCTGTGCTGCTGCTGCACTCACTCACCGTGGGGCTGTGCTGCTGCTGCAGTCACTCACCGTGGGGCTGTGCTGCTGCTCCATCCTGCTGCACTCACTCACTCACCGTGGGGCTGTGCTGCTCCATCCTGCTGCAGTCACTCACCGTGGGGCTGTGCTGCTGCACTCACTCACCGTGGGGCTGTGCTGCTGCACTCACTCACTCACCGTGGGGCTGTGCTGCTGCACTCACTCACCGTGGGGCTGTGCTGCTGCAGTCACTCACCGTGGGGCTGTGCTGCTGCACTCACTCACCGTGGGGCTGTGCTGCTCCATCCTGCTGCAGTCACTCACCGTGGGGCTGTGCTGCTGCAGTCACTCACCGTGGGGCTGTGCTGCTGCAGTCACTCACCGTGGGGCTGTGCTGCTGCAGTCACTCACCGTGGGGCTGTGCTGCTCCATCCTGCTGCAGTCACTCACCGTGGGGCTGTGCTGCTGCACTCACTCACCGTGGGGCTGTGCTGCTGCTGCAGTCACTCACCGTGGGGCTGTGCTGCTGCTCCATCCTGCTGCACTCACTCACCGTGGGGCTGTGCTGCTCCATCCTGCTGCAGTCACTCACCGTGGGGCTGTGCTGCTGCACTCACTCACCGTGGGGCTGTGCTGCTCCAGCTGCTGCTGAGGCAGCCTCACCTGGGCCGGTTTTGTCCTCATCCCGCTGCCACCCGAAGCAGTTCTGTGCTGAGCCCTCCGGAGGCCCAGAAGGAGCGCCAGCCTTCAGAGAGGGCTCAGAATGGCGCTGTGCTCTGCCTGCCTGGCTGGGAGCCTTCCCTCCTACCTGGAATAAAAAACTCGTGTTTGTACTTCGGAAGAGAATGGTTTAAAAATACTGTGTCCTGAGGGAGCTGATGAAACTCTGCTCCCCTGGGAATGCCTTGGGACAGGTCCAGCCCTCAGGAGCAGGGCAGGGCGCCTCCCTGGCAGCAGCTGCACCTGGTTTTGGTCATTAGTGTCTCATTTAATGCCCCTGTGCTCACCTGTTCCCACTCAGCCAGCCTGGGCAGGCCTCTGGGGAATAACCAACAAATTACTCCACTCAACAACAAAGCAGAACCCCCATACCCACAGCCCCTTGAGACCCTTCCCCAGTGGTGACCATAAGCCATCAGTAACAAGGGTACCTGTTATGTAGAGGAAGAAATGATGATTCTTTAGGATTTTTCCAGAGGTTAAGGCACCTTCCAGGCAGAGTTCTGTGCCAGCCCTCACACTGGGAATGCTTGTTTCCAGCTCTCTGTAACAGGCCAAATAAACAAGAGAAGTTTAATGACAGACAGCAAAAACCAGTTTTGTATCACCTGCACAGAACTGTTTTATGTTGGAGCCTCAAGTGAGCAGGATGGAGCTTCCTGCCTCCCTCCTGGGGTGTTGGGGCCCTGAGAGCCGTGGGGGGCTGCAGGGGCTGTGCAGACCAAAAGGGGGTGATGCTGGGGGGGCTCAGTGCTCACCTGGACACTGACAGCCCCTCCCAGCCTCACCACTCCTCACTCCTGGGAGCTGGCAGAGAGAAATCCCTGATTTCTGTGGGAAGGGCAGTGGCAGTTCTTCAGCTGCCTGGAGCAAATTCCTCCCCTGGAGGTCAAGTTCAGCCGAGTGTTCCGCAGGAGAGGCTGGCAAGGGGCGAGTGGAGGGGCTGCACTGTGCAGTTATCCTGAGGGGACAGGCTGCTTTGTCCTGACCTGGGTTTTCCCTGCCCTCTGTTTTGCAGCTGCCTCACCACAAGCGCTGCCTGGGCTGCCAGCCCTGCCGTGGCGCTGGAAGCCACCCTCGCCCTCGCTGCCACCTGCCCACCCGAGCCACGGCACCTGAAACATGTCACCTGAACCATGGCACCCAAGCTATGGCACCTGAAACATGTCACCTGAACCATGGCACCCGAGCTATGGCACCTGAGCCACGGCACCTGAAACATGTCACCTGAACCATGGCACCCGAGCTATGGCACCTGAGCCATGGCACCCGAGCTATGGCACCTGAAACATGTCACCTGACACATGGCACCCGAGCTATGGCACCTGAACCACAGCACCTGAAACACGTCACCTGAACCATGGCACCCGAGCTATGGCACCTGAAACATGTCACCTGAACCATGGCACCCGAGCTATGGCACCCGAAACATGTCACCTGAACCATGGCACCCGAGCTATGGCACCTGAAACATGTCACCTGAAACATGTCACCTGAACCATGGCACCCGAAACATGTCACCTGAACCATGGGACCTGAGCTATGGCACCTGAAACACGTCACCTGAGCCATGGCACCTGAAACACGGCACCTGAGCCATGGCACCCGAGCTATGGCACCTGAAACATGGCACCTGAAACACGTCACCTGAGCCATGGCACCTGAAACACGGCACCTGAGCCACGGCACCTGAGCTATGGCACCTGAAACATGGCACCTGAAACACGTCACCTGAGCCATGGCACCCGAAACATGTCACCTGAACCATGGCACCCGAGCTATGGCACCTGAGCCATGGCACCCGAGCTATGGCACCTGAGCCATGGCACCCGAGCTATGGCACCTGAAACATGTCACCTGAACCATGGCACCCGAGCTATGGCACCCGAAACATGGGACCTGAACCATAGCACCCGAGCTATGGCACCTGAGCCATGGCACCTGAACCACGGCACCTGAGCTATGTGACCTGAACCATGGCACCCAAGCTATGTCACCTGAACCATGGAACCTGAGCCATGGCACTCGAAATACGTCACCTGAACCATGGCACCCAAGCTATGTCACGTGAACCATGGAACCTGAGCCACGGCACCTGAGCCATGGCACCTGAAACACATCACCCAAGCCATGGGACCTGAGCTCTGTCACCTGAACCATGGCACCCGAGCTATGTCACCTGAACCATGGCACCTGAGCCACAGCACCTGAAACATCACCTGAACCACGTCATCTGAACCATGGCACCTGAGCCATGTCACAGCGAGGGAACACAGCATGAGGGGCCGGGCCACAGGGCTGCTCACACGTGGCTGGGGACTGGGTGTCACCTGTGTCACCTGTGCCACCTGTGTCACCTCTGCACTGGCACTGGGAGAGCTGCCCCAAGGCCCTGGGCGAGCCAGCACTGAAAGCAGTTATTTACTGCACCCTTAGAGCATCGCTTCAGTCATTCCAGCAGCACCTACCTGTGCATTGGGGAATTGCTTCTAAAGGCTTTTCCCAGGACTAGCCAGGTAGCAAAGGTTGCCTGCTGGAGCACAGCTGGATGAGGGAGGACTCTCCACTGTCCCAGGTGCTGTCCCACTGTGGCCTTGCTGTGGTGTGTGCACTGGAACTGCTCCCTAGAGAAACAAAAATAAGCAAATCCCTTTTAGAAGAGCAAAAGACACACTCCTGCTGTGACCCCTGCCCAGCCCAGTGTGAAGACTGGGTAACCCCCTCACCTTGTCCCAGCAGGCTGTGACCTGTCCCTAGCCAGAGACGACACAGCTGAAGCTTCTGAGGACTTAGGGTCCTCCTGGCCCCTGCTGTAGTGAGCAGAGCTCGTGTTGGCAGTAGCTGATGTGTTTTGGTCTACACATGTCTTAGGCTGAAAATTTTTATAGTTAAATCCCTGGTATTTTAAAGCAACAGGAATGTGAGATCCAGCAGCCACAGAGCCCTGTCCTGCTGCTGCTTGGCTGCTCCTGGGCACACACACGCACACCTCCCAGCAGAATGGGAGCTGCTTTAAGCACAGGGACTGTGGTCTTTGGGAAATGCCCCAGTGGGCCCCCATTTGTTTTTGCACTTACACTTGGTGTCACACCGTCTGTCTGTCTGACAGCAGCAGGCCAGGGGCACCCTGTGCCTGTGGGGCACATTCCAGCCATGGCCAGAGATGCCAGGGTGGCCCTTGGGCTCTGCTGTGCTCTCTGTGCCTGACAGGAACTCACCTGGTGCAGCTGCAGGAAGGAGCCTCTGTCGCTGAGGGCTTGGACAACTGGTTTGATGTTCTGCCTCACAGTTGGCCTTTGCTTTCTATTCATCTTCTGTCAGTGAAGGAACCTAGAAAATAAAACATGCATTTTAATTTATTTTATGTTCAGGGCCAGACAGGCAAGGCTGTCTGGCACTTAGTTATCCAATAGCTGGTCTGAAACAATTTCAAAGGCATCCTTCTGAGTAAGGAGCACTTTCTCCTTAGAGCAATATGTATGTACCTCTAATTCAGGGAAGAATTAAGACATCAATGAAAATCGTGTTTTCCTGATGTCAAAGAACTATTGATTTGTATAAACTCCGCTGTGGTTTTGCACCCTGAACCGGATGACAAAGCCGCTGTTACCCCTCCCCAGTGAACAGATCTCGGCTCACAATAAAGTTTCTCCCCAGAGCAATAAGAGGCAGTACCTGTGTGTGTCTGTGGCGGGAGGTGCCGGCGCTGGAGCTCGGTGCCGCGGCTGCCGGGCTGGCTCACGGACAGGGACAGCACAGGGACAGGGACAGCCCTGCTGGGCTGGCTCCTGGCCCTCTCTGCAGGAACAGAATGCTCCCACGAGTCTCCCGAGGAGCTCACACCACGCTGTGATGGGCAGGGGCAGCAGGGGCAGCTCCTGCCAGCCCAGCCCTGCCCACGGCCCCAGAGGACTCTGTCCATACCCTGCTTCCCTGCCTTGCCTCAGGACCAGCCACCCACAGCAGCATGAGAAACAAGAGGGGCTTAGTGCTGATCTTCTCTGCTCACACATTCCTTAAGCAAATGCAGGGGCTGCACTCAGCAATAACCATGTGTAAAAAGAAAAGGAAATCTCCCTTCCTTGGCTGCAGAGCCAAGTCCTCTCCTGAAGGGCTGTCAGGTGCTCTAACAGAACTGGAGAGTTAACCCAGCCAGCTCCAGCCAGAGCTCCCTTTGCACAGGGCACACACCAGGGGCTGCTGGAGCCTGGCTCCCACCCACCTCTGCTGGGAGGATCCCTGCCCAGGCCCTGGGCAGGGCTGGCACAGCCTGTGTGCCATGGACCAGGGCCTGGCACAGCTGGCACTGGCACCCAGGGGCACCAGGGCCCTGCCAGGCAGGACACAGCCCCAGCCCAGGGGCAGGAACGTGGGCCCAAGGCTCCCCCACCCTGCACCTGCAGCAGCAGGCACAAAAATGGCATTACAGATAATTTAAATTAAACAATATATGGACCAGTTTATACTTACATGGAGCCCCAGCAGGGATTGTGTGGGAAAGGAACTTAAAGCTCATCTCATTCCATCCCTGCCCTGGCAGGGACACCTCCCACTGTCCCAGCTGCTCCAGCCCCAGTGTCCAGCCTGCCCTGGGCACTGCCAGGGATCCAGGGGCAGCCACAGCTGTATGGGCACCTGTGCCAGCCCTGCCCACCCTCACAGCCAAGAATTTCCTCCCAACATCCCCTCTAATTATACCTTCCTTCAGCTTTGGAAGGATGCCTAACATTTTTTACAAACATTTGTATAAGTATTATCTTATTCCTACACCTCTTAATATGCTCTCTGTAACTATAGAAAATATATTAGTGATCTCATATTATGTTCTATATATTCTACAGTATTTCAAATTATATATCTAATATTTGATGTTATGCATCATTATGCATATGCATTAAAACCCAGAAAAATGCCAAAAAATTCACACTAAGAAACACAAAAATCCCCTAGAAATTACACAAAAATTGGTCAGAAAAACTCCTAAAATCTCCACTTAAAATAACAAAACAGCCCCAAAATCCAGTGAGAGCCCAGGGATTTCAAAGCAAAAGAGCAAGAAAATGAACAGGCAAAATATCCCAAGATAATGCAACTTAAAATGGCCCAAAATCTCCTAAAATCGCACTAAAAATAGCCAAAAAACTACTGTAATCCATACTAAAACACCTAAACTCTTCCAAAATCCCAAGGATTGCTGGGAAAAGCATCCGGAAAAATCCAGGGAAAATTCAGCCAAACACATAAGAAAAATCATTTAAAATTTGCACTAAGAGACCCAAGAATCCCCTAAAAATCGATATGAAAATGTCCAGAAATAAACCTTAGATCTGCACTGGAACACCCTAAACCTGTCAAAATTCCAGGCATTATTGGGAAAAACCTCAGGAAAAATCCAGGATCATTTCAGCCTAAAAAACCACAGAAAATTCCCTCAAAATTTGCACAGAGAAAAGCAAAAATCCCCCAGAAATTGCACAAAAATGGCCCAGAAAAACTCCAAACATCTGCACTAAAAAAACCAAAAATGGCCCCAGAATTCCACTGAGATTCCAGGGATTTCTAAGGAAAAAAACTGGGAAAATGAGTGGGCAAAATATCCAGAGGAAATGTGACTTAAAATGGACCAAAACCCGCTAAAATGGTGCAAAAAATGGCCCAAAACCTCCTGGTTTTTAAGCATGTTTCTGTTAGCTAGAGTATATCTCCTAGATCTTAAATACACACAGATACAATGTGCATATATTACATTAAGGAAAATATATGCAATCTGTGATCTATAATCTAGGTATAAAACAAGGTAAATAATGTGATATGCATTATATATTATACAATGTATTATATCATATAGGCACTATATATTTTATCTTATTAATTTATTTACCTGGTTTTGAATATCAAATATTGACTATAAAGGAAATACTTTTATCCAGAAATTGGTTATAGGTTACATAAATACAACATATATATGCCATGTATATCTACATGGGCACACATCCCTGGTGCATATTTTACCTATATGTACATATCATGACATAAACTATAACATTACTTGCTAACTGTAATACTGTGTGCATTTATATGCAGTATACTTTTGTTTAAAATGCATGTAAGAAAGTGATCTAAATCATATCAGCAATGTATGAGTTATTAGATTATATGTATGGGATATTATATACTGTAGATAATACATTTAATATTCACTGCCTAAGTGGCAATATATAACAGGCATATATTAGCATCTATTATATTATATACTGTAGATAATACATTTAATATTCACTGCCTAAGTGGCAATATATAAGACATATATTAGCATCTGTTGTATAATATAAGATGCTTTGATATAATACATGTAATATATTATGCACTAACTACATATTCTGAAGTCTACTTATGTAGATCAGCTATACAGAATATACTGCTATAAAAGGAATATATTTTTACATACAGAATCCTAGAATAGTTTGGGTTGGAAGGGAACAATAAAGCTCATCCCATTCCAGCCCCCTGCCATGGGCAGACACCTTCCACTATCCCAGGTTGTTCCAAGCCCCATCCAACCTGGCCTTGGACACTTCCAGGGATCCAGAGGCAAATACAAAATATAATCGATTTCTTGTCAAAAAATTCTGATTTTCTTTTGTGTGTGTGTAACTGAACCAAAACCTCCTAGCTCAGACACCCCCAACCGTAACATCATTTTCCTCAAATTTGCCATTGAGCTGGTGCTGCACTAGAGGCAATTTCCCCTAAAACACTGCAAAGTGAGCCAATGAAGCAGCGCGGTGGCACACCCTGAGCCAGCAGAAGCCATCCCAGGCTGCGGTGAGCCTGCTCCCCTCCCTGGCACTCACTCAGAGATCCCGCCCATCCCGCACCTTGCCCGCTCCCCAGGGAGGCCGAGCAGCCTGAGCAGAGCACAGAGCCGGGTGCCAATGGCTGGGCTGTGCACGCCTCGCCCTCGGAGCCGAGGGGCCTTTATTGGAGCTTACAAAGGCTGTGTGTCCCGGGAGGAGGGGAGCCGCGCAGGGCTGGCCCGGGTGCCGCGCTCCTGGGAGGGTCCGTGCGCCGCCGCGGGGCTCCCGCTGCTGCTGCTGCCGCTGCTGTGCCCGGCCGTGCCCGGCCCCGGGCCCCGGCTGCCTGCTGGGGAGAGAGAGCACGGTCAGAGCAGCGCCCGCATCCAACTTACAGCCCTCCAGTTTACAGCTCTCACCTGCGGGCAAGGATCTGCGGTGTTTAATGCCACGAGCAGGATCACCTGCACACCGGATCCTTCACTAGGGGAGCTGCCTGCTGCTCCACCCAGCCCGAAACACTCACCCAAACCCAGCACTCCTGGCCCGGGAGCAACGGGGCACGAGGTGTGCTGGCACCCTGCAGGCCCCAGAGAAACACCTGGGACTCCATGAGCCACTTTCCAGCTCACCAACAGCAATGCCTCTTTTTAAACAGGCTTGTGCTGTGTGAGGAACAATCTGGAATCCAAGGTAAAAGCCCATCATTGCCCCAGTCCCACGGACACCTCCCAGCTGCCCAGCCCAGAAACAGACCAGGAGGTGCTGGGCAGGACCCCCAAAACCTCCAGCTGTGGCCAGCTGTTTGCCAGTGAGCCCATCCAGCAAGGCGGCTGGCAGATGCCTGACTGCACTGATGGCTGCGAGGGACCGTGGTGCTGGTACCAAAACTTGTAAAAACCTTCCCTGGGGACAAGCAGCCTCAGCTTGCCCCAGCTCCAGAGCAGCTCTGAGCCCATGGGGCTGTCCGTGCTGCACTTCTCAGGACCCTGCAGTCTGATCTAATCTCCCAGCTCCTTTCCCTGTGCTCAGAGGGGAGGGAGGCTCCAGCACAGCCACCAAGCCCTCAGCCCAACGCACAGAGCGTGAGCAGCCTCTCGCCAGCTGCCTTTGGGGCAGGAGCAGTGCTCTCCATGGTGCCCAAAGCCGTTCTGCAGCACTTCATTTGTTAGCTGACAGCAGCAGGCTTTGTTTGCACAGCACCGGCCGTGCTGCCCGTGGCCGGGACGTGGCACCCACCAGGGCTGCTGCTGGGAGCACTCCTGATGAGCGCCCCGGGGCGTGGGCTGGGCACTCACTGGTACAGAGCACAGACCCAGCACGGGGCCTGGGCACTGGGACACTGCCAGGCAGGAGCTGGCGAGGGGCAGGCACCCATCGTCCCCAAAATACTGTCCCAAGGATGGTGTGAGTGGGAGGCTGTCTGACCTGTCAGGTGTGCAGTGCCCTTCACTGCCAGGTGGCAAGAGATGCAAAACCATTGGGGTGATTCTGATGGACACTCGGGGCTCACCTTCAAAAGGAACCTCTCCAGAAACCCCTGGGACACTCAGAGCTCACCTTCACAAGGAACCTCTCCAGAAACCCCTCAGGGCTCACCCTCACAAGGAACCTCTCCAGAAACCCCTCAGGGCTCACCCCCACAAGGAACCTCTCCAGAAACCCCTCAGGGCTCACCCTCACAAGGAACCTCTCCAGAAACCCCTGGGACACTCAGAGCTCACCCTCACAAGGAACCTCTCCAGAAACCCCTCAGAGCTCACCTTCACAAGGAACCTCTCCAGAAACCCCTGGGGCACTCAGAGCTCACCCTCACAAGGAACCTCTCCAGAAACCCCTCAGGGCTCACCCTCACAAGGAACCTCTCCAGAAACCCCTCAGAGCTCACCTTCACAAGGAACCTCTCCAGAAACCCCTGGGGCACTCAGGGCTCACCCTCACAAGGAACCTCTCCAGAAACCCCTGGGACACTCAGAGCTCACCTTCACAAGGAACCTCTCCAGAAACCCCTCAGGGCTCACCCTCACAAGGAACCTCTCCAGAAACCCCTGGGGCACTCAGAGCTCACTCTCACAAGGGTCCTGCAGTGCAGACCAGGCAGAAAAGCCTCAGACACAAAGGCACAGCAGCTCTGCCCAGGCTGCTGCCGCCCAGGGATGCCAAAAGACAATGACACCCCTTTGACAGAATGTCAAAGAATGACAGAGCCATTTCCAGTCTACTCCCCAACACAGGAGTCTCCACTAATCACCCTTGCTGCTCAGCAGTAGATAGAATACCTTGGTGCCAATGTTTACCCAGACGGTCCAAAAAAACCTGGGGAATTCTGGCCCTCATAAATTCCAGCTGACTCCTAGCAGGACAGACACGGATTCACTTGACTGTTAGGGGATGGGCAGCAGCATGAAGCTGCTGTTTCGTGGCCTGTTGGTGCCACAGGCTTTGAGCACGGCTTTCAGCAGGGACACTGCTGTGCCATGTGGATGGAGCCATTAGGCTTCTCTGGAGGATGTGCTCTGGAAATGGTGGCCAGTGGCCCGAGAGGACGGCCAGGTCCCCTGGGGAGCAGCAGCCCGTTCCATGGACAGCTGCCACAGCGGCTGCGGCAGGTCTGGGGCTTTCCAGGCCAGGGAAGCCAGGAAAGGCAAAACTGCACCTCTCGCCAGGCAGGCTTTGCTGCCTGTGCCTCTCAGGCTCTGCTCATTTCCAGTGGATCGATTTACAGCTAAAACCACAGCTTTGCCTAGGCCTGAAGTCGGCCCTGGCACTACCAAGTTGGTTTCCTAGGAATCAAGAGAGCAGGAGCGTACACTGGTACCATTCAGCCTAACTGAACAGGGAAAAAACCCAAAAAACCAAACCAATCTTTCTCTACATCTAAAGATATACTTTATCTACAACCTTTGGTTCATCATTACATACTCAGCCAGTTCCTGGGAAACTTTCCTCCAGGAAGCTCCACCACCTGCCTTTCCCACAGTGAATCGGGGTTAGCTTTAAGTGAGAAGAGATGGCAGACACAGGCTGGAAACCTCTTCCAGGGAGCCAAAGCCTCAAAGGCATTGCTACCACACAACCACACCAAGCCCCTGGCCCTTCTCACACCAGTCTGGGAGCAGGGATTTGCTCCTGGGGCTGCCAAGCAGATTTGCATGCCGTGAAGTTGGCTCTGTACCTGCTCCTGCTGCCAAAGGGGGAGATGGTACAGGTGCATGCAACACCTGTCTGTGAGGCAGGTTTCACAAACCCAGCATTTACACAGATTTTTACAACAGCTCCGAGCAAACCCGTCAGATTCCCACATCCAAACAACAAGCCCTGGAGACACACCTTTCTGCACAGACTCGTATTTATCTACAGATACAGTTACTGAAGGATGCTGCAGAAGCCCCACTGCAGGGCACAAGGAGCTGCTGGAGCCGGCTCCAGCCCTGCCAGGCAGCAGAGACATGCCTGCCTTCCCTGTGCCAGGCTCCACTGCTCAGAGCAGGATCTGCTGCTGTGCCCAGCCCCTGAGCCCCAAACCTCAGCAGCCGCCCAGCAAACAGCACAGCCCTCCCAGGCAGCGATTTCTACAACTCCTCTGCTCGAGGTGCCGCCTCTCCTCGAGCTTTCCCTGCAGCACCCTCAGGGAAGGTCGCTGGCAGCTATCCCCGGCAGCAGAGCCCACGGCCAGGGGATCCCTCTGCTCGGGGCAGCCACGCCGCACCCGCTCTTCTCCTCCCTCTAATTCCTTTTTAATTAACTCACCAAACGGCTCAGAGCCTATGGAGGCACCCTGCCAGCTGCCCCCCCGAGCCCCCAGGGCCAGCCCGGCGGGGAGAAGCAGGAGGGGTGGGGGCACGCTTGAATTTGAAAATATTTTATTTGAATAGTAAATAATTATACAGTTGAAACAGTTCTATCGAAGCACTCTATAAATAGCTAACAGTTAAGAAAATAATGTGTGTAGAAAAAGAGATTGCATCTAAAAGTAAGAGCTGTTGGTTGCACGGGATAAAATGGTTAAGATCATGTGTTATTCTAGGTATAAAAGTTAAAACCTTTTTAGCAGATCCCTTAAGAAAAAAAGATCTTCTAAAACGCACAGTGAAATGGCAGGCGGGGAGACAAAAAAGCGCATTAGAATATCTGCAATCAAATAATATCAATCTTCATAATTAATATAAATAAATAACGAATAAATAACATAATTACTCAAACCAACATATACAGATAGACAACTCATGAGCTACCTTAGTAAGGGCAAAACGAACAGAAACAGAAAGTTGGCATGTCACAGTTAAGGCAGTTTCTACAGCATTTTCTGGAGACCATCAACAGCAGAGTCAAGGCATTTGTGGCTACACTAAAGGAAACGCTTGTTTCTCTCGAGCAGTTTGATCTGTTCACATCGATAAAAACCAGAGCGAAGGACCGAAATTTTTAAAAAATTAAAAATAAAAAAAAAATAAAATAAAATAAAAAAAAAGAAAGAAAGAAAAAAAAGGAAAAAAAAAAAGAAGAAAAAAAAAAAAAAGAAAAGAGAAGAGAGACCCCGGGAAGGTGAGTGTAAAGCCAGATTCCAGCAGGTCACAAGCCGTATTAAAGCTAATCGTGTGGCGGCCCCGGGGGAGCGGCGCGGGGCGCGGGGAAGGCACGGGCGGCTCAGCAGGCGGGGCGCAGCGGCACCTGGAGCAGGATGACCTGCCGGTTCTCCGAGGGGTGGCACTTGTTGATGTGCCGGGTGAGGCCGGGAGAGCTGTAGAAGGTGGCCGGGCAGTACTTGCAGGGGAAGACCTGGGCGGCGTGCAGGAGGCGCAGGTGCCGCTCCTGGCTGCTCTTGCTGGGGAAGGTCTCGCCGCAGACGGGGCAGAGGCGGCACTCGGCGGCAGGCAGCTCCTCGGCGGCGGGCTCGGGGCCCGGGGCCGGTGCCGGGGCCGGTGCCGGTGCGGCGTGCCCCAGCAGGTGCTTGCGCAGGTAGGCTTGCCGGCGGAACCGCTTGGCGCAGCGCGGACACTCGAAGAGCCCCTCTTCGGAACCCGCCTCCGAGGCTCCGCCGGGGCTCGGCGTGTCCCGCTCGCTGCCGCTGCCGCCGCTCGCCTCCTTCGGCGTCTCCTCGGCCGGCGCCGGGCTCGGGCCCGCGGCCGCTGCTCGGCCCGCCTCGGGGCCGCTCTTGGCGGCGGGCGGGCGCGGCTTGTGCCAGCGGCGGTGGGAGGCCAGGTTGGCGGGGCAGGAGAAGACCTTGTCGCACTCGGGGCAGCGGTACTCCACCCGGACGATGCGGGAGCAGCGGTGCTGCGCCAGCGCGAAGGGGTCCCCGTACTCCTCCTTGCAGAGCTGGCAGATGAACTCGCCCAGCGGACGGGCGCAGCCGCCCCGCGCCTTGGCCGGCGCCTCCACCGGGCCCTCCTTGATGCGCAGCCCCAGCACGGGAGAGGTGGTCACTTCGTCCTCGAAGGTCAGCTTGCGGATCGCCTTCGTCTTCTTGCCGGACGGAGCCTTCTGCCGCCCGGGCTCGGAGGCGCCCGGCGGACGCTTGGCGGGCAGCGGGCGGCCCGCGGCGGGCGGCGCGGCCGGGGCGGGCGGCGCGGGGGCTCCGCCGGGGCCGGGCTGCGCGGCGGGCGGCTCGGCGTGGCCGGCGGCGGCCCAGAGCTTGAGGTCGGCCGGGGCGAAGAGGATGGGGTCCATGGTGCCGGGCACGGCCGGCGCGGGGAAGGACTCGGCCGAGACGGGCGAGCCCAGGCTGAAGCCGCGCTCCAGGTACTTGTCCCTGCTGACGGGCCGCGTGGGGCTGTACAGCGCCTGCACGGCGGCATCGGGCGTCCCGAACGGCACCGGCGGCGGCGAGTCCCGCGGCGGGGGCGGCGGCGCGGCGGGGCAGGCGGGCGGCGGCGGCGCGGCGCCGGCGGGGAGCGGCGGGCCGGCGGCGGCCTCGCGGCAGCAGCGCGCCCGGTACGACACGGGGGTGGGCCGCCGGCTGCGCTTCACCAGGAAGCCCCGGGGCATCTTCGCGCCGGCTCCGGGCCGGCGGCGGCCGCGGCGGAGGCTGCTCGCTGTGCCCGCGGCGCGGCCGCCGCCGCCTTTAAGCGGGCCGGGGCCATTGTTCGGGCCGGCGGCGGCGGCGCGGGCCAATCAGCGGCGGCGGCGGCGGCGCGGCCGCACCTGAGCCCGGAGCGGCACACGCCCGGCCCCGCCCCCGCCCGCCCGGCACGCGCGGCCTTTGTGTGCCGCCCCCCGCGCCCGGGCCGCCCGCCAGCGCCGCCAGCCCCGGCACCGGCACCGGCACCGGCGGGGCCGCGCTCGGCGGGCCGCGGGGACAGCGCAGCAGCACCCGGCGGCACGGAGGGGAGCGGGGCTGCTGCCCGGTGGCGGCAGCAGGTGCCCAAGGACGGGTCCGTGCGAGCGGCAGGAATAGCGAACGGGTCATCGGGGCCCGGCCGAGCCCGGCAACCCTGCGAGCGGAACAACTCCGCGCCGCCGCGGGGCCGAGCCGCGGCCCCGCGCTAACGGAACCTGTTACTCTAACCCTAACGGAACAGGCAGGGACGGCGGCGCTCGGTTTCGGCCCGAGCGGGGACGCCGCTCGGCGCAGCACAGCGCCCGAAGCCGCCGGGGATGCGGCAGGTGCAGGGCGGCGGGCAGAGCGATCCGGCCGCGGCCCCGCTGCCGCAGCCCTTTGTCCGCGGGCCCGCAGGTGGCGGGGCCGGGGCCGCGTGCGGCAGCGCCCTCCCCTCCCCTCCCGCCGGGCCCGGGCGGGGGGCGCGGGGCACGCGGGCGGCACGCGAGCGAGCGGCGCCCCCCCGCGCGCGCCTTTGTGCGCGCCATTAGCATAAAGCTGCGCGACCCTCGGCACAAAGGGGGCCCCGGACACCCCCCCGGCGGCGGCGGGGCGAGGGGCCGGCCCGGGCGGCGGGGGGGACAGGCGTGCGGCGGGCCGGGGCGGGGCGGGAGCGCATTAGCATACAGCTGCGGGCCCGCGGGCACGCGCCGCCGCCCCCCCGCCGGGGCTGCGCTCCGAGAGCCCGTCACCCACCGGGCGCGCACCGAGACCCCGAACCACTGCCGGGGGTGCGCACCGAGACCCTGAATCACTGCCGGGGGTGCGCACTGAGACCCCGAATCACTCCACACCGAGACCCCGAATCACTGCCGAGAGTGCGCACCCAGACTCCAAATCACTGCCGGGGGTGCGCACCGAGAGCCCGAATCACTGCCGGGGGTGCGCACCAAAACCCCAAATCACTGCCGGGGGTGCGCACCGAGACCCCGAATCACTGCACACCGAGAGCCCAAATCATTGCCGAATTTCACACCGAGACCCCAGATCACTGCCGGGGGCGCACACCGAGACCCCAAATCATTGCCGAATTTCACACCGAGACCCCAAATCACTGCTGGGGGCGCACACCGAGAGCCCGTCACTGCCGAATTTCACAACGAGACCCCAAATCACTGCTGGTGTTGCACACCGAGACCCCCATCACTGCTGAGACATCCCCTCCTCCCTGTCACACTGGGCCGCACACCGAGACCCCAATGACCGTCCCCCCCGATGGGGCCGCACGCCGACACCCCCAATGACCGTCCCCCCCGCTGGGGCTGCACACCGACCCCTCCCCGCAGCCCGCGTGTCCTACCTTTATCCGGCCGTCGGTAGGGGTCGGTGGGGGCGTACATGGGCAGCTGGGCGCGGTGGTGGCGCAGGAAGCGCAGCGCGGGCTCCCGGAGCTCGGGGCGCTGCTCGGCGGGCGGCTGGCCGGGCTCCTGCGGGACGGGACAGAGCTGTCAGGCACGGACACAGGGATGGGGCACACCCCGCACACACCCAGTGCGGCAGGTCCCAGAATGGAAACGCGTCGGGCTGGGACTGGGGAGAGCGGGACATGGAGGGGGGCTCACACTGACGGCACCGGTGGTGCTCGACTGTTCCAATGAGCGGCCACAGGCGCCAGGGCTGTGTAGAACAAACCCGCGTGGAACCCCGGCTGTCCCGACACGGCCTGTCACGGGGGTTTGGCCAGAGGAATTCCACACCTCACCCCTCCGCGGCCGGGATTTGCCGCGGCTTTCAGCGAGTCTCGGCACGGCACGGCACGGGAGCCGTGCCTTTATTCCTGCCGGACAAGCGCCGCTCCGAGGGTCTGGCACGGCACGGCACGGCACGGCACGGCACGGCACGGCACGGCACGGCAGCCGTGCCTTTATTCCTGCCGGACAAGCGCCGCTCCGAGGGTCTGGCACGGCACGGCACGGCACGGCACGGCAGCCGTGCCTTTATTCCTGCCGGACAAGCGCCGCTCCGAGGGTCTGGCACGGCTCGGTGCAGCAGCTGATGGAGCCGCAGCCCCGGGCCGGCCCTGCCATCTGCATGTTTGCATCGCACGCACACAGGGCTGCGATCCCCCGGGGGTAAACACGCCCCCGCTGCCAGGGCGGCCCCGGTGACAATTTCAGCACAGCCTAAACGCTCGGCCCAGGGCACTTAGTGCCCCGATCGGCAAACATTTCTGTAAATATCACCCCTAGCGCAGGACACCGACTTCCACTTTCTCTGGTGCACTTATACCCACGGCTCTTAAACATCTCTTTCCCTCATTTCTACACTTCATTAGTAATTTTCCTGCATGCTAAAATGAGCTTGAATATGAGCAACAGGAGACAAAGATAGCAGGTCTCTTACTTCATACAGAAATACAACCAGTCCTGAGGCATTTAAGAGATACTCCATGAGCACATGGTACATACTCTGGATCTGGCAATGTGCCCAGAAGGAACACCCAGGGAAAACATAAATGGTGACATTTAGTAAATATAGTTAAAATCACTTTTAGTGAATAGAGTATTCAGGTGTAGATACCATCACCTATGTCCATAGAAATAATCCCTGACTCACACAGAACTGTTTCCAGTCTATGCAGGGAGACTCTCTGTGTCGGGTCTAATGCCACAAAGACAGGGTAAGGTGAGTCCTTTGTAGGGCACAAATTTCCCTCTCTCTCAAGTTGTTCACACTTACAGCACGAGAAATATGTTTGAATGATGGCAAGAAAAACACTTCACATCGTGCCCCTCATTCTGCACAGGACTTGCACTCTTTTGTAGAGGTCTTCCAAGAGAACCCAAATTAAACTGCACCAAGGCCCTTTCTGGGTCAGGACAACAGGAGGCAAATTGCTCTGAGCCCTTTGGGGAGGAGGCAGGGCTGAGCACGCCTGCCTGCAGCTGGGATGTGGCAGCACTGGGCCATGGGCACCACAGCCTCCCTTCCTCCTGCCACTCTGCCTCCATTTACACTCAATCCTGTTAATTTCCCACACAGCTAAAATCTGTGAGCACGTTTAAAGCCCAGTGCCACCGTGTGGAACTGATGGGGTTAAACAAAGGCAGAGGCACTGTGAGCAGGGGCAGGCTGAACTGGTCCCAGGCAGGGGTTGGAAGCACCGAGATCAGACCACAAACTGTGTTTGGGGTCAGTGAGAAGCTCCTCAGGAGGTGGGGGAGGCAGCTCTGGGGGCTGCTGGACACCTGCTGCTGTTATTAGCTCTCCCTGTGGAGCTCAGTGACTTTGGATTTTGGGCAGGCAGTCTGCTGCTTTATGCCTCTGTCTATGGTGCTAGTGCCAAAGCTGTAAACAGCATTAGCAAACATTTTAATTTCACCCTTATTCAGGAAATCCACTTATCACTGAAAAAGCCAGTTGCTTTCACCCTTTGGACTACTAGGCTGAAAACCTACCCACAGGCTCAGCTGAGACAGGTGCAGGATGCCCATAGCATGTTCCTATTAGGGGACACTCCTAAACCCAAGGGGACACTTGGACAAGCCAGGCTCCAGATTCCACTGGGCACTTGTACTAAATTGCAGCTACAACGCAAAAATGCAGTGAAAGACAACAAAAAGAGTTCAGGTTCTACTGGTAGATTTGAGAATATGCCCAAACTCAGTGTTTAGAAAACTGAACACTGTGCTGTACGTGCTGACCCCCCTGTGATGTACACAGTCTGCTCAGGCTTCCCCAGAGAGAGAGGTAAACAGAAAAATAAAGCTTCAGGATAAAGATGGGAGAAGAAACCAAAGTGAACAACACTAACAAATTGCCCAAATAATAAAATGCACTGGCCAGTTGTTTTTCTTACCTGTTCTGACATCAGGGCTTGGCGCAGCTCCTTCTGCAGATCAATAAACCGATCGTGATAGATGGCCATGGACCAAGGTTCCCTGAAGTAGCTGGGCAAAAAAGAAGAAATTTAGTTATCTTGCGAACCTCTCATTAACCACTAATAAAGTATTTACCTGCTTTTTTGCCTTTATAAATTACAGTTCTGGACCCATCACGATCGTTTGTTCATAAAATGCCTCCTTGTAACAGCATGGTCAATCAATTCTTTTAATGGATGTTCCTGATGTACAGCCAGCTTCAGTAATTACATTTAAAGTGGCTTAATTCAGAGCTGTGGCAAGACCCAGTGAAGAATCCTGATTTTATCAGAATTTAAAAGCCTGAAGACCTGTAAAGAACGGTGTCTCCATTATCTGTCCTCATTTGAGAAAAGCAGATTGCAGGATTAACTGAACTGCTGCATAAACAAATTAAATTTGTGTAGACAATGACACAAATGTTGTTCATCATTAAGGTTTCTGGATTAATAAAAGCCAGAAAAACAGGCCACCACAGCGCTGCAATATGTTCTTTGCACTAGTGTGATGAAGCTAAATTGAACTGATTCTAGGAGGAAGCTCCTGTAACTTTTTCTTTCAGTGACAGCATTCACAGCAGCATTCTTCCATGAAAAAGGAAGAAAAGGATGGAGAGGACAGTGCTCTCTGTGGAACCTGATGGCTGTAGATATAACTGGGGCAGATGACAAAGGTGTGATTTACCCCTCTGTAAAGAGAGATAACATTTGCAGGGTGAGGTGCTGGAGCGTAGCTCTCGTTAACGCTCAGGCGGTGCCCCGCACTCAGCCTCGCAGGGACCGAGCACATGGCAGCAGGCTCACCAGGGCACTCAGCTTGGGAAGGCAGCAGGAGCCTGCACTGCCCCCAGCAGCACAGGAACCACCTCACCTGCTTCGGCTGCGTGGCCTTGAACTCAAACATCCACACAGATGTAACAGTCCTGAGGTACTCACAGGGCACTCAGGAGCACTTCCCTGGCTGCACACTTTGCTTCCCCCCTGCTCTGCAGGACAGCTCAGCTCTCCCTCACAGCCATGCCAGTGCTCTGAGCCCTCTGTGTGCCAGGCTGCCCAGGCTGCCTCTCGGAACCTGCTCGCTCTCTGGACAGCAGGGCTCTTCCCACACACCTTTCCACTGTATGAATACTGATGGGCACCATTCCAAGCCCTGCATCCTTGCTGTACCAAGGGCTGCCCAGCCCAGGAGTTACCAGGACTGACACTTGCCTGCTCATTTGGATATGCAGGTTAGAAAGGATGAACTCAGTTAAAGGATCCTTGTTTCAGGAGCGTGCAGAGAGCTGGAGAAAAACACAGTATCCCACAGTATCTAAAAGCCCTTCAATTTCAGAAGAGAAACCCCACCCAACATAAACCTTTAACTCACTGTTGATAATAAATAGCAAAGAGAGAATGGGAGGTGTTACACAAGAATACATTGAGGTAATTAAAGACTGTTCTTAGAGGTATCCTGTGGTAAAAGCCATGCTCCACTAGCCAAATGTTCTGTCTTTGACTGTCACCCTGAGCACATGAATTCCTCTCCCAACTGAGGCACAACCTTCCCAACTGTCTTACCTCAGTTTAGGGCTCACCTGCCTCACTGAGGTGTTGCATTTAATGCTCTTTATAAATGTTCCAGGGGTGCTACATATTGCTGCTATTGTTACCAGCTCCATCTATAACCACAGCCTTAACTGTTCCTGTCAATATCCTCAAAACCTAAAATGTGCCACCCATTTTGGAATTTTAACACAAATAAAATGCCAGTTTTTGGGGAGCAGAGAATGCCTTGTCCATATTTTCTAGACTGCTGGATGGAGCTGCCAGTAACCAACATTCACTCCCAGACTACCTTCCCTTCCCTTCACCTGAAGAACAAACACCAAGGGCCATCTGGAGATTCAACTCACACAAACAATTCACTTTCTCTGCCAGCTCTGTGCTTTCATCTATTTATCTTTTCAGTCTGAATCACCTTTCTCAGGGGGAACATGGTGGTTTTGACAGAGCAGCTCTACATATGGCTGCTAAAGGGATGCTTGGTAATGAAAAACCCCATTTGAAACCAACAAGTTGACTTTCTGAGGCTCTTTCTGAATTTTATTGCCACTTCAGCAGCAGTCCCTCGGGGCAAGCCGTGGAAGGCTTCAAAGTATAAAGCTTTTCAGTGCAGGAGATGGAGCTGGCATGCTCCCAACAGGGGCTCGTGGCTCCTCCACTCTCACAGGAACAGCATCTGCCACGTGTGTCTGCACCATTCAGTCTCTCAGAACCTGCCAGGGTGCTCAGGCTAAATCTGTACAAGGTGACAGTGCCTGCCAGGAGCAGCAGGGGTGTGCAGGCTTGGTCACTCCCCACAGGGAGCCCTGTGTGGCAATGGTGTGATGGGTGGGATGGAGTGGGCTCCTGCAGAAAACCATGAACCACGTCCTGTTGCTAAGGAGCTAATCTCACCTGCCAGGGACAAACAACATTTCAAGCCTGTTCTGCCTCATTTGTGAGGTGCAGCCTACATCAGGTGAGAAGTGAGGAGGGAGGAAATACTTAGTGGTGTCCTGCACAGAAGGCACAGAATCCTTCCCTTTGCAAGAGATACAAACAACATGGACAGAGCTGGGCACTGCTAGCAAGCAAAACTGGAGTGTGCACATGGCTGTCCATCCAAGAGCTGCCTAGAGTGACTCTCCATTTCATTTGCAGAACACACCACGTTTGGAGAAGAAGCCTCTGCCCCTGTGGAAGATGATTCCATGTCCTGGCAGCAAGGACCCAGGTCTGGTGGCACAGGGTATAGCACTGGCAGCAAGGTGTGAAGCCAGAAAATCTTAAAAACTGAATGAAAAACCTTCAGAATAACCCTCCTTTTCTGCACAAGGATGAAACAAAAAGCCAGTTATAAAGGTAAAAAAGGAGATGAATAATTTCAGCTCTGTGGTACATCCCCTACCTGCAGGGGAGCTTGTCCATGCCAAATGCCTGTGCTCTGGCCCAGGGTCTAGCTCCAGGGATCAATCCTGACCCTGAGCTGTGTGCTCTGGTGCCTTCTCACTGCAGGGAGGCTGGGATGAGGAGGGGGCTTTCCACTGCTCAAAGGGCAGGGGCACCTCGTGATGGTGCCTTTGAAAACCCCTCTGCAGACTGGCATGCCAGACTGCAGCTTGGGAGGATGCTGTGGCTGTGGCTGTGCTTATGCTGCTCAGAACCTGCATGGAAACAGTAAACCCAAATTTGACTCCTTGCATCCCTCCTACCCTGTTCTTCCACCAACACACACACACCCAAGGGAATTCAGAAACTCTGACAGCCTACAATGTGGGTTGGATCTGCAGATAATGTCTGTAAGCAATCCTGAGTACAGATCTCTTGAAATCCCACTTGTTTCTTCCCAAAGCCATACTGAGTCACTCACCAGTGCCCTGCCCTCTGCCTGGTGGCCCTCTGGTGATGGCTGTGCCTCAGCACACACAGAGCAGCACCCTGGCTTTTAGTACACCATACAAGCAGAGTCACATCAACTTAACCTCCTGCTATCTGTAAGGAATGGAGAGTCTCCTTCCCTCTCTGTAGCTTCCCCAGCTTTGTACAACGTGGGGAATTTTTAAGATAGACCTTCAATTTCCTAGGTTGAAATTTCTTTTCTAAGAAGAAATGTCATGCTTGAAATGCAAAATTCTCCGGGCTGTGCCAGCTACATGAGGAGGAGACTCTGTCCCTCCCCAGACCCTCAGAGCTCAGGACATACAAAGTCATTGTCCATGGTGTGGGTGACAATCCACTTGGGTGGATTGTGGAAGCTGAGTCTTTGGTGCCTTTGGCCAAAGCCCCCCAGTGCTGGGGTGCCTCTGCTGAGAGCCCAGCCAGGCAGAGAGAGGCTGCTCACACCCCAGGAGAACAAGCACACAGGAGACAGGCTCAGGTGGAACAATTACACCAGGAGTGCTTACACAGAGCTGGGACTTCCACTGCTCAGGAGTGAGAACAGTAATGTGGGGGAATGGGATGCAATGCAATTTTAATTTTCAGGCCAAACTGACAATACTTCCCAACCACAGCTTGCAGATGAACAAGAGTCTTTTCTCCAACACAAGCACAAAGGATGAAGCATCCCATCTTGCCAGGAAAATTCAAAATGTGTTGTTTTGAGAACAATATATGCACGTATGTAAAACACTTAATTACAAAGATATGGTAATACCAGCAAAAGATACAAAATATTTCCTGATATACCTTGGATAACCAGACCAGGAATCATAGTATGTTAATTTAAAGACAATATAAATAAATGCTCCACTGAGGATTTCCTGCATTCATCTGACCAACAATTTCAAAAGACAGCTTGTTTACACAGGTAAAAAGCAAGACCAATTTGTGTAAAATCCCCTAGAGCACCACCTGAGAGCATTGTTCTTCAGCACAAACAAATTCCCTGACCTGCCATTTCTGAACAGTCACCTACAACTGCTGAACAGCAAATGGGAACCAACAACCTGTTTGTGGCAAGAAGGGTCTTTACTGCCTTGCTCTGCAGCTCTGCTCCCTGAACACCTGCTTGTCCAGGCGTTTGAATGTCTCCTGTTAAATTCAGGGATCAGGACTCTGTTGATGCTCTGAGTAATTAGTGAAACCAACAGCCCTATGGACAACAAACCTGTGAGTGAATCCACTGAACAGGTTCACAAAGTAACAACAGTGCTCACCAATTCACAGGCTGACACTTCCTTTGTCCCTTTTGAGAAGCAAATCCTGAAAAGGAAGCCTGTGCCTTTTCACCTCTTCTCACAGACCCTGCAATGTCTTGTCTTTGGAAGACGATGGTTTAAAACTCGTGGTTCCAATCCCCTTTTAAGCACAGCTGCAATGGCAAACCAGAGCAAGGGACAATGCTCTTGCAATTCTTGTTGTGGAAAATGGCCCCTGACTGCAGAGCTCGCAGAGGGACATGCTGCTGCTGCAGGACCTGCTGATGTCAGGGGGTGACACTGCACTGCTGGCCAGCATCCTCCCCTCCAACACTCCAGTGATCCATCACTACTGATAAATCAGCCCTGCTTGCTGCAGTTTTAATATCCTGAGGCACCTGCAGAGAGCAGATCCTGTACTGAGATAAGGCAGCCCTTCCCTGCTCTCCTAAGTGTCTTCAGGAGAGACTGTGATTTCAGCACTGGCATTTGGTAAAGTTTAGACACCTTGGTAGATCACAGCAGTCGTGGTGTACTGACTCTCCCTCAACTGCTCTCTACACTTTCTCACCTCTGTGCTCTTTAGAGCTGACACAGCAGCACTGCTGTCTGTGCTCTCTCTGTGAGCACTTTGTGGCTGCCCCTGAAATCAGGCTTACTGCATTTTTCACACAGTACTACTTCACACATAATGCATTACAGAAAACTATTTAAAGGAAATTAAACTGGAGGCACAAAATTATCAAACAGGCTGTGTGCAGGAGTGTGATTGCTTTTCTGCAATTGTTTATGGATTCAGAGTTCAATCATTCATAATGCTTTGCATAATCACCAATATGAATCAGCGAGGTTCGGCTGCAAATTAACATGGTAGGGTTCAGCTGATGAGCTTTAATTTACTCATTTGAACGTGGGGTTTCTTAGAAACACAGCTCCTCATTGGCAGGCTAGCTGCTCCTTTAAAACTCCATTAGTGACTGGAAATCTGCAGCCATTTGTATTGATTTGCTCTGGAAGTGCAGCTGGAGCAGAGCGGGGCGAGCGGCGAGAACGCCGGCAGGCTTTGATATCCCTTCCACGTGTCCCTTCCTCAGCCTGCCTCTCTCTTCAGCTAAAGCACACACATTGCCCTCTAATTAGGCTGCAGAACGAACAGAGCAGCACTAGTTCCCCTCAGTTATGCTCACTACCTGCTCCAGGTCCTTTTTAACCCTGCAGAATGAACGTCCCACCGTCTGCCTGATGAACAAAAGCCGAAGGTGGAATCCCTCAAATGTAACCCCAGTGTGCTGATGTGTGGGATCCAGCAGACTCCAGACAGCAGCAGGGCATTCTACTGCTCCTCTTAACAAACAGCCACTCTTCATTTCAGAAAGCCTGGGCTAAAACCAGCTTTTCTATGCAGCATGCATTTCATGTTCAAATAATCACTGATTATCCAGCCTGCAACTAATGAAATTCTCTCTACCTTTTAACAATAAAGCTGAAAACATCAAATGTGCTTCTTTTCCTTAATGCATCTGTTATACTGTGAGCTTTATTAGTGTTGAGTTAATAAACAGTCCAGTGTGGTGTTTCTCTGAATGACACTGCTTAACAGATCACCTTCAGCCTAATGTTAACAGCACCAGGATGTGGGAATTGAACTTCAGTGGAAAAACATGAATGGTTACTTCAAAATAAGTGCATGCTGTCCATGCAGCTCAAAGCACTTTTGAGCATTTAGCTTGTACAGTCAATATGAAAATGCAAGGTGCAAATAAAAGCCAGGGTTTGAAGAGAGCAGCCAAGGAAACATCCGGTGCTGTTATCTGTGTTTACAGTTTCTGGGTGGATTTCCCAAAGCCTCTCAGGGAAAGGGAGCCTGACTCATTCACATATTCCTGCTGTGTGTTTGGCAGCCTCGTGTTCTCTGGCCTGTCAGTACCTGGTGAAGCTGTGGCACTTTGTGTGATTTCCTCAGACCCTGGACAGCAGCAGGCAGGCCTGCCAGGAACCACCTGGCATGGATCTCAGAGATCCAGGCATGAATCTCCTGTTCCTTCCTCTGTGAAAACTGAATCCTACCTGCACCCTGGCATGGGGAAAAAACATTCCTTTGTGACTCCAGTTCACCTAAATCCCCTGTGCTTGCTGTCCCACTCTCCCAAATCCTTCTTGCCAAAGAGCCCTGGTCATGTCTGCTGGGGGATTCTCCCTACTCATGGTGCCCAAGACCCCTGTGCAGAGCAAGCAAACTGTGCAGTTTGACAAGTCCTTAAAAAGCTGGGAACAAAGCTATTGAAACAAAAGCTAACATAGTGGTTTTGAGCTCTGCCTGGATGACGGTGCCTGTGAGGTTTCCCTGCTCATGCCTCACTAAAACCTGCCCTGTGCCCCTGCCCATGCTGCCCTCACCCCACTGTCAGTGCCACAGGACTGAGACACTGCCAGCCCTTCTGCAGGGCCTGCCTGACAACCAGGTCATTAACACACAATTACAAAACCCCAAGTAAAAGCCACTCACACCTCATTTGTGAAACAAGCTCCTTAAGTATGTTAGAAACTAGTGGGTCAGATTTTTATGCATTTATGTTAGATTTGATTTTCATTAATGCCAAATGAAGCTCACATGAAGCACTTCTATGTCATATTAAAGGCATGATGCCAGTGAGTATCTGTTTGGTTGCCAAGTATCAGGAGACCCCTCTAATTATCTGGTTTGTACTTAAGATGCAGCAGAGGGAGATTCCACTGCTCTGTGGACATGTTCCATAACTTGGCAACTGCCTTGCAGCTGCCTTCAGCTCAGGAGGACACAAAAGGGGGTCACTGGCTGGTTGCATTCCTCCTCTGTGAAGCAGTGTGGAGGACTGATGACCAGTAAAATCCATAAACTCAAAAAGAAAAGAAAAAAAGCTTCAGAGCTCTCTCCCCACCCCTCTCTTTTATCTGCTGCTAGGGCAATAATAATGGACATAATTTGAAGGCCTTCCAGCAAAGAGGGGGGCAGGAGCATGGTGTACAGCATGGGAGCCCTCCAGGGCACACCACTGGAATTTGCTTCCTTTTTCCTTCAGGAGAAGACTCCCCTCAAGAAGGAGCCTAGCTCCTGGGGACACAAATTCTGGTTGACTTTTTGAGATGCAGCCTGATGGGAAATGAATATAAATTGCAGAAACTCCTTCCTGAAGTGGATCCCAGATCCAGTGATGCCATTCAGCTGACAGGTGACGAGTTTTGGTTCCTACATGTTTCCCTGCCCTGGCATCCCTCTGCTCAGGAGTGCACTGGCTGCAGGCCCAGCTGCAGGAACAGCACCCACTGCATGGCACAAGGCAGCTGGGAGGGAGGGCAGTGTGTGCCCAGTGCTCACCTCCTGCCAGAGCCCAGGGGCTGAGGCACAGCAGAGGCCAAGCCCTGCAGCTTTTAATCCTGCTGAACTCACACCCAAATCAATGGACCTCTCTCCAGACAAAAGGAAATGGTGTTTCTCTCACTATTCCCATTAGCTGTGGCTCCAGGAAGGGGTGACTTTGTCAGGTTTGCTGGATCTCAGGGGCCTGTTGTTAAAGCTAATTTGAGAGTGGCACTGGCACATGCTGGCCAGGAAATCCGGTGCCGTGGGGTAACTCTCAGCTCTTACACCCAACACAAATCAGTGAGGAAATTCACTGCTAGCTGCAGCCTCTAATTATTTAAAATATCATTTACATGCTACACAGAAATAAATTAGCTCCCAGGTGACAGCTGTTCCACTCTGTCCATTCCTGGAACGAGATGCCATGCTGGGAAATCTAAATGCAGACCAAAAGATTCAATCACTGCACTCACTTGCCTCATAGGAAGGCTCTTCCCAAAAGAGGGGCATAAAGAAGAGAGGAGGGGAATGGATATTTCAAACCATCAAGTTTACAAGCTTAACTAGCACACCACATTTTCACAGTCTGTATTTTCTTTTCACTTAGGACACTTCACATCTTGGCAGTTCATGGATGCAAGTGTAACATGTACTAGTTTTAAAGGAAGGTTTTGAAAGCCAAAGAGAGGAGCTGTCCTAACATCAGGTTTGTGTTCATGTGGGATCCTTACAGACTACCTGAACAAGGCCCAAAACAATTGTTCTTTTGTCACACACATAGAAATCAGTGAATGCATTTTCCTATTCTCTACCAAAAGCTAACCAGGCATCACTTCTTCTCTACATAAAAGCCTCAGGACAACTCACAAGAGATGCTAAACCATTTTTCAGTGTAATGGTTATCTAGCAAACAGTCTTCTCATGGTTTTAACAGTGTCTATTGCACACTGCACACACATGTATGCACATTTGTGTGACACTGCACTCTGGGGATGCAGATGTGCTGCAGATGTGATACACTATGAGAGCACATTACACTGCCAGCCTTCCTCTGCTGCTCCACAGCCTCCTGAAAGCAGCAAATTCCTGTGCCAGGACTGCTCCCTGGGGATGCCAGGCAGCTTACCTGCTACACCTGCTGAGAATGCTCCCCCCTCACAGGATGGACATGTGCAACAGGAACAGAGCTGGGATGGATGGCAGTGTGTGTGAGTGAGTGCCACAGGAGCCACACAAGGAGCAAGGATTAAAGAGCAGCATATGTTCACTGCTGCAGACAACATATGGGATTTCATTCATATGACCAAAGAGCAAGAAGAGAAGGAACAAACCCATCAAAAGATAAGGTGGAAAGAAGACTGAAAACGACTGGAGGCAATAAAACAACCAGATAAGAAGAACCTGGCAACTGTAATTCAGGAATTCTGCCACAGGCTAATGAGAGGTGAGATAAAATAATGAGGCAAAAGGTCCCAAACAACATCACTGTCTGATGGCTGTAAAAGACAAGTCCAAAATCAGTTCATCATCACTAATGAAGGAGAGCTGAAGGGATGTGAGGCCCTGATAGGTGGTGTCCCTCTGTGCAGCACACTAGTGATCCTCTGTCAAGGTCAGGAAAACACTGCCACCTGTGCTGCAGCCTGAAATCCCAAAGCAGCATGATTTACACTTCCAGATGTTGCTGCTGGTGTGGAACTTCTGGTGCATCTAACAAGTGACCTGGCCACACCTCAGGAAAGGTGAGCTCACAATGTGTCTGCAATGCCCCAGAAAGGACTGATGGTCCCTTGTCACAACCTAAGCAGTTCTTCAGTGTCTGTATGGCCCAGAAAGGACTGATGGTCCCTTGTCACAACCTAAGGGGTTGTTCAGTGTCTGTATGGCCCAGAAAGGACTGATGGTCCTTTGCCACAACATGACTAAGGAGTTCTTCCAGAGCTCCACTAGTATGACCAGCATGAGCCATGACAAGGACAGAAAGCACCTGCTGTCTGAGCCCTTCTCTCTTGCACTTGTGTCACCCCCCCAGCTCCTCCTTCACACTCACTGACAGTGTGAACTGCCTGCTGTGCCCCTTTGCTCTCTAGTAAAACAGCCCCAACATTTGCTATAAATCATAATCAAGCCCTATGGCAGCAATAATTCACAAGCATCTTCTGGACCACAGAACACCCTTCACAGCAAACTTTTACAAACTGCTACCTAAATAACAATGTCTAATCTGAAAATTTTGCTACTGTTTGTGCCTTTCTTCTAATCACTTGTAAATAGAACGAAATCAAACCTGGAAATGTTTCAGGCACCACTATCAGCTTTGTATCACAATAAAAATGGAACATTTGCTCCCCAGCCTGGCTTTCTGTCTCTACCCAGCTGATGTAAGGCACTACTTCACTACTCCATCTGTGACAGCTTGTGTTCCAAAGCACCATTTGTGAGGGATTTCTTCAAATGAAAATCAAAAGCAATGAAACATTCTCTCAGAGGATATGGCACATGACTAGAACTAACCAGGCCCTCCAGTCCCTCTCACCAGATAAAAATAGGCAAGTTGTTGAGCATGACTATCACTGTGAGTTATTTAAAATCTCCCTACAAACATTTGGCTTAAAATTTTGATTCAAAGCAACAAAAAAGCAACTTTTTTAAAAGCGACTTTTGAACATGAGTCTTCAGTCATAAAGGATTGTCCAGGTTCAGCTTAATGATTAACCTACTGAATATTCTAAACAAAAGTGATAAAGACACTGAAATGCTCATCCAGAGGAAAGATAGCCAAGTAAACCACTGCTCCTGCTCTAAGTAAATCTCAGAGCCCTTTAGGACTTGCACTTTCACTGATGATTTTGCTAGACACTGGAAAACCCTTTACAACCCGTTTCTCTCCCTTGTTGCAGGGAGAAGAGCCAAAGACAAGGCAGAGTGGGCCCAGCCAAGCAGCAGGAGCTGCTCTCTCACCTGTAGAGGTCGCTGAGCCGGCCGGCCCCCCAGCGGTAGTACAGGTCGTTGAGCAGCCGCTCGTGCAGCCCGAACAGGCACACGTAGTTGGGCACGGGGAGGGGCTCCTTGGCAAAGCAGGTGATGCTGTCCACCCGGTGGTACCTGTCGAAGTGCAGCCTGAAGTAGTTCCCCTGAGCAGCCTCTCCAGTCACAACCTGCGTGCCCTGCAGGAGGAAGCACAGGGAGCTGTGAGATGGACGAGCCCTGAGCTGGCACAGCTCTGCCTGCTGCCGGAGTGAGGGACACCTGGCACTGCTGGGTGCTCTGGGCACACCCCCTGCACCCTCTGCCCTGGGGCACCCCAAACAGCTGGAGAGCTGAGCTGAGCCCTGCTCAGCCTCCTGTGTGACACAGCACACACACCATAGCACGTTTACTGCCAGTAAAGGAACCCCGATACTGGATGTTCATGCTCCAACTGCAGCACTCAGCTTCAGCTATTGAATCAATCACTTAGACAAAAATGTAAAAATCTGCTTCAAACCTCATACTGCAGTGAGATGAGCAGATAGCTTGAAGCTATTTTTCCCAGCTGTATTCCTGTCACAGTTTTATACATTTCTACGACCTGTTGCTAGGCTACAGGAACCTTTAGTATTTCCACATCTAAGCTGGTACCTTTCACTGGCTTCTCTTACTTCTTTCTTAGAAAATTCTTTTAGGATTTACACGACATTTCTGGAGTGGCTTTTAAAAATATGGTCCCTTTTCAGGTAATCAGCAGGTAATCAGAGTGGCAGCAAAAGAATTCTGATCATATTCTAACAATTTGGAGTGACAAAACCAACTCCTCTCTGATAGTCCTTTCTGCTCTCCACTACATGCTGCTTTGGATGGCTCATCCTGGATCTGAAAAGCAAGCTTTGATTCCTCTCCCTAAACCATTTCATTTTAAAAAGCCCATTTGTTTCATTGCTGTTCAGGTTTTTAAATCAACACTGAAGTAGCTTTTAAAAAGCTGCTCTTTAAATCAACTGCAAAAATGGGCTTGATGCAGAAATTCCCAAGGACAAAGGTACAATCTATGTGAAAGAGGATCTTGCCTCAAGTCAGGCTGCCCAGTAAGAGAAGCACCTCCATGTTTGTATCCTGGGACATGGAGCCCAGCATGGGGAGTGCTTCCCTGTGCCCCATTCCAGGACAACACTCACAGCTGCAGGACTTGCCATTTCCTAGCAGCACAGAGCATCTCACCCACAATGCCTCCTGCTCTTCTAAAATTCTGCTGAGTTCCCTGCCAGACTGCCCTCCTCTGCATGCACTTGCAGCACCATAGTGCAGGGAGCAGAGAGGCTGAAAGCAGGAAATGCTGCTAACACTGTCCTGTGCCCTCTGCATGCAAACCAGGCATCTTTGGAGAGAGCCACACAGCAGGAACTGTGCAAAGCAACACCAAAGGTTCAGTTAGTTCTGTGACTGCCCCTGCTGCTCCCTCCAGCTGTACCTGGTGTGCACATGCCTCCAGACCCAGCTGCCCTAGACAGGAACATCTTTTCAAATAAACAGGGAGGATGAAACAAGACAAGTTCCATTATTTGACTTACATGACCACATGCATCATGTGCTACATCCAAGGAGGTGGGGATTCCAGGCTTGGAAATGTGCAAGTAGTTATAACCTCCAGGGAGAACACCACCTGCCACAAGTGAAAATACAAGATTTATTAGGTCATTAACAATGGAGAAAACAATGTATTTGTTTGTCCTCCTTCTGCCATCACATTTTTCCAGTCCAGAAGGAGCCTTGAGTGCTGTACTGCCATGAGAAGGCACCTGAGGTGAGATGGATCTGCCATACTGCAGAAGAGCAAAAATAGCTGAGGGGGTTGGAAGTGTGACAGAAATCCAGCTGGACATACCTTGAACTTTACACATTTTGTATACAGGGATGAGTCTGTCTGAGCCTTCTGGTGGCTCAGACCTGGGCTGAGAGGTTGGATCAAAGAGACTCAGCATGGAAGCAGCAAGCTCAAAGCCAATCTCCTTGGAGTTGAAGTTGCTGTGTGTCACATCATCCCTGAAGTATCTCCTGGAGAACTTTGTCATAGGACCTGCAGCCCTGATGTTGGGATCATTGGTGTGGAACTTGGTATCAATCACAACTCTTCCATCAAGAACAAGGCAAGCATCACTGGCAGCCTTGAAGGTTTCATAATCCAGTGTCCTGTAGGCAAAGCTAAAAAATGCCTAAAAAGAGATGTACGATAGTTGTATATTACTTACTGGCTGATTTCATAAATCAAACCCCAGATGTTATTCTGAATGCTATTTTAACAAACAAGAATATGAAATACAGTGTGATTTTAGCAACACTGTCACTGCAGAAAGATCCTTCTGATCCAGCATTTACAGCTACCAAAGGTAAAACTAAGAGAGCAGAAACTAGACTCTACTAAACTAGACTCATCTGCTTCTGGTTATTAGACAGTCCAAAAACTCCAGCATTGGCCACATCAAACAGCCTGAGTGGCTCTGCATATTTTCTGCCTTAGCCCAAACATGGAACCTGAACCAAGCACAGACCAGAACCCTTTGTGAAGTTTGTTTTCTTTCAAATGCCCAAGCCAGCCTGAAAGCCCAGGGAACAGAAAAGCACAGTGTATTTGGAATTTAGCAGGATAACTGTGCGTTACAAGTGTTCTCCCAACTGTTGGGCCTGTTTACCAACAAGCTGAGTTACTTTGGCACAGGGACAGTCAATGAAATGGACAGACCAGAAATTAAACTTGTTCAGAGGAAATGTCATCCTCATTCCAGCTATAGCAGCAGGATTTCAGTCAGTGGAAGCTGCAGAGGCCAAGGACCCTAAACCTGTAAATTCCTGCTCTAAGTCCCAAAGAAAAACATCCAGTGGTAATTGTCAGTGATTTGTCTTCTCGTGGCATGGGCACAGTCCCTCTCCTGGGGCACAGGCAAGCAGAGCTCCTGTCCCCACAGAAGCTGGGGCAGCACAACCAGCACTGCAAGGCAGGTGGTGCTGGGAGAGGCAGCAGATGCAGGAGAAGCAACAACCATGAGCAGAGCCCTGGAAGCCTCCTGTGGCTAAGGATAAACCCAGAGCTGGCAGAACACAGCCCCTGAATGAGAGTAAGACAGGAGTGCCCACTGGCCACAGAGGGTGAGAGGAGGAGGAATGACCAGGCTGAGAGAGGCTCTGAACAAGAGCACAGCCTGCAAAGGGCTCGGATGGACTGACTGTGTCATCACTGCAAGGGTTTGTGAAGCCCCAGAGCCCTCACAAACAGCTTTTAAAACCATCAGACAACAGGTTGCTGCCCCTCCAGCAAGAAACATTCTTTTACAGCTGAGGAAAGGGTGGAAGGGTGTCAGATGAGCACGTTTTCCCTTGCTGCCTTCATCCTGAACAGCCCAAGCCTTAACTGTGCCAGGTCAAAACATCATCTGTAATCTGTCCCTTCCTTGGTGCCACTCAGGACAAATCTGCGACTGGGGTAAAGGTGTCACCCAATTGTACCCCAAAGAGCTTTCTTGGGGACTAAGGGCAGGTGTCAGGAACTCGACTGGCTGAAAGAAAAGGCACAGAGAGCTGGAAATTTTAGCAGCACTGGCATAAGCAGAGATGCAGCAGTGGAGGAGCCAGAGCCCTGGGCTTGTTCACAGATGAACTATGCACAGCTAAAGGAATTTTGACCAGCTCAGAGAGCCAAAAATCAAGGAAGCTCTGGCCATGAGGGCAAGGGGGCCACACAGCCCCACATGCTGCTGGCTGACAGGCAGGACAGTGTCACAGAGGGGAGGGGAGGGGAGGGCTGCAACCTGCAGCTGCCATCTGTCAGCCCGGCCAGGAGGGAGGAGGGAGGCTGCTGCTTTAGGGAAAGAAGAGATTTTTCTCCCCTTGTTTTTATCCTGCAGGACTCAACAAATTAAGTCCCCAAGAACTGCCAATCAACAGTTGACACTGGCTGAAATCCCCCAAGGCCCAGAGCTGCTGCAGAGCCTGGTCTCTCCTGAGTGCAGCTGCCTTCCTGGTGGAGCTGCTCTCCAGAGCCCACTCCTCTGAGTCCAGCCCCCCAGGAGCCCTGCACAGCAGCTGACCTGGTTTGGGAGAGCACAAAGCCCTTGACATCACAAGTAATTGCAGGTCTTTCATTTAGAGAAAGAGAGACCTCCACAGGGAAGGACCATGGATGGAGGAAGGAGGAGACGGGGCAGGAATGGGCAGGAGAAAGAAACCCCAAGGCATCTGAAGGAACAGAGCAGGCAAGTGGTGGGGAGAAGAGGGGGGCTGAAGGGGAGATACCACGTTGGAAAAACAAGAACCACACTGAGATCCTTGTGGAAGGATAAAAATAGAGAGATTCCAAGGAAAAACGGGAGAGTGGAGGAACATCCCTACTGATATGGAGACCAAAGTCAGGAGACTGTTAAGGAGAAAAGTATGAGGTCTTCACCCCCATTGTGAAAAGGGCTGCAGAGCAGGGGCCCAGCAGGGACCCCAAACCTGGGGAGTATCTGGGAAGGGCACAGGGCTCACCCTCCCCACAGTTAACCCCACCAGCTGCACAGAGGAGGGCACAAACAGCAGGGATTGTGGAGGATTTGGTGGCTCCCTATGGATGCAAGTCCTGAAGGGACTCACTCACACTCACTTTTATTGGATTAGCCCAATAAAAGAAAACACAACTATGCTGGCCCTTAGGAAAGGCTAGAACCTGCCCCCACCCTCAGAGCAGAGCCACAGCTGTGAACATGCCTACAGCTTCCATAAGACACTGGTACTGGAAGGGAAAAAGACTGCAATCATTGATGTAGAGGGAAAAGAACCTGCTTAAAATATGTTTTCATGAAATTACATACTGTCCCAGTGTTTTTGGCTTCTGCTATGACAATCAAATGCACATAACTATAGACACATTTAAATAAGAAAAGGATGTCTGGAATTACTTTGAAAATGAACTAAGAGTATTTGTCACTCAGCAGTGAACAATTACTAGTGTGTCAGGTGACTCAAATCCATTTTAACCCAAATGAGTCAGGGCATTAACAATAGTTAATTTGGATTGTTTAACCAGTGGGTGCTCAGTCTCAGGGCAGCCAGGAGGCAGGTGAGGGTGCTCAGTCTCAGGGCAGTGAGGAGGCAGGTGAGGGTGCTCAGTCTCAGGGCAGCCAGGAGGCAGGTGAGGGTGCTCAGTCTCAGGGCAGTGAGGAGGCAGGTGAGGGTGCTCAGTCTCAGGGCAGTGAGGTTTGTACCCAGTGGTGCTCAGTCTCAGGGCAGCCAGGAGGCAGGTGAGGTGCTCAGTCTCAGGGCAGCCAGGAGGCAGGTGAGGATGCTCAGTCTCAGGGCAGCCAGGAGGCAGGTGAGGGTGCTCAGTCTCAGGGCAGCCAGGAGGCAGGTGAGGGTGCTCAGTCTCAGGGCAGCCAGGAGGCAGGTGAGGGTGCTCAGTCTCAGGGCAGCCAGGAGGCAGGTGAGGGTGCTCAGTCTCAGGGCAGTCAGGAGGCAGGTGAGGATGCTCAGTCTCAGGGCAGTCAGGAGGCAGGTGAGGATGCTCAGTCTCAGGGCAGTGAGGAGGCAGGTGAGGGTGCTCAGTCTCAGGGCAGCCAGGAGGCAGGTGAGGATGCTCAGTCTCAGGGCAGTGAGGAGGCAGGTGAGGATGCTCAGTCTCAGGGCAGTCAGGAGGCAGGTGAGGATGCTCAGTCTCAGGGCAGTGAGGAGGCAGGTGAAGGTGCTCAGTCTCAGGGCAGCCAGGAGGCAGGTGAGGGTGCTCAGTCTCAGGGCAGCCAGGAGGCAGGTGAGGGTGCTCAGTCTCAGGGCAGCCAGGAGGCAGGTGAGGGTGCTCAGTCTCAGGGCAGTGAGGAGGCAGGTGAGGGTGCTCAGTCTCAGGGCAGCCAGGAGGCAGGTGAGGGTGCTCAGTCTCAGGGCAGCCAGGAGGCAGGTGAGGGTGCTCAGTCTCAGGGCAGTGAGGAGGCAGGTGAGGGTGCTCAGTCTCAGGGCAGTGAGGAGGCAGGTGAGGTGCTCAGTCTCAGGGCAGCCAGCAGGCAGTGCCCACGCTGTCTGTACTCACAGCACACGGCAGCTGCAGTGGCTCACCCTCGCCCTCGGCCCCGCTGAACTCAGCCGCGCTGATGTGCCCGCGCTCGTCGCGCTCCCACCGCGCCAGGACCCGCTCGGGGTGCAGGGTCACCCCTGCCTCAGCCAGGGCCTCCTGCACCCTGCCCTGCACCTCTGCATCCTCCAGGCAGGGGCTGCCACGGCCCAGCGGAGCCTGCACCACGTGGATGTGGGAGCCCTGGATCCCCAGGGACAGCAGGGCTTCCACCGTGGTGTACATGTCAATCGTGTTCCCATAGACAATGACGTTCCCTGAGAGGGAAAAAAGGGAGAAGATTTCTAAGACGTACAACGAAAACCTTATTAGTATAACTCAGATGATAATAACATGGAATTGCTCTCTTTGACCCTCTTATTTCTCTGATGCTATGAAGCAAACAATGTTACCTAGCAACAGCAGCTAAGATAATTTAGTGAAGAATCTGTACAAAACATCCCACAAAGTAGGCAAGTACTTAACACAGAAGTATGATATTCATCCTGACCCCATAATCTGGAATTATTTTGATTGAAAAGCCTCTAGGGGTAAATTAATAAATAAATCACCATTTTTATCTCATTCTCCCCTCTCTCCCTAATTTTGCTCATTCAAAGGACTGATGGAGGGGGGGCAGACAGAATCAAATTCAATACACCGTGCAGAAAACCCTCACAAACCATGGAAAGGCCAAGTTATAGAAAACAAGCCCTTGTACCACATGGAGGTCACCAGTGCCACTCCTCCCTTCTGCCAAAGCCTGACCTCCAGAGAATGGGGATGGCCCTGCAGAGGTCCCTGTCCCCGGTGGTGGGGAGAACTCAGCACCACTCTGAAGGCAGCTGCACATGGCACAACGCCAGCCCAGAGCCATTCCATCCCTGCTCACTGCTGGGAGCTTGGCAAGCTGCAGCCAGCCATCCATCATCCACCCATCCATGGATCCCTCCATCCATCCATCCATGGATCCATCCCTCCACCCCTCCATGGATCCATCCATCCATCCATCATGACAGCAGTGTGCGGAACTGCTGCCATCTTGTGCAGAGCAGCAGCACAGAAACCACTCCTGAAGCCAGCTCCATCCTCCTGGGCTGGGCAAAGGGAGCTCAGACCTGACCCACCCCTGCAGAGCTGCAGGGCAGGGCCCTGCTCATTCCCCTGAACTGGTGCCACTTCAAAGGGCACAGCCAGAGCTGAGCAGGAGCACGGGGAGGGGAGGGGAGGGGAGGGTCTGTTCTGTGTGAGCACAACGGGACTCTCCAGCCTAAGGGCTAAAGCCCTCCTGGCAATAAGAGAGGCAGAGCTGGGAGGCAGCAGAGCAGCTGTGTGTTTTATCTCAGGATGGTTTCACATAGAGCACACCAACAATCCTCTGAGCAGGACCTGAACGTGCTCCTCTCCTCCCCACTCCCTCTGCCCCTGCTTGGAGCAGGCAGCATTTGTCTGCTCTGGGATCCACCAAACCTTTGAGCAGCCCAGGCAAAGCAGCAGCTGGCAGGGAGCTCCTCTCCAGGGGCTAAGGAGCCTCTCCCAGGGGAGAGCCCAGCCCTGCCCTGCAGGCTCTCTGTGCACCACACTCCCTGCAGCCATGCCACACCTCCACCTGCCTGCCCTGCCCACATCAGCTCCTGTGCTTCAGATCTGACCTGTGAGCACAAGGGTGCCTCTAAAGCACCTTCCCAGTGCTCATGTCCCTCACCTGGCCAGTGCTGCAGCCAGCTCACACATTCATCTCAGTGTGGCATTTCCATCTCACCACCAGTGGCAGCATCCCCTATTCCCTGAACTGTATTATTTCACGGGCTAAACTAATCTCACTGCACCATGTTTTACATGAGATGCAGGGCAACAACTAAACTGAGCATGCACACAGCCCCAGCTCCCAAGAATATTAATGCTAAAAATGTTAACAGATGTTCTACTATTCCCCTTTGAGCACATGTTATTTTATTCATCCCTATCAGTTTGGCTACTTGTGGCTGCCAAAGAAACATCTCTCTTCATAGCTGCCAGAGGAAAGACCTGCCCCATGAGTACACTGCACATCAATGACAGAAAACATGTTTTTACTGTTCACAGCAACCACCCCAGGGACAGAACCTGCAAATGCATGGGTTTGAAAACATAAGAAGAAAGATTGACTACTTAAATATCATACAGAATACAGAAATGCTCCGGGGTGTCCATCACTGACCCGACTTCCCAAGCCAGAGGAATTGTGTCTGCCAGGACACCTGTGCTCAGCTGCACTGGCCTCAGGAGAGTGCCCAAAGAGGAGGCAGATGTAAGCTGATTGTTTTTCCCTGCTGCAGCAGGGCACAATGCAAGAAGCACTGCAATCTGCTGGTGAAGAGCAGCTTTGCTAGACTCGTTTTTATTGGCACCACGTGCTGACAGTGCAGGCCAGGCTGACAGCCTCATGCTACATTTACACACTTTCAGCTGCAGGGAGTCAGATGAATGAGGAGTGAAGAGGATGCTGTGGCTGTGGCTTGAAAAGGAGGATGAGGAGGCTTCCCTGAGGCCAGCAAAGCTCCATTCTGGTGCAGGGCAAGGCTGGGCTGAGACCCTTCCCCCTCAGAGAGCAGCTCAGTTCCTGCATTAGACACTGGCATTTAGGGATGGACAAGATCACATCAGAGCCCTACATTTCTCAAGGAAAATTAAAATTCTGTTTTATATGGTAATATTAAATACAACTGCATTAGATCAGGGAAAGCAATGCTCCTTTATTGACCTCTTGTAAATCAACAATTTACTGCTTCTGCTTATTACAGTATTAGTGGCTTTTTAGATGACAGTGCTAGTAGTCTAGGAACTGCAGATATTCATTATGGACTGAAATTATGTCCACTGAACAGAGAGCAGTTCCTCAGGATGCTTTTATTATTTAACTACATGAAAATGTATGTATCTGTGAGTAAACATAATAACCTTCTACAGAAAAAACAGCCATAAATAAAGATCATTACAGTAGTTTTATCGTTTATTACCTGAATGTCAGCGTCCTGCTGCAGAGCAGACTCATTAATTTTCCACAAGTAGGAGCACAAGATTTCAGTGACCCTAATGTGACCTGAATCTTTGCAGTTTGCAAAAGCTGAAGGAGAAACCCAGTATGAACTAAAGCACTGGTGGCTCCAGTGGGTGATTCATGCACTAGAATTTTAATGCAAAACTATTCCTGCAAACACGCTTTTAATAGGGCAGTAAACCATGCTTAGGTGAAGAGAAAAAAATAATTGCTCCATTTTGGGCCATTAAAGCAGTTTTGTTCCTTACTTTACTTGCATCCTACTTTTATTTTCATGGAAAGTGCAGTGCTAATGGGAGATGAATTTCAATTAGTCCCAATTACAGCAGTAATAGGTTGCATGCATTAGGGGGCTGGGTTTCCTCAGTGAAGCCACAGTGGCAGCCCTGCTGCCAGGCCCTCAGCAGCAGCCAGCCCTCCCAGAGCCTGGCACAGCTGCCAAGGCTGAAAGAAGGATGTTTGTAGGAAACACAGCTGGAGGAAGGCAGGGTGAGGAGGGAGAGGAACAGATCAGTGGAGGGAGTCCTCTCCAGCTGGGCACTCTGCAGTGGAGAGTGTGGAGGGAAGAGCAAGCAGAGGGACCTGGAGCCAGAGCAGGGCAAAGGGGAGGGTGTCACATCTCCCCCAGACCACATCTCCACTGCAGACCAGCCCCCTGGCTGGGTGAATTTCCCTGCTGTGTGCATGGAGCCAGGCCAGGCTATCTCACTGGGAGATGCAGCCAAGGGCAGCAGCTACAGCAGTGCAGATGAAGAGCCATGGCTCAGCAGTGCTGCTGCAGGAGGTGCCAAGGCAGCTGAGACACCTGGCTGTGTTTGCTGCATCGCTGCTCCTCCAGGCACATCCCTGCACAGGGGCACCACAGCACATTCCAGGGTGGGCACACATGAAGGACTAGAGGCACAAACAGGGAAAGTGACCCCTCACCTGTGTGCAACACCTCCAAGTCAGCTGCTGTGCCAGCTCACACCAGGGAAGGCTGGGCAGGGCTGGCACTGGAGGACAGCTGGAACAGGACTGCCCCTGTGCTGATCACAGCAAGCCCTGGTGATGATAAAGGATCCCTAAAGGACTGCCAGGCAGGTGTGAACCTTGCACCACACCAGATCATTGCCAATTCTCATCACACTCCACAAACAAGGCAGGTAAAACACATCCTCAGGAAAGTCCTGCTCCTGCACTCTGCCAACAGGGATTCCCCACAGACAGCTTTCCTGCTCTGAACTGTCCTGACTCAGAGCCAGCAGGAACTGACATTTCATGAACCATTGGCTCTTTAGTCTCTGCTCCTCTAGTTCCAAGCTCACTCAGAAACCTGGATGGTCCCAGGTATTTTCCACAGCACACACACAGTGGGTGAACTAGTGCACAGATGAACAGAGCCCACATGACAAGGCTGAGGAAATACAGGGATAGTGTACATTGGGATAAACATTGGATTTTAAGGGTTAAAAAGTACCAGGAACTTGCAGCTCTTTGTGAAAATCTGTAACTGATGCAACTGAGTACAATGCTGACAGACACTTCCTAATTTAGACTTATTTTCTTTGTGTTATGCCACAAATCTAGATATTTTTCTATACAGTAGAAAAGCACAACCACTAACTAAATCATTATTTCATTGTCTAATTAACAACTCTGGACAGATTTGCATTTGGGACTTATTTGGTTTTATATAATAACAGCAGATAATTAATCTATCTCAAACCATTCTTTCCCAGCTAAATATGCTAGGTATCAAAAATAACAAAAAATCATAAATTAATCAGGGAAACAAAGCCTAGCAGATGAAAGAGTCGGTTACAATTCACGAGGCGCCGATTCCAGCAGGGAATAAAGGAAACCATAACCCTTGGAAGACATTTCTGAGTGTGTGCTAGCACAGCCCTCACCTGTGGAGCTGTCCAGGTTCTCCTCCAGCCAGTGTGCAGCCTCCAGGCAGTCCTGAGCATCGTTGGGAGTGAAGTGATTGGGAGGGACGGTCTCCATGTATCTCTGCGGCCACTGACTTGGGACCCCTCCCACCTCTGCTTCCACGGGAGCCAGGGCCTGCAAAGGAGTGGTGAGAGGACATGGCACAGACCTTGGAGGTGTTAACCACAATGTCACTCTCACCTTGGCTGCCCAAGGGCTGCTGTTCACCCTTTGTCACAGCCAGACGGCCACAGGGAGCACGGATCCCACCCAGCTGAGCGCCCCTGTGTGTGCAGCTGCTCCCTGCTCCCTGGGACCACTTCAAACAGCACTGCCAGGGCAAGTGCAGGCACATGGCAAACACCAGGGACTGCACAGCAAACAGCAGAACTGTCCCAGCACACAGCAGGGGATCTCAGCAGCTCTCTGAATAACAGATCACTTTAACGGCCCTTGGAAAGTCTCTGTGAGGCCAGACTGCCTCCACTTCTTGTCAGCAAAAATCAACCTTCTACAGTGACAGATTCTGTCCCAGAGAAAGGGATCAAAAGCTGCCTGATGGTTCAAATGTGAAGATTCAGGAACACATCCACTGTGTAATGCTGCTTTACAACAACAAGCTCAGTCTGAGCTGTACAAAGCAAAAAGGGAATCTTGTCTCTGACTTCCTCAGCACCACTGAGCCACATCCTGAACCCTGTTCCCACTGCCAGCCAGGTCAACTGAACTACTGCTGGGTCATACAAAACCAGGCACAACACCAAAAGATCTTACTCAACAAGTAAACCCCTAAATCATAATACACAGTGTTTTACTAAGCATTAATTCGACTGATTACCAAATAAGAAATAACTTATAAAAAGGGTGGACTAGAGCTCTGTGTAATAAACCAGAAGCCACTAATTTCTTTTTATCCTTTTGTACAGCTTGAAAGTGAGAATAGATGATGATGGGATTTCTTCTCAAAGGCAGACAAAGCCTGCCTTTCTCCTTGCTATCTTTGCCTTTCTCCCCCACTGCAGCTACTTGCCATAAATTATTTTGCTAGTCAGTTACCTCCAAACACCTTTTGCTAGGAACGCTTTTCCAGCCCACACTTCAGCTTTTGTTTCATCCCTGCAGCCCATGGGCTGCTGTTTAAGCATGCTCTGCTCTGAGAAGGGATCCCAGACAGTAGAGCCTGCTGCACACAGGCAGCCAGACACCACTGTGGGATGTGGCACAGCACTGCAAAGCTGCAGATATTGCTCACATCCATCTCCTGATTTTAAAGGCAAAATGCCTTGATCACAGCTCCTACCCCAAACCACAGAGGTAAGGCAAAGCCCTGCAGCCAGGGGGCTGGACCAAGCTGCCCATTTGGTTACTGGCCTGATGTGCTCATGGGGATACAGGAGCCAGAACAGAAGCCAGCTGCCCAGGAGTCTGAGTGGAAGCTGACCCTGTGGGGCTGGAGCTCAGCTTGGTTCCACATCTTACATGCAGCTAAGGGTCTGCTTCGATCTCACTGGAAACTCAGCTGTGCTACAGCACCAAGCAGCACCACGGACGTGCCTAGGCATGGCCATCACGTGAGATGAGGAATTAATTTGATAAGGAACTCTCTCTGTTTCCAGAACTAGGTCAAATGGTGTCAGGCCAGCTGGAGCTAAGTCTCCTGTGGCTGGGACCACATGTCAGCTGAGCCTGCTCCTTAGCAGGTGTAGTGGTTCTGGTGACAAAAACACTGGCAGCTTTGCCCCTGCCCAAGTGAACTCCTGTCCTGCAGCTTTGGCAGCAGCACCCACAGAGCCCAGGCTGCTCCCTGAGCTCAGAACTGCCCTGAGTGCAGGATCTGGACCCTCACCTGGTAGCTCTGCCCCGTGCACAGCACCAGGTAGTCGTAGGGCACCTCCCTGTCCCTGGAAACAACCACGCACTTGGCCCGCCGGTTGATGGCCGTCATCCTCCCAACCACCACGTTCACCCAGGAGCAAAGTGACATCTGGGCATAGTCCTCATCAGCAAAGCAGTGGCTGCAAAGAAAGAATATCTGCAAGTGACTCTTTGGCAGCTGGCAGCAGCATTGATTAGACATCTGGGGAGCTGGGCCCAGGCCCCCGGCAGTCCTGCCTGCTCCCTTGCTGGGAGTTTACTGCACTCCATGGCAAGAGATGAGGCTGTAGGAAATGCACAGTCACAAACTGACAGCTTTCTGCTAAAACCAAACAAACCCTTCCAGCACTGGGCCTCACAATCACATAATTTAAGAACAAAGTCAGAAATCTGTGCTTTGCTCTGCTTTTCCTTTGCAGGCTGATGCAAGGTAGAAGCTTTTGAACCTGCAAAGAAAATAACCCAACAGTCCCATTCTATCTCCAAGACAAGATTTCTTTATTCAGCTTTCCCTCAACTTTTCTTCCTTTGCTATTCAGCCTCACCAGTCATAGCTAAGGTGAGACACAAACACAGGGAATGCACTCTACCATTTTAGCAGCTATATTCTAAAAAGTTTAAAAATCAATAGAAAGTTAGGGAAAGGGTTGTCAGAGCTAGAAATAAAAGGCAGAGTTCTCATGTCTCCTATTGGTGGCCCTTTTCCAAAAGAACTTGCATGTTCTTTCTGCAAGAATTGCAAATACCAAAAGCACACTAAACTGCTCCTGAGCTGTGGGCTCCGGGATGTCTGGGGTGTGCATGCAGCACACAAGCAGTGTGCTCAGACAGTGAGAATTCCAGATCAGCATCCTAAAACCACCTGTTGGCTTTGACAGTCTCAGACAAGGTTTGCTTTTCTCATGTTTTAGGGTGTTCCAGCCTGCTCCAACAAGAAGCATCAGATATCCCTGGGCGTGAGAAAAGTATCAAAGACCTGGAAGCTGCTATTTAACAAAGCCAATTTTAAAGCAAAATCCAAATGGAACAAAACCTCTTTTAATGCCTCAGTAACAAAAATTACAATTATTTCCAAAGGTTTTTTAAGGTCTGGAGTGTGCCCCCACCAAGTAAATACCAGAACACTTACTTATTACTGCATTTGTGCCACCCTCCCTGTTTAAGAGATTGCTGAAGATAAAATATTTCCACACAGATGTGCAATACACACATCACTATAAAATGTGAGGAGAACCAGAGAGAGAACATTCCCAGCTAGGTCCATCCTGACCCCTGAACAGCGGCCCACCATGGAAATGCACAGGAGGCTGCTCAACACTGTGCAGATCCAGCTGGGCTCAGCTCCATCCCTCCCCAGTACTGAAAACCCATAGCAGGCACAGCCTGTCCAGTTAGGTTCTTCCAGTAGAACTGGACAAACCATTTACAGCTCTGTAGAGCAACAAACCCACAGGATCTACTGAAAAAGAATGCAACAGGTTTAAAACCAGCAAAGCAAAGAATGGCTGGTGTCACACAGGTGTCTGGTTTGTGAGACCAGAGCAGCCCAGCAGGAAGAAACACTGAACAACTCCATGAAAGAAGCTGAGTCTACCCCAGCCAGGACCTCAGGAGGAAAATGGCCAGTACAGGGACCCTGGGCTTCAGCCAGGCTGCCAGCTCAAGTCACCAAAGAAAATACATTTACCTGCCAAACTAAGCTCATGGCCACTTAGAGTCCCAAAAACTTGGCTCTATGTATACTTAGTGATGAAAAGTATTCCACTTTCTCCCAGGAGCCTCAAAGTGATGAAGCAGAAGGGGATGGGCCCTTGCTGAAGCACTTGATGCTTTCCTGTGGCACCAGCAGCTGCAGCAGAGTGTGGGTGGAACCAGCACTGACAGCTGCTGCTTTGCCATTAATACCAGGACACACATCCCAACACAGAGCTCCTGGTTCCAAACTCCCCAAACTGGCATTCAGGATGCCACAGGAACAAATACAGTTGATTTCACAGCCTGGGAAATTTTAGGATTGAATTGCCAGGCTGTGATGCTCTGTGTCCTCTGTACTCACAGATACCAGAGGAAAATAAATCAGGGAAAAAACCACTGACAATTCTGAACTGTAATAATGCAGAAATCTATAAATAAAATGAACATTAAGGACAGAAGAAGGTTTTCAAAAGCACCTCTATAATTGAGGTGCACAGCTCCCAGGAGACTGACACTCCAAAATCACAGGGATGCTTTCAGAAATCACACCCTGCAGAGTTCAATTTTCACTCTTAATCTGCTTTCAGATTTTAACAACTAAATCTGGTGAGGCAGCTCTGAACTGCAACTTTCTGTCAGGAAGGATGCTTTGTCAGTACAACTCTTTTCTACAGTGAACTCAGGAAAAAGACTGCATGCATTTATGGAGAATGTAATTCCTCCATTTGCTAGATTTGCACTTGAACACACCCCTTCCTACAGTACAAAATGTAATACAGATGACTACTTCTACAAAATTCTTTGTTGGGGCAAAATTCCTAATGAGATCAGATGGTTTTAAACAGGTTCCCACTACACTATTTTCACATCTTTGGAGAGATCTCATTTGTAAGGTTCAGCAAGCAGATGTGGATCAGTTTTGCCATTTAAAGGGCCAGCCCTTTAGTGCACTGCAGCTCACTGAGGAAAAGATTTGGTAAAATACAATGTGAAGGCTCCAAAGAGTCACATGCCAAATCTAAATAACTTGGTATAAGTTCATTCCCCAGCTATTCAGAATAACTGATCCATTTTAATTCTATGCTTCTCAACATTCAAAACAATCATGTTCAGGTACACAGTGATGATTTATTCCAAAATCAAACCCAAAAATACTGTATTTAAATGAGAATGGCATACTATGAATTTTAAAGAGGTGAGACTTTATCTGAGCAAATGGAAGTTCTTGTATTTATAATGGCAAACAAGGAAGCCCATGAAGTGTTTGACAGTCCCTAGACAAAGGAGACATCCTGTGTCTTCAACCTGGAAATTGGAAGGCAGAGCCCACTGTCCAGGCAGAACACAGTGGATTGCTGCTGGGGCACTATTTCCCTGCTCATAATTCTATCCAACTCCTCTTGTAGGTGAGCACAGGCTGGACAGACAGGCTGGAGTATTCTGGGGCTCTCTATGGATGGATCTAAAATTCAGGACAGGTTCACAAGAATTACAAAGTGTTATGTTTTCTGCAGGAGCTATGGAAGTGTTTAGACAGGAAGTCAAACCTGCTAATTAAAAATCTTCTATACTTGGAGCTCTGTGGGTCTCTTCCTGGAAGTCCATGAATGGAAATCAAGGTCAGGTTGTTGAACTTCAGACGTGGCCTGTGGAAAGAAAAACAAAGAGCAACAGTTGAAAGAAATTCAGAGGGCACGTCCAAGGAGCAGCACAGCTCAGAATTCCATGTTGAGGAGGATACAGAAAGCAATTCCTTTACAGGGACACAGTGTTCCACTCTGCTCAGCCACAGGTGTCTCTGGCTACAAAGAGAAGAACAATCTCCACCACGGTCTCAGTAATGCCGGGGTAAGGAGGGGGACAAGACTGACAGTATGTTGAACTAAATGTGATCTGACATTTGAAAACAAATAAATATTATGAGTGATTAAGCCTTCTAATCTTCAAGGCTTTCTGTAAGTTAAGGATGGACTGATGCAAATGGTACAAAGGAATCAGAATGTTTTTTATCAACCAATGTTAATTTGTTATTCATACATTTAAAAAATATATTCAAACAAAGTTAAAGGTCATACTTAAACCAAGGAATTTCAAGGTTATGGCTGCCCCTCTCAAAATGCATATTAATAGTTTAATTCTGGATTATAGATTATCTGTGGTAAATCTCCATGCATACTCAGCCCAAGCACAAAGTAATAAATAACCTTAATGTAACAGAGTGCATATATTTATACAGATTATGGGCCTGATTCTCATTTAAATTAAGGTCACTCTGCAGAGGTGGATGTAAATAGAATTTGCTTTTCATTTATGGCCACCTTATGCTGCCTGAGTGCTCAAAAATGGTCTCATGTAAATGAGAGCAAGCCTGACCCAGGAAGCTGAAGGCAGGGTGTGAGAGAGCTGCCATCTGCACACTGCTCCTGGGCTGCCAACAACAACTGCAGGAGCTCCACTCACTGCCAGGGCACAGCTCCTGGGCCTTTGTTTGCTGGCAGTAGTCACATAAACACCCTGCACACCCTCCCTTCTCATAGGAAGATCTCCTTTCAGCGTGGAGCTGAAGGCATCTGCACACGCCAACAGGTGCCGAATCCAGGGGCCACAGCAACGCCACATTTAAATATTTAATGTAATATTTAACTCAATAATATTTAGGATAGAAACCCTGTCAGTCAGCACCAGAAACATGGCAGAACCAGAGTTGTAGGCACCATGAATGTGCCTCTTTTGCATGACTGCACAATGATGCCCTTTATTGATCTGGTCACACACCACTTCCCTCTCTGTTGACTCCACACACAGGCATCCAGGATTCCCAGTCATCTGGTACTTGTTCCCTCTTCCCACTGAGCAGGAGGCTCCAATCAGCCCTTGCAGGCAGCACAATTTACTAACTAATGATTTACTTCAGTGCTGCCATGGCATCCCCATATTCCCAGACATGAATTCATGTTTCCCACTCCTCCATCTCGTAGGCACCCAAATGTTGATGAGCATCCCCCTGGCTGCAAGGGGATGGAGCAAGTGGCACCTTTCATTTCCCTTTACACTGAGCAGAAGGCAGGCAGGCAGCAGGGTGGCTGGTGCAGGGGCAGAGCTGCTGCTTCCTGTCAAACCTGCCCAGTGCTTAAGACAAAAAAAGGATGGCTCACCTACTACAGCTCTTGATTCCTCACTGGTGCCTAAAATCTCTTGACTGAACAACAACCACAGCCCTGGACACGGCAGTGCTGTCAGGACAGGGACTGACTCAGATGCTGCTAACAGATACAACAGTGCCCAACCCAAAACATGGCAAAGTGGAGGTTCCCATTTGGTGGAAAAGTCTCCAAGTTAAGAGCCCTGAACCTGTGCAACGTTAAACAAGTGCACCTGCATTTCAGAAGCAAATAATTCCAGCAGGGATTCACGTTGCTGTGGATACAGAGGGAAGAACAGCTCAAAGACACTGGTAAAGCAGGGAGGGATTAGAGTATCTAGGGAAATAAGTAAAAGGTGTTGGGTTTCAGTGCACTGGCTCTGGAGGATGGCTAAAAACAAAAATCTGTACACCCTTGTCCTCAAAATAAAACAGGGTTACCAATTTACTGAGCACAATCAAAAGGACACACAGAAAAGTTTTAGTGCAGTTTTTACATATATCCTGGTGTTTGTGAATCTGTTAGAGTATTCCTTGCTCATTTTGCTGGATTTTTTTGCCTGATGTCTTGCTACCTTTCCCCCACCCCCCCCTTTCTGTGTGTGGCATAATGATAGAAGCTTAGATGGTGGAAGCTGCCTGAACAAATAATTTAATTAATTGCTTTCATTAAACCCCTCATTATCACAACAAGTCAAATCACTTCTGCTGCAAAATATAAAGTGCAGCAAAGTAGTCTCCATGAACCCGAGCATTTCAATTTATTTGAAATCCTGCATTCTTAAAGATTATTTTCCCAGTCATCAATAAAAACTAAAACAAAGGAGTGACAGAAGATAATGCTTTATCTGCCTCCTAAAATTGGTAACTATGTGAACTGCTCTCCTGCATATATAATTTTTAAACAATAATATCTGAATTTATAACCTATCCAAAAGTAAAGTCTTAATGACACTGGATCCTCAGCTTCACTGCAGCAAAGCCTTTATAAAAATAGCATCTCAAGATCATTCTGAAAATAGTAAAAAAAAAAAAAAAAATCTGATTTCAGGACTAAACACTGAAAAGTAAGATGAGATAAAGTCTTGCATTAACAAAACTTTGAAATCAGGAAGATCTCTGTCCTGCAAACAAAAAGGAACAACACTAAGAATTTTGCAGGAGGAAGGAGCCCAGAAGCAGAGATGGTGACAAGAGTCTCAGCAGGTCATGACCTGTGTTCAAGGAACTCTGCACGGCCAGGTGTCACTCTGCCTGTGCAAGGCAGATGGGGACAGCTCTCCTCTTCCCTGCAAAGGAGCAATTCATCCAAAGCACGTCTTTTTTTAAGGGAACATTTCAAGAACAGCAATCAGGATCTGGAGAAGAGACTTGTCCAGGAGGAGAAGGTATTCTAACAGATTTCACACCCACCAAAACCACCTCTCCTCCAGAACCTTCCTGAGGGCACCAATTACAGATTGACTGCTGACCAGCAGATGTGCATCTCCAGGCTACCCCTCTCCAATTACCAGTAAACAAGGATTAGCCAGTTCTCCCCTGGATCAAACAAGGGAAAAGGGCTGAGTGTGAATGAATTTGCTCAACAAAAGAAGGGATATCAGCACAGTGTTTACTGGGACACTTGTCAATGCAAGGCTCAAGGAGGGGCTTTCCACACAACCTGGCCCATGACAACTCTTCCCCTCAGCAAAATATTTCATCATGCCCCAGCTGCTTCTCCTGCTATTAAAACAACAGGGTCCCTTTAAAAACTCCTATTTTGATGAAACAGTGCTTTGGATTTTTTTTTTTTTTTTCCAGAAACTTCCTGCCAGTCCAGGCCATGAAAACCATACTGCCACCATTTTTGACATCTTAGCAAGAATCCATTCAAGAGCTAAAGAACATTTCCTTCACTCTTTGACCAACACCCTTCAAGGATTTGGGAGTGCTTCTCTCACCACTGGTAGCTGGGTCTCACACCAAACTTTGAACTTGAGGTTCACTATTTAGTAACAATGACATCAGCAAGGTATCAACATTATTCTCATAGGCAATCCAAACACAGCCACTAGAAATAAAATTAATCTATCCCAGCCAAACCCAGGGCAATCCTGTCTCACAAGCTGTTCTCCTCCAGTTAAATTTGGATTCTCCTGCTAGGTTACATGAATCACTCCTCTCACTCTTCCCCTTCAAGTGCCTAGCCCTAGATTTCCTTCTCTGCAGTTATTTTCTTGTGGTTATATTGCTTGTTTCCCATCCTCTGTGCTGATCCTTTTATAGACAATAAAATTAAACACACCAGCAACTCTGATTCTGTTGCCTTCCAATTCATTTACTAATTCCTATTTTTTTTAGGTGGCTTTACATCAGTCCACAATCTTGATTTTCTCACTTTTTCCAGTTTCTTCTTTTGAACTCCATCCACCTTATAACTCATTATTTTGAAACTCCTCATCCCCCTCCTGTGGCTTCACTGCTTTTGTCCCTTCCAGTCACCTCTCACTTCCCAGCAACTGATTTTGCTTACAAAAACTAGAGCATCCACTCAGGATCTGCAGCATTTTCACAATCTAGGTTACTAAAATCAACGTGGAAAGCTCCTACAGTATGAATTAGTTTGTAACAGGGCAGGGAAATCTAAAGAGCTCTTTTCCTTGGCCACTCAAAACACAGTAAATCAAACCCATCCATATCCTTCCACAGGGTTCACAAGGGCAGCTCTGCCATCCCAAACCTAAGTCAGCTTTGAGCCTGACCTAATCAAAGCACCATAAACCACTGCTTCAGTGAGAGCCCTTCCTTCCTAAAATTCCAATTTCCATTCCACAAGTCTTATGGCATTTCATTTTCTTCAAAAATGGCAATTCTTTTCCTAGACAGAAAATGAGGGATATCTGATGATGGCCTTGGCAGTTAGTCTCTTGCTGTTTAATCACCTTGCAGATTCCAAACCACAGCTGAGAGACATCAACACCATTTCCCACAAATAAAGGTGCCATAAATTGGGCAGTAAAACTAAAGTGTGGTAGAAACTTCACTGCTGCTGTGTGAGTGCTTCAGTGAGTGACACACAGTGCAGACTCCAGCTTGCTAATAGGTCATTTTCAAAGTTATTGCCCAATTACCCATGTTTAAAACCAAGGTGGTGGGGTTTTATGGCTGTGTACTAGACTGCAATTTTCCAAACTCCTGCAGAGGAGACAAGAATTCTGACCCCATGATGCAGCCTGGTGCAAAGCTGGCAATGCTGCCTTCAGAGGGGCACCCTCACCATTCCCAGATCCACCAGGCAGACTGCCCTTAAACCTGGAAGCTTGAGGTTTAACTGGTGCCACTCTGCCAGCAGCACAGCACAAAACTCACTGAAGCTGCACATTCTGAGGCACCCCCAGTGCCAGCTCCTCACAACACAGGGCTGGCAGCCCTGGCAGGACAGGGACACAGCTGGCAGGGCCAAACCCCTGATCTCAAACACCCTGGAAGGACAGGGACATCTGGCAGGGCCAAACCCCTGATCTCAAACACCCTGGCAGGACAGGGACACATCTGGCAGGACCAAACCCCTGATCTCAAACACCCTGGAAGGACAGGGACACAGGTGGCAGGACCAAACCCCTGATCTCAAACACCCTGGAAGGACAGGGACACAGCTGGCAGGGCCAAACCCCTGATCTCAAACACCCTGGAAGGACAGGGACACCTGGCAGGACCAAACCCCTGATCTCAAACACCCTGGAAGGACAGGGACACCTGGCAGGACCAAACCCCTGATCTCAAACACCCTGGAAGGACAGGGACACAGGTGGCAGGGCCAAACCCCTGATCTCAAACATCCATCCTGCAATGAGTGACCTTCACAGGCCAGCACCCTGACTCTGGCCCTCAGAGCACACACACTAACAGGACTCAAGCCCACACTAACCACCAGTGGGAAGGAGCACAGCTCAGCCACACAAGCCATTCTCCTCCATGCAGCAGCCTGCACACTGTGTGCTTCCAAGCAAGCCTCTGGAGGGCTCAGCTCTGGGCACAGACTTCAAACCAAGGCAGACAGGAGCAGAGGAGAGAGTGGTGCCCTGTCCTCCATGGCTGCAGGGAGCTGGGCAGCCCTGGTGCAGCAGTGCTGTGTGTTTGCCCTGAGCTGCACTGATGACTGGGACCAGGTGACCAGCTCAGAGCTGAGTCACCAGCAGGGGATGATGGATGCAGCCAGTGTTCTATAAACACCCCTGTGACTCACTCCACCTCTGAGCAGGCTTTTCAGGAGAAAACTGCTATTTCCAAGATCAGCTTCTACACTCACCATGAAGTATTCAAAGGGAAAATCTACAAATACTTGCAAATTTCAAGTGTGAAAGAACACTCAGAGAAGAGTATGTATATGTTCAAGGGGCAAGTATTTCAAGTTGCAATAATCTTATTTAAAGCTGCAGACAGCCTCAAAAGCAAGGCTGCAGCTATAAAATATTGATGGTAATTAAAATATTGAGTCTCATTCTCAGGCAGAGGCTGTTGGGAAGGCTGTGCTGACCCACACTCTCCCTGTCTGTGTGTGGGATCAGTCACTGCTGTTGTGATGCCGACTGTGTGACATGGCCAGCTCTGACCCACCACATTTATCTCTGTCACAGCCCCAGCTCTGCTCTCCACCAGCCATGGGAGGCCACAAAGACTGAGGGATGAGGCTGCTGAGGCTGAGGCTCCAGGGGAAGGCTCAGGGAAGCACACACGTGTCAGCTCATGGGGCAAAGACAAATAGGACACAACAATGGCCACCACTAACCCATTCACTGCATGTTAGCTCTGTGATCAGCAAGTAAGCACTAACTATTTAATTAGTCAACTAATTAGGGACAGGCAACATGGAAGGCTTCAGATGTTCCCAGACAAATGCAAAGATAAAAAGCCTAATTAACCAGCAAGCATTATGCTAACTACAGCCAAACAGGCCAGATGTGCAGGATATTGTGTGCCCTGTGCTGCCAGATAACGGGCTCACAGGATCCCTGTTCAAACCTTGGAGCCCATCCTGGGTACCCTGAGCTGCCAGTGGCTCACAGGATCCCTGTTCAAACCTCAGAGCCCATCCTGGGTACCCTGAGCTCTCAGTGGCTCACAGGATCCCTGTTCAAACCTTGGAGCCCATCCTGGGTACCCTGAGCTCTCAGTGGCTCACAGGATCCCTGTTCAAACCTTGGAGCCCATCCTGGGTACCCTAGCTCTCAGTGGCTCACAGGATCCCTGTTCAAACCTCAGAGCCCATCCTGGGTACCCTGAGCTGCCAGTGGCTCACAGGATCCCTGTTCAAACCTTGGAGCCCATTCTTAAATGCAATAATTATTTTAATGTACCCACAGGGAGAAGGAAATAGATTCCATAACCATTTCACATTAAAATACTGTGATTTTAGGCACCATTCACTTATGGCTGTCTCCTGTAGCACATCACATACATTCCAACATCCTCAGAGAATAAGTCATTGTTTGCATCAGGATTTGGATTAAGGAGGTTTTCAAAACCAGGCATTAAAACCATTTTTCCCTATAATCAAAACCAATAGTGGTTTCACAGCTGTATGCAAAGAGGTGGGTAAAAGCCAAGGGGTTCCCTGCACTGGAACCAGTGACAAGACAGTGCTGGGAGCAAGCTCCACGATCCTTGAGCCAAACTTCCATCCCTGCTGCCTGGGATTGCATCCTGCTCCAGGAACCAGCCCCCAGCATTAACTGGAAATACTGGGGTTTGTAATCCTGTGCTGTTCTGGTCTGACCCTGCCCATTCCTTTGAAACTAGCAAAGGAATGTAGAAAAAACACCCCAAACCAACCAAGTAACAAAATGTATTTCTTCAGTCTCAAAGAAGTTGGAAACACTTGCAAGATCGAGCTCTAATAATTGCCACATCGGTAAGTGAATTTCATTTGTGTGTTTCTATGGTGACTGGTAATGTAAAATAATTAAGGATGAAGAATAATGATGAGAAAACGACTTCCTCTTTTTAAGGATTAGGGCTCACAAATTGATTCAATCCAGCTATTTTTAGTGCATGTAACCTTTGCAGGGAATATTAGAAAATTATGAGTAAATTAAACTAAATTGTTTTAAAAGGCCTTCACATTGATCAGGAGGCTATTTGCTGCTGATGTGAAAATTAAAAACTAATCTTTCCCAAATTTATACCTCTATTAATATAAATTCTGTGAAAGTGCTCTAAGTGCTGCCTGCTGGCTCTGTGGCTCTGTGAGCAGCACCCTGGGGCTGGGGCAGGGTGCCAAGACAGGCTCAGTGGGGACAGGTCCTGCACAACTCGGGCAGAGTGTGGCTCAGACTAAGCCCTGGGGCAAAGGGAAGAGAAGGGAGCTCCAAGGGCAACATCTGGCACAGGCACAGTGGGCACAGCTGGAGCACAAACACCCTGGGGGGAACACCTGCACAGGCACAGCTGGCACACAGACACAGAGAACACCTGCAAAGGCACAGCTGGAGCAGAAACACTGAGAGAACACCTGCAAAGGCACAGCTGGAGCACAAACACTGAGGGAACACCTGCACAGGCACAGTGGGCACAGCTGGAGCACAAACACCCTGGGGGAACACCTGCACAGGCACAGCTGGCACACAGACACAGAGAACACCTGCACAGGCACAGCTGGCACACAGACACAGAGAACACCTGCACAGGCACAGCTGGCACAGCTGGAGCACAAACACTGAGAGAACACCTGCACAGGCACAGCTGGAGCAGAAACACTGAGAGAACACCTGCAAAGGCACAGCTGGAGCAGAAACACAGAGAACACCTGCAAAGGCACAGCTGGAGCACAAACACTGAGAGAACACCTGCACAGGCACAGCGGGCACAGCTGGAGCACAAACACTGAGGGAACACCTGCACAGGCACAGCTGGCACACAGACACAGAGAACACCTGCAAAGGCACAGCTGGAGCACAAACACCCTGAGGGAACTCCTGCACAGGCACAGCTGGCACAAAGACACAGAGAACACCTGCACAGGCACAGCTGGAGCAGAAACACTGAGAGAACACCTGCACAGGCACAGCTGGAGCACAAACACTCAGAGAACACCTGCACAGGCACAGCTGGCACACAAACACAGAGAACACCTGCAAACACCTGCACAGGCACAGCTGGAGCACAAACACTGAGGGAACACCTGCAAAGGCTGCTCACTGCAGACACAGCTGGAGCACAAAAACTTGCTTTGCCTTCCTCACAGTGCTCTGTAATGAAACATCAGCAGAAAACAGCACAGGAGGAACAACAAGAAATGGGTTAGAAGCTCTAAAGGACAGGTTTAACTGAATTTGGGTGGAACTGACAGCCTAAAGGTGCTGAGAACAGGAGCATGAGAGGACACTATTTACCCTGAGATGGGATGCTTTACAGGAAGTCAAGAACTAAGAGAAGGGCAAGAAGCAGAAATTGTCTTCTGCACTGCTCCAGCAATACAACATCTATAAAGCACTTCAATTTATTCTTCTCTTGATGTATTGAAAATACATTCCATTCTCCACCTCCCATAAAAGCACCAGACTCTCTCAGTTCTTGTTGCACCTTGTAAGAATCATGCTCAGATTTTGAATTTTATACTCATTTCTGCAAGTCTCTCATGACATTTCTAGTATGTGTGATTAAACTCTGCATCCTCACAGTGTGACTCCCCAGTGAGCCCCTGGGGAGTACAGCAGTGAGATACCAGAGAGAGCACCCTGTCCTCACTTTGGGGAGGCTGTTGAACAGCACAACTCATCCACAGGTTTCCCTGCCTCCCAAGGGAGCTGCCTGCCATGCTGTGAGTCCCAAAGCACCCATCCCTCCATCCACCCAGACATTTAACAGCCAGTAACTGAGACAGACTCAAGGAATGCTTTAAATGCAAGAAACAACCCCCTTCACACAAAAGGGAGCACATCCTTTTCAGCAAAGGAAATAAAATTAAAAACTTACCAAAAAACCAGCGTTTCCAGAAAAGAGATTCCAACATCAGATGCACCAACTACCACAATTCTAGTGTTGATGCACACTTTGGATTCCAGCACCAGCTTTCGATTTGTGTGGTTCAAAGAATATTTCAGCTGTATAAAAATATGTAAGACATAGAGAAGAATTAAAAAAACAGTCAAAGCCTGCTAGGAATCATTAAACTCTCAGTGATGCATTACCTTGCATTCACACAAAACTTCTTCTGGCTCACTGACATGACTAATACCATTTTTATATGTGCACAGCACCAGGTAAGTGGTACTAAAATATGTGGAATATGTGCATGTCTAATAGGTCACAGAAAATGGCAAGAGCTGAATGGTCTGGCTTCTCCTGAGCAAGATGCTCTGGAATCCTTGCAGCAGAGGACAAAACACTGCCTGTGCTGTCACTCACTGCCATTTATCACACACCTCAAGAACTTACATTTACATATTGCTAAGGCCATTTTGGTACCTCCTAGAGCAGTTTTTAATCTTGCTGGTTGATTTATGGAAATGGGTTTACTTGTAAACAATTAGGAACTTCTATTTTGAGTGGTTCTGTGTGTTTAATTGAAAAGTCCCTTTCCAAAATTATCCTTCTCTTTTCTTAAACACAGAGCAGCTAAGGAAAGCCAGGCTGCCAGAGGAGTAAAAGAGTACCTCAACACCAGTGGGACCAGTACTCCACTCACAAATCTTACTGCCACGTTGTAATTTCAGCTTCCACACCACTGCATGCACATTCTGGCTAGGGGAATAAATTCCACGTGGGTTTTTTTCCATGTGTCTCTAGGTCTCACTACCTAATAAAGATTCTCAAAACTAATATGCAGCTAAGAGATGAGATACTATTGCAGGTTTTTTGGGTGTTTTTTTTTTTTACCTTGACTATATTTAGCTTTCAAATTTCTAATGAAAGACAAGGAAATACTTTCCATCTCACGGTACAGCACACTTTGCATTTTTCCTGCTGCTCTGGGTTGCCTACACTCCCATTTCACAGAAAGGGTAACTGCAGGTTCAGAGCTGCACTGGGAAGACCAGTAGAAACTGGAGCCACTTTTGTTATTTGTCAAACACTTCCCCTATAAATTCCTGCTGTGGCATTTGGAAGGAAGCAATCTAAGGTTTCCAACAGGTTTTCCTCTACTACAAATAGGAGACAGCACTAATAAAATTAGCTCCTCTAAATTCCTGCCATGGAAGTACATTAGGAATATATTCTCTATATACCAGCTGACAGAGTAACTCAATAGATGCAGAGTAAGTACTTTCTTTGAAAGCTGTGGTAATTACATGGGCTTCTCAATTAAGTACACAGCACATTGAGATCCCCAAGAGATCTTTTATGCCATGCCTTTGCAGTGGTGGAGCTCCACAGCTGAGGCTTCAGCACAGCCACCCCACACTGTGGAGCTCACTGGAGTGCTGTCCAGTCCCTCAAGGAAACATTATGGATCAATTCCCTGCCCAGTGGCATGACTGCACAGCAAGTCATTCAGAATGCAGCAAAATGAAATGTCACCTTTGGTCAGGCAATGTTATTTTTTACTGCCAGATAAATGTTCCTCGAGCTGCAGTTCACAACAGTGCAACGATGACATCCAGTGGTGAGCCAGATTCAGCTCAAGGACTGGGCTGCCCTGGGAAAATTCCAGAAGATATCTCCAAAAGTATGCCAGCCCAGGCTGGCTGCCTACCAGAGGTCAGTGAAGAATACCTGGGCAAGGGACAGAACCACCTGCTCCAAGCCAGGGTTACACAGGACACAGGCAAGGGCCTACAGAGAACCTCCACAATCCCATTCAAAGCTCCTGAAATGGGTGAACACCCCTCACACAAGGATCTGCCAGCAAAAGGGGTTTGAATTATAAATTAAATCATGCAGACTACCTCTGTAACAGCTGCACACTGACAAAGCCCTTTGTATTTCCCTGGAAGTGAACATCTTTAGAGGAGACTTTAGGAAATGAGAAGAGCCAGTGCCAAGTATTACAGACATCCCCCACTGCTCCAAATCAAAGTGACTGCATTTCTGGTATCACACTCAGTGGTTATGCCCCAGCCACAGGAGCTGCTGCTCTGCCAGTGCTGACACATGTGGAGCTCTCCCAGCCCCACAATAAGGCATGGAGGACTCTGGGCCCTCACCCTGGTACATTCCCAGGACTGGCAGACAGCAATCCTGACAGGCTGGGGTTTGCTGCACACACACACACACTGGCAACTTGCTAGAAAAGCAATGACTTCTGGAGGAAAAATGATTAGGTGCTGTTTGTGTTGAAATGCAGCTCTTAATAAATTTTTAAAATGGTAAAAACCCTGAAAATAAACTACCTGCAATGTAACTAATCAATGAGAATAGACAGGAATGCCAGCAGCAAACAGCATAAACCAATAAGCCTCGAGGCAATGCCAAGCTCAAACACCTCCTACTGCTGTGCTGGTGGTTTATTTTAATGCACTGCAGCAATTAAAGTGGGAGTACAATTTCCCTGGGAAGAGTTGTGTCTAATTTATGAAATGGCTTCTGTATCAGTGACACAAAGGCAGCCTATGAGCAGAATATAACCTGTTTTGTTCCCCACACAATGGCCCCAGCACCAACAGCTGGCATGCTCCAGAAATCACCTTCCTACAGCTAAGTACACTAAAGGGCCCTGGGGAGTAAGGAATTAGGTGGATTGGTCCCATAATACCACCTATTTTAACAAAATGTCAGGACAAATGGCTACCTGTGCCCCCCAGAGGGGTAATCAGACATCATAATTGATAGGTCAATAGCAAACCAGCACATTTATTTTGTATCCAATCTATTAAATAAACCAGCAATCATGAACTAATGCGAGGTGAAAGGCATTAATTGCCACTGGCAGATGTATGCAAGGCATATGTGAGCCCAGAAAGGAGGATTTTCTTTGGTTCTCACATGATTTTTGGGGTACTGCATCCCATGCTGTTCCTGTCTGGGGGCAGAGGGAGGGCAGAGCTGGCAGGGGTGGCCCTTTGGCACCAGCCCATGGGGCTGTTCCTGCACATGGACAGGCAGTGCCACCACTCTGAGCCTTCAAAGCAGACCTGGCTCAAGCAGTGCTGCAGCCCCAGCCACTGACCACACCCACCTGCAAGGAAGCACAGCTCTCACCCTGACCTCACAGCACAGCACGGCCCAGAGCAGCTTTAATCCATGGCATCCACAAGGCACTCATCCTTCCACCCCGAGCAACCAACGGAAAAGGAGCCATGAAATATTGATTAGGTTTCAGCAAACACATCGTTTTCTTTGCACTTCCAACCACATCCAGCTTCATTGTCCAGCTTTCCTGTTTGCTCTGCACATGCCTTGGGAATGGATTCATGGTACATTTACCCAGGACTTCACATTATATGTTGATGGTACAAACTCACATGCAGGATATTTTGAGGCTCCTTTTAGTTCTGTTTTTAAACATTGGACCCTGGGTTGCTGTAGGCTTTCTACACACATTTATAATAATTGTTCTGCAATAGCAAACATTCGCTTCATTCTAACAACCAAAAGCATGGAAATTGAACACCCAAAAATGTAAAAACAAAAGTTTGGACTCAGTATTTCAGCCCTGTCAGGGAGAAAACAGCCCTGTGTTCTAAAGTGGGCACTGGAAAGTTTATCCCAGTAACACTCAGAGGTGAGTCAGACTGCTGCAGTCCTCTCTGGGACTCCCCATGCAAGGGCTCCCCAGCGCTGCTCCAGAGGACCCCCAGGACCTGAAGTGCTGCTGCAGAAGCCATCAGAGGCTGTGAGAGCAATTAACAGAGCTGTTAGACAGGAGTGCTGAGCTCAGCGACAGCAGCAGGCAAACAACAAGGAGAGCAAACAGAGCTATTTTCATTTCAAGCTCCATTTGAACCACCAGTTAAAAAAAGAAACATCAATGTTTACCAAGGTGATATGAACAAAACTGACTGGAAAATGCATGCTTTTTCAGCCTGCATTAGGAATTGTTTTCTAAATACTAGCTACATTCCAAAAAGCCTCATTAGAAATCTCTGCAAACATGTTTTCAAAAGCTGTTTCCAAGCATTCACAGATTTATACCAGAAACAGAAGGAAAAGAAAACAGAAAAAGAAACAGTGATGAAGAGTGCAGCCCTAATTGTTCTGTCTTTGTCAGAGAACTCTTCTTGGGAACTGGCTCAGACAGATAACACCTCTCCTGCACAGAATATTTTCATCCACAGATCCCCAAGGCCCTTATGAATGGAGTCAGTATTATTACAGCATTATTATGCCTATGTGGGTGAATGCTGATCTTCAGCTCCTGGAAAAAGCCACCTCTATATTCATAACCAGTTGTATGCCAGTGCCTATGGCTCCATACAAAACCAGGGATTTCCTGCTTAACTCCAACCAGCAGAAGAGAGCAGAGCACGGGCACATCTATTTCATTTCCTCACAGAACCACTGTTACCATGGTAAAAAGCTGCTCTTTTTCCCTCTGAGCACTGACATTTGGATCCCCAGCCCAGAGAGGGCTGGGCAGCTCACACTCATGTAAGGACTGAGGATTGATGCTGCTCTGCTTCAAAGCCAAGGCAGTGGACTCAGAATGGTGCCACTTTCAGACAGCTCAGCTCTCCCTGTTTTCCTGGGAAGGAAGGGAAGGACAGGAAGGCACAAGGGACAGTCACAGTGGTCTGGGCACACTGAGCAGCTGCCCACACACACACAGAGTCACTCACCAGTGACAAAGAAGAGCCAGAGCCAGCACAGGCACCTCATGTACAGACTCAGGGCAACACAGCAGCAACTCAAATACACTGAACTCACTGAGAAACCTGAGAGGTAGAAAGTCAAAAGCTTGGAAAAAATAGAATAAGAATCATAATGTTTCATACTGCAAATAATGAACATGAGATAACAAATAATAGTCCAGGATATGAGGGGAGATTGATTTGTAGGGTCAGAGAATCATGTTTTAGAGAGAACAGATATAGATCTCCATTTTATAATGGTGGCAAAAATATATGTTTTCTCCTTATAAACTGGAACTATCAACCTAACAAGCAGCTTAGAAAAATCTGTGAGCCAAGTCTGACCTGTTTGTAAGCAGAAGTGCCTATTTCAGTTTACTGCAAATGTCATTAACACCTGTACAGCACCGACACCACGCTTTCAAAACAAAGATAGGTCATCTTACTTTTAATTTCACACATGCACATAAGTGGTAAACATTCCTGTTAATGATGCCATCTGGTGCCTCCCACAACGGTGTGACACTCAGCCTTACAAACAAAATGTAATGGCAGCAGTGCACAAACCCCACTGACATTTACAGTGAGGAAATTTGTTATCAGCCTCACTGGTTGTGTGCCTACTGCTGCAATAAAACCATCACCTTCAGCAGCCAAGGGGAAGAACAATAAATAATGGATTTTCATCCATGCACATACTACAAAAGCATTAAAAATTCATTACTCAAGCACATGAGCATCTTAAGCAACAGTTACTGCTTTAAAAATTAATACTACTCCCCTGGTTAACTGAAAACTATCCACAACTAGCCTTTGTTTGCAATCCCAACGTACACACACAAACTGTAGCACAAAGGAACTCTGCTGTTTTAACTTTGATACATGAGCCCTGAGATTTAAAATGCAGGGAATTCTCTTGCCCATCCTCCCTAGGCTCTCTGCTATATTTCCCCTTTATCTCAGCAGAGGTCTAACGATGAGAATAAACCCCAAGTCCTGAAAAACCTTCCATATTTTAGCCACATTCAGTACATTCCAGTGCTTCAGCTGCACACAAATAAAACTAATGACAGTGGCCTAAACACTAGAAACTAGAAGCCACAGAGTCACTCAGAGTTTACTCACTGTAAAGAAACTAGAGCCCCAGGAGTTTGTTGGAGGGGACAGCAGCATCTAGGGATGAGTTTTCTACACAAACACTCATAGAGATCACTTTCATTTCTGTTTTTCAAACAAGCTTCCCCACAAGAAAAAGTCTGTCAAATTCAAAAATGTTTTAGATTATTTTTTCTGGTTTTACCTGATAGCTAAATTCTCCTTTTCACAAAACATGGTAAATATAGACTCTTTTGAAGTCCTGCAATTTTATAATGGGCACAGCTCACAGAACAGAGAATTATCCAGGATGGCTCCTACATGAAAGGACTTGTGAATGCAAGTAATTTGAGTATGTAGTTGTGACCATACACTGCAATGTAACAAGTTGTAAGACAAATCTGAAAGCAAGGATGCATTTTTCTGTCAGGTTCTTGTTTAAATTACTATTTTAAACTGCTCTCAGGCCATTTACTCATAGCCTTTAGCATAAGCATCATTGTGGAATCAAACACACAAAAATACCTCCACACACTGCACTGGAAACTGTTGAGTTGGCAGTGCCTTGGCCTCCATTTTCTATTTGAACCTCACATGGAACTAAATTTATAAAACACATCATGGGCTTCTGCAACTATTCTGTCTTTTTATGAGCAGGCGCAGAAAAAACAATTCTAAACTGTGCAATAAAGCCTGACAGCTTGAATGCAGCCATGAAATAAAAATATAATAAACCCAATAGCATGAATACTAATAAAAGGGCAAAACCAAGGAAATAATTCAACAGATGTGTGACATTTTTGTTCTTCATTGTGGATCAGTTATTCTTGTTAATTATATCACCTATTCTTCCCTTACATTGATAATTACATGAAGCAGATGGAGAACAGAATGCTCCCAGATGGTGAGAAAGCAAACAAGTTTATAAATTGTTTATTTATGAAGAAATAATTAAAAATTATTTAATTATCAATAGTTTTCTACTCCACCAGTAATGACATGCACCATGAAGGCCAGCAGCACTTGGTAAGACATTCAGGATTCTGCTGTAACCCACTGCTGTTCGTGTAACACAACTGCAGTGACTGACAGACCAAACCAATAATCTGATCTGTTCCAAGGCTGAGGGAATTAGGAGTTTGGATCTTTGGATCTCCTGCCAGTTGGTGCTTCAGCACTGGCTGCTGATCCAGAATGCAAAAATCAGAGCCTTCCTTGTGCTCTGGCACAGCTGTAAAGTGTTTGATGTAAAACATCAATGTTTGATGGGCAGGCAGGCAGGAGCTCTGTCAGGTCTGTGCCCTGAACCCCAGCGTGGCAGATGTGTGGCCAGTGCAATTCTGAGCCAAGACCAGCACCTCTGCCTCACCTGCTGCTCAACAGGTACCCCAAAGCCTGGACACCTCAGGAGCAGATGCAAATCAGAAACTGTGTCACTCCAGAGGGCAGCAGGACACTTACTGGGAGTTAACATCTCCTGCTTTGTGCCTTCTCAGCCCAGTCTCACCCAATTTATCCAAATCTCTTCAGAAGAGCAATGGGAGACAGAGTGTGGTAGGAACAGACACACAAAGTCAGCACCAAAATGTACTTCCAACCTCAAAGCATAAGAAGAACTAAGGAATAATTTACAGCCCTTCAGGAAATGGAGCCACTGCCTGGGGGGGGTGACAGGGTTTCTGAGGCAAAGATGAAGCAGCACAGAGCTGTGGTTTAAGAGAACAAGTGAAAAATGTGATAGCCTTAAAAGCTATGGCAAAGCATTCATGAAAAGGATGGCAAATGGGGAAGAGCTCCCAGGGTCTGTATTTCTCTGGAGTCAGTCATTTTAGCAGTAAGCCACAACACTCACCAAAAGCCTTTCTCAAGCCAGAAACAGGACCAAAGCAGGGAAATGCCACAAGGGCCTGGAGAACTCAGAAGGAGTGGAGAATTGCAGGTAAATGGCCACACAGGTAACAGCTGGGTGTGGGGTTGTAGGGTAAGTTCCTGGAGTTTAGGAGCACCCTTCTCCAGCTGACATCTAGCTCTGCCAGAGCCCACAGAGGAAGGATCTAGGCTTCCTCTAAAACCACAAGGCACAGCTCACACTGCCTGCACCAGCCAGGAGGGAGCAGGTCAGAAATCCACAGGAGGGTGACACATGGCACTTCCCCCTGGGTGGCTTTTCCAGACACCACAGAAGGACAGAGGGACAAGAACACGTTCCCACACATGGTGCTCATCTGTCTGCAACAACTATGCAGACCTGCAGGAAAAGCACCTCTCCAGCACAGGCAAGATCCATCTGCACTGGCAGTGCCTGGGAATTAGCTGAGAGCAAAGCTGCTGTGGTTTAGGTTGCTGCTTTCTCTCCTGGCTTTGGAACTGGAAGAAGGCAGCAGGAGAGTGCCCATGTGTGCTCTGGGTCTGAATCTGTGAGTGAATTCCCTTTGTACCCTGAGCAGGTGGAATGTGCTGGGGAGACACAGACTGAGGCAGCCCCAGGAGCCCCAGCCACACTCACTGACCCTCAGACATCACACACAAACCAGGAGCTGTGCTGTGCCCCCACAGAACAGTGAGCTGCTCAGCCCCACACTCTCACTGGGGAAAAAGGCACACTCTGCAGCTAGAAAAGGAGAGCAAGAGCTTGAGAAAAGGGCTGGAACAAGAGGAAGGCAGCTGAAAAAGCAATAGATGAGAGGCAGATGTTGATTTGTTGATTACCAGATATCAAGGGGCATCTTGTGGGTATCAAAGCAAGAATATCACCACAATTATCTCCATTACAAGCAACAGATACTCAAGCAATCAATTAGGGCAGGCAATCAATGAAAATTTTACATTTCTGAAATCAACTTGCATTTACAATCCTCATCTTGTAGTTCATGTGACAAATCCTGCCACTACTGCAGAGCACTCCAAAGCAGCAATTACAGTGATAACCTGCCCTCCAGCTCATGGGAACAAAGAGGGCACAGATTCACCTCTGGAGGAGATGGTTTTTAACTGGAGAGGGCAAAGCCCCCTTGGTTTAAACCAGCATGGTGAGCTGGGATAGAGAAAGGGGATAAAGAAATGAGGAGTTGTCTCAAATGCTTGGAATCCCTGCTCTTGTTTAAAACCACCAAAACAAAGGTGATAGGAGACATTTTCTCCTTATTCCTCTGCAGGTGCTGGCCTCAGACATCTTCCCACTAATTCCTGCTCCAGACTCTTTGTCTGCCTTTCACCTTTCTCCCTCTCTTCTTCACACTTTCCTCACAACACTGTTCTCCCACATCCTTTTTCCCCTCACTTCCCAGCCCGTTAGCATCTCCTACAACCAAAATGTGTTTCACCTTGTCTCACTGTATTTCACAAGGTGACTCTTCACAGCCTTTCCTTTCTGCACATTTATCTCCTTGGTGGGACAGGTTGCTCTCTGCCTCACAGATTGCACTTACTGTTTACAGTAGGTCTGAGAAGCCTTTTAATCACTACAAAAAGGCAGAGAGATAATATTGTGCTTGCTGAAACTGGGTTGTATTAATTTATAAAACACACCTCCGTTTATTTGGCAGGCAGTGTGAGATTATTGATGGGGATCAATCTTCCTTTAGGAGGCATCTGAGCAGAGAGAGGCAAGTGCCTTGTGCCTGGCTGCAAGCCAAGCTCTGAAGGCAGCACCAGCTCCTCAGTCAGGAGCAGGCTCAGCCCCCCGTGGCAGGCTGCTCCTTATGTTACACAGCCTCCAACCTAGGGTGGCCAAAGGTCGCTTCATTCACTGACACAAGAGTCAGTTTAGCTTCACATGGTTTCAGGTTCTTGCTATTTCACAGAAGCCAGCAGCAGCACACTAGCTTTATCCTCAAGTTACCACGCAGCACTTAGCCCCAGATGTCCATTCTGATAGAGCACAGTCTGTCAAAAATCTATAATTCATGCAGAGGCAGATGCATGGATACTTACACAGTGGCTGGCCTTGAGGTGGGGTTTTTCCAGTACAACTTCTTAGCAAAATTTTCACACATTCTATTAAGCACAAATTTGAATCTGATATTTCAAACCATTATGCCACTACCTACAGAGAAGCTCAGAAAACCTCAGCAAGAACATGAGCAGACAAAAGATTTGCAAATCCTTCAAACACAGGAAGGCTGTGATTTTCCAGCTTCAACAAAAATGCTAAGATGAGCTCTTTTAGGCAGAGAGCAACCCCTTTAAAGATTAAGAAGCAGTTGGAAGAAAAGCACCAGAGCTCATTCTGCAGAGAAGAGAAAGGCAGGGATGTGCATGTGGAGGGAAGGGTGTTGAACAAAGCCAACCCAGACCAACAGCCTCAGCCGTGTTCTGGATTTCGCTTTGCCAGCTGCTGCCTAATTAAGAGCTTTAGGTGCCAAAACCTACTGACTAACTGAGAAAAGGACAGCACTAAAAACATTATATGGAAGCCCATCTCAGCCAACTGGAAGTTAGTAGACAGACATAAAGCTCCCTAATTATGTTTCTCTACAAAATAACAACTACCTACTGAGAGAATCCATCACTAATTGTACTTTTCCTAATATTTCAGCTTCACTACTTACTCTTTTGAGGAATCATCTTCATGTCAAAATTTAGTTATTTTAAAAATGTAAGAGAATGGAGTTAAAGTTATTTCAAAAATGAAGACTATTTTAAAAATTAAGAGACTTTTCATTTAGAACCCCCAGGCCGCACCAGCTCCTTGTGAGTAAAACCATTTGCTAATGAAAACAATCTTTTCCTTCACTGATAAGTCACTTGGTGTTTTAAGGGTTTCTTGTGCATGGAAGAAATCTGACTTAGGGGCTGAAAAATAAAATGCACTTCAGCAATCTCTACAGAAAGTGCCATGCTGGTGACTTGGTCTTTTTTTTGCTTGTGGAGCATGACAACTAAACACAGGTGGCAGAGCACTGAGGGGGAAGGGAAGGGAAGGGAAGGGAAGGGAAGGGAAGGGAAGGGAAGGGAAGGGAAGGGAAGGGAAGGGAAGGGAAGGGAAGGGAAGGGAAGGGAAGGGAAGGGAAGGGAAGGGAAGGGAAGGGAAGGGAAGGGAAGGGAAGGGAAGGGAAGGGAAGGGAAGGGAAGGGAAGGGAAGGGAAGGGAAGGGAAGGGAAGGGAAGGGAAGGGAAGGGAAGGGAAGGGAAGGGAAGGGAAGGGAAGGGAAGGGAAGGGAAGGGAAGGGAAGGCGCGGGCTGTGCTGCAGCGGGTGCTGTAATTAAGGAGCAGCCCGTGAGCACCGGGAGGGCAGTGCCAGCCCATCTGGCAGCCCCGCCGAGCCGAGCTGGCACCGTGCCTCCCGCCTGCTGCCGCTGCTGCCGCCCACCTGATCCGCCGAGAGCCGCTCCGACGGCGCGTTCGCGCCGAGCTCGCGCAGCGGATACACAATCTGCCGTCTGGGCCGCACGGGAGCCATGCAGTGAAGGGCAGATGTCAGGGAATGGGCACAGGGCCGCTGGAGCTGAAAGACAGCGATCCATATTTCAGCAGAGAGAATGTCAGAGCGGCGCGGCGCAGATGGCGGCTGCAAACACGCCGTTCTTAGCTCTGCTGGCTAAATCCGAGACAAAAATCGGCAAACAAACAAACATACTCAGAGCAGAGGAATGAATTGCAGATAATTCCTGACACTAATGAAGATAATTATGAGAGTAATTACATTACTATCTCTGTGGGAATGACAGATAAACAAGTGGTTTGGTTTATGGGATTTTTCAGCACAAGTATTTTCCCCAGGAGGATATTTTTCTCCATAGTGATCATGAATCAGCTTGATTTGACCTCATTAAGTTGTGTTATCTGCTCACTGCTAACCTTTGCTTGCCTGGCAAGGAACGGACATGAATTTATACAGAAATTCTATACCCGCTGAAATGTCTGGTTCATCCAAGTGATAAATGTTAATAAACTGGCAGAAATTTGAAATGAACAAAACCCTAAAGCTCATCTGAGCAGCCTGGATCATTAGAAATAGCTGTATCTGTCTATTACAGCATGGCTGGCTCTGGCATAACTTCCAACATGAAAGGGAAGAAGAGAATTACAGGAAATACAGAATGAACATTAATGCAAACTAAATTACACTCAAGTGCCATTCCATCCACAAATATTAAAAACTTGAAGTTACTATGTTGAGAACTAAGTAAAATATCACACTTACACTTATTAGATAATGATATTAGATAAGGTAAAGTAGCTTAGAGTAACTCTGTAGCCTGGTAGCCTGGAAACAGTCAAAACTGGAATCACTGGTACAATTTAGCTTCTCTCCATCCAGTGCCATTAAACTGCATTTTTGTGAGTGCCTCTTCAGAATCTGAGAACCTAATGCCACGCAGGAACATCGGCTCCTCACGTGAACACTCACAGCTCCACAAAAGTGCACAGGAAAACACATCCTTCTGCAAATGTACCCAAGCCTAACCTGTCAAGAGCTCACACAAAAGCCAGTGGTGGTTTCACAACCAGCCAAGTCACCAAGGACAGAACCCATGTCAGTCACCATCTGAACACCAGGTGCCCAGTGCAGGCAGCAGCCCGAGCTGGAGTGAGTCTCCAGGGGAAAATTCCATCTGTCTCGAGACAGGCAGGTACGACCGAGGGATGAACTGTGTTTCCATCAGTGGTGCCAGCAGCCTGGGTGATGGCCCAGGCCACACAGCAGCTTCAGATGGCTACACAGCCTTGCAAATTTTGCCTTGTGCTCCCTTATCTGACATGAGACTCACGACAAAACACACACGTGAGTGTTTCTGAATTACACACCACTCAGAAATGCATTTTCTCCATTGGAAGTTCAGCTCTTACAGCTCTCCTGGAACACTTGCAGGAACACAAGTCTCCCTTCAAAAGCCAATGGGTCCAGGTCCCACTGACTTTTGGTGAAACAGTCTAGAGCCCCTGAATCCCTTGGGGAGAGTTTTTATAAGCCACCTAGATGTGTTTAGGATGATGCCCTTGCATTTCCTCGGGCTACATTACCCTTGTGCTGGGCAGGGAGCCAGGGCCAAGGCCATTCCCACTCTCTGCTCCCCACCACCCTTCCTGGAAACACCAGTGGACACCACAGATCAGTCCTACTATGCAAGAGCTGTGTCCATGGGTCCAGAACATGTCAGGCAGGAAGAAGAGAAAGTACAGTTTGATACAGATTGACAAGAAAATCCCTGTTTGTAGTCATTCATGGAAGCAAAAAAAATAAAGTGAGAAAATATGGCAATATTTAATACAAGAAATATTAATAACTTTCTCCTTACCTTGCCCTCCACATATTCTGGATAAATAGGGTAGTAAAGAGCAGATTTGTGACCCAAACGAAGAATCTCCTTTAGGAAGTACTTTGTATAGTGATGAAATGCAGGATTCAAGACAAAGTGGCAAAGATGGCCATGTTCCTCTTGCTGGTGGTGATGATAAAGAATGAAGTCCTCAATGTTGTAATGTGACCGAATATATTCAATATCCTGGAAAATTAGGAATGTGTGAGTCAGCAGTGATCAGCAGCTACCTTGCCAGGATTTTAGCAAATACCAACCAATGAGTCACTTTCTTTAGATCAAGAAACTACACCTGAGCACTGAAATCAAGTCTCTTTGAGAGCTGTCCTCAACTGAAGCACAGCTACCGAACAGATTTTCTCAAAAATCTTTTCATTGGCAAAACCTCTCCTTGCAGCTCGCCCTTATTTACAAGGAATGCGCACCCCACCCTTTCCCCACACTGCCTGATACAGGTTAGCAGACATCCACGGGAGGGAAAACACCCCCCACCTGTTTTAGTGCATTCAAGGCACAGAGGCCAGGCTGTCCCTCTCACCAAACTGGAGTGAAAAAGGGAATTCCACAGAGCAGAGCAAGGCTGTGTGAGAAATGCCCTCTGACCAGTCTTCGCTGTTGAAGTGATAAACTGATATTTTTGCACATTTCTTCACTCAATCTATCCTCTTATCCCTTAATATTATCAAGAGAATTACTCTCAGAAACAGGAGTGACTGTTCTATTGTAAAAACTAAACATTAGAACTGCTGAACAATCTAAAACCCACCTTTTCAGTCCTAGCAGAATGCCAAGAGTAAGACTTAGATAATGTTTACTTTTCAGTAATAATTTCTTTACTCCATAAGGGAAAAGGCTTTAGTTTTCAAGTGCATGATTCACAATCACTTAGACTCTACTGTTGGAGAAAAAAATTTTGAAAGCAAATCTAGAAGAAGAATTACTGCTCTTTGTAGGATTTGTGGCAAAGCTGCTTATTGACTTGGAAAACAGAAGAGAAAGAGGTGATTAAACACCTATTTAGAGGTTTTAGAACAGCTTTGTGCTAAAGCACCAAAAATAAGCACAGGAGGAAAACTTTCAGGACATAGCAGCAGCTTCTTGAAAGTAACAGGATCATTTTTTTCCTCTGTGTGTCGATCATTACCTATGAGCAGAGAAATAATACAGAGGGCATAGGCTAGAGAGCAAGGGAGCTCCTACAAGCAGCATTTTCACAGACACTTTGTTAGGCACACACACAGTGCCAAGCACAAAGCTCAGCCTCAGTGTGAGGACCAAGCAGCACAGAGCTCACAGAACTCAAAGTGAATTTACCATTTCATCCCTAGTGACAGAAACACCAACGATTTGATCTGCAACTTCTGCTACAAAAGCCTGCACTGGCATCCCGTCCTGCAAGGCAAAGCAACAGGTGCACATTTCCAGTTTTGACAGAATCTCTTTCTAATGGTAACTGTGTATTTCACCACAGAGTCCCAGATAAAGCACTTTGGTCCCCGTGCAGCCCCCAGCACCACCCCAGTTTAACCAGCCTGCTCCCCACGAGGGCCCTGCTTGGGCCAGGCCTGTGGCTGGACTCTGGACCACACAGACCTTCCTTACTGATGCCTCAGTTTGGGTACAGCTGCTGCAAGATGCTACAAGCTGAGCCACTGCTTCACCCTGGGTCAGGTGCTGAGCTTAGGACAGAATTGAGCACATATCACCAACAAATACTCACTGGCTCCCTGCGAGCCTCAGTGAATATCTTGGAGTCATCCCACATCTCTTCATTCAAGCTAAGAGTTTCAACTAGTGTTTTTATACCCTCTAGGTCACTGGTTACTGCTTTTCTTACATTAAATGACCTGAAAGGGAAAAAAAAAATAAAATTAAAGTTGCTTCTGTGACAAAACAAAGACAACTGCAGAGATTAAGACAACACACCCTTCACAAGTACCAACCACACCGTTCAGAAATTGTAACTGATTGATAAATGACACTTGTTCCAAAGGCAGATAGGAACTTATTGCATGGTAATAGAAAAGATCAGAGCATCTACTTGAGACCACTCCAGAGTCCTGCTTTATCTGGTATTAAACACTCAGCCCAATCTATAACCCCAGGTATCATCTGTCTTCAAGTGAGTAAAAGTCAGCAATAAAGGGAGCCAAAGAACCATAAAATGAATGTGGAATGTAGCTGAAGACTGGCACATGGGGAAAAGTGCAAGACAAAAACAGGGAAAGGCAAGAAAAAATGAGAAAAGGAGAGAGAAAAATAAAACTGAGCCAGCTGTCATGGTACAAAGTAAAGCAGGACTAATCTGAGAACAAATTGCTAATGTTGTGTTAGGCCTTGGTGCCTCCAGCAGTATACATGAGGATAAACTCCCCTGACTGCAATGCCTCTGCTCAGCGTGGAGTGCCAGTGAGCTGTGACACAGGAGTGACCAGAGTGGTGCCACAGTGCCTGTGCCACACATGGAACACCTCACCTGCAGACAGCAGCCACCTGGCACCTGGCTCCCCACAGGCTGTCAGCAAACACCTTCCACCTACCAGTCAGGAAGAAAATTCACTTCACACTGACAGTCTGCAGCAGCTGAGGAGCTCTCCCAGGGTCTGCCAAAGGCAGCAACCCCTTCCTGGTTACACACAACACTGGTGGAGAGCTGCTCAAGAAGCTGAACTACAGCTTCAGTTCCAAGAACTAAGTTCTTTCACCCACAGACAAAAAGTTGTGATTCACGTAGCAGTCTCTTTTTATTCCCATCCTTCTCGCTTTCAATTTAAAAGTGGATGTGCTGTTCTGCAGCCTCAGTCACACTGAGAGGCATCTTGTGGAATGTGGGTTTAATGAATAGCACTGGTACTTGGAAAAACACAAATTGACCAAGATTCTGGTACTGTATGAGAAGCATCACAGCTGAATTCAGTGACCATTTCTGAGTGCTCAAAGCACACATTTGGTTACTAAATGACAAGAGAATCCCGACCTTCTAAGCCAGCACCAACTGAGCTGCTGCAGCCTTTCACACCTTCCACAGTGGATGCAGGACCAAGAGCTTGAGGACCATGACTCACTGCAGCCCAGTGCTCCCACTGCTCCCCAGCCCAGCCCAGCCCCTCTGCCCCACCCGGGCCCCAGGGAAGGCAGTGTGCCTACAGGAGCTGCATCTCCAACACGGCAAAAGGTGTGAAAAGTGGAAACTGCCTTTTTTCCAAATAAGCAGATTCACCAGCTCCACTGGGAGCACGGAACAGGAGGAAGGACTATCCAAGGTCTGTACTCGTTTCTCTCCCAGCAATGAATTAACTCATTCTAGATGCTCAAGTCCTTTGACTGCTCAGAGACAAGGATGCTATTATTATTATTATGCTTTTTAGTGAAAATTGAGGGAAAGTATCCATTAAGAACCTCAGCCTATGCCTTGCCATCGGTTATTTTTTCTCCTTCACTGTTAAGTAGCAGACTCACAGTTCCATTTGCTGCACTCTTGCTTTTTGTGTACTTAACACTTTTTCTTATTCCTTTTACTACCTGTACTAATCAGGAGCTCATTTTGTGCCTGTGCCTCTTCTGACTTTGCCCTTTCACATCTTCATATTCTCCTCTTCTTGCCCTGTTTTTCTTTTAGTCCATTTTTTGTGACTTCCTTTCCACTCACACGCTTTTGAAAGCCATAGGTGCAAGTACAATGTGTTGATCTTTCACTTTCACAGATTTTGGTTATTTCCAAGAGAGTATCTGCCATTGCACCCTGTGGGTTTTGTTCTGCAAAAACTTTGCAAAAGCTTACTCTGGTTTCTCCCAAAGCTTTTCTGATCCTAACATCAACGAGCAGCTATTTTTCCTCACTTTCCTGCAAAGCTGCAGGGGGATTTGGAAAATGCTGCTGATGACCCTATTTTGTTTTCATGAAAGAACTGGTGTCATTTGGAATATGCACAGTGTAATCAAGATGGTAAGTTTTTTTAAAAGAGCCTTGATAACAACTTGAATTTTGCCCAAAATTGCAAGAGGACATATGACTCCCAACCCTACTGATGGATTACTGAGCAGCTGGGCCTGAGATTACCAGGAACTACTCCAGCAGCTCTCTCTCCAGCCAGCTGGATTTTTACACAGGACCCAGGAGCAGAAGTTTCATCCCAGGGCAAAAAGCTTCTGCCTCAGTCCAAGAGTAGCTGGCCAGTTCCTGCATGAAGTATTTGTGTACCACCAAAGGTGATTAAGCATGCAATTAAACCTAGAACTATTTTGTTAAAACCACACAGTATTTAGGTACATTAGGACCAAAACAAAAAAAAAAAAAAACAAACCCAAAACAGAAAAAAACCAAACCTATGCCACAATTTAAGCTCAGTGTTGGGGCCAGAATAGGCTCGATATACAAGCAAACCTTTGGAAAACTCATTGCACATTAAAAAAGTCACAGCAAGAAAGGTTTGGTGTTCCAGCTCACTGATATCTCAGCCTACAGAAGTGTTCAGAGCACCACAGAAACTGAAGGCATGAAATAAATGATTCAACACCAAAAGGGGAAGAGCACAGATGTGGGACAATGTTCCTGCTGTCATCTGTATGTCCCAGAAACACATGACTACAGTTGTCTTAAGAGAGCTACAGCATATTTCCTATTAAGAATTAAACTACTCCAGGCTATCAGGTGCCAGTGGCACACAAGCTGGCCCACATCCCCAAGGCCAGACACAGCAGCACGTTTCTGTGCTGGCTTTGGCCCACAGCCAGGGACCTTGAAGCTGCTGGTCTGTACCCATGTCCATCTCCCCTACTTTAGTACTGCACTGTGTTGGGTTGACATGGCCAGAAATGTGTATTCTATCCCCATCTGCTGAAGCTGGGTGGGGCAGTGATTTCCTTATCTCCTGGCACATACTATCTGCTAATGAGCCATCTTCAAACCAGCTGGGCAATCATCTTTGTCTTTCCCACAGCCCATCCTCCCTCCAGGAGATATCTCCTGTTCATGGCCACTGAGTCCCAGGGCATGACTGATAAAATTCCATCATCCCATGGGAGATGCTCCAGCCAGGGGAGGAGCCAAGCCTTTCCTACCCAGATAAAAACTGAGATTTGGGACACCAAGGCACCTTCTTTCCACTGGATTCCAGAGGAAAGCCAGACCTTTGCACATCATCCCTGGAGCTTCAGAGGAAACTGCACCTTCTCCAGGAGCACTGCTCCAGCTGAACCACATCTGCCACTGCAGGAGGATGCAGCCACCATTGAATGGGACTGTGCCAACACCCTGACTGACTGACGGGTGTCAGCTTGGATTCTGACTCTGGCAGGGTTTGGGATTGTTCTGTGTAATACTGCATTTCTATTTTAACTTTCCTAGTAAAGAACTGTTATTCCTAATTCCCATATCTTTGCCTGAGAGCCCCTTATTTAAAATTTATAATAATTTGGAGGGAGGGGGTTTACGTTCTCCATTTCAAAGAGAAGCTCCTGCCTTTACTGGCAGACACCTGTCCTTCAAACCAGGACATGTACACAAATCCTGAATGAATCCCCTCACTGCACTAGGGTTTCACTGAGAGGACACTCCCTGCAAAGGCTGCAGGTGTGCTCCCCAGCAAGCACAGCACAGCTCAGCACAGCAGCTGAGGCACACTCACCTGAGCAGTCCTGCACGGTGGAACACACACCAGTGCTGCAGGTGTGTTCCCCAGCAGGCACAGCACAGCACAGCAGCTGAGGCACACTCACCTGAGCAGTCCTGCACGGTGGAACACGTACAGCTCCCGGCCCAGCTGGGATGTGCAGGAAGGAACAGGCACAGCCCGAGCAAAGCTCCGCATCAGGGGCAGCTCCGGGACGTGATGTGGCACCAGCATCACACACAGGTCTCTGTCCTGAAACACATGGGCAGCAACAGAAGTATTCTGTAAGCTTTACCCAAAGCCCTCTGAGGGGACAGACAGCTCTGAACACAGGGCTTGCACTGCACACTTCCAAGCACGGCTCTGCCTGGGCAGCACCAAGGAGCTGACAGCTCAGGAGTGGCTTCACTTCAAGCAAACCATGGGATGAACCTTCCTGACTACAGCTGGGGATTCCATCAGGACATTCTGTTTCAAAGACTGACCTTGGATGGATAAATTACATTAATTTGAATCACTTTCTGGGTCGGCTCTCTCTCGGACCCTTCTTTGGTGGCAAGCATTGTTTTTGAGCATGCTGGTTCTTAGTGCCAAGTCAGGGTCTCTGGTACCCAGGGCCTCTCTCTAAGGCACAGATGCAGTTATGTAACATGACTTTACAACACTGGTGTGCATTAAGAAAGTCTCAAAGTGGACTTTGTTACCTCAGTGAGCACACAGGGCATGAGTGGGAAATAGCTGCTGCACTGTGAACCCACAGTGCCACTCTTCAGTCTGCAGGCAAATACTATGAATACTATGCTGATATAGTTTTTAATTTAGGTACAGTCTGGATCTGCACATGGTTTCAAATGAGTTTAAAGCATTGCTTTTCTAAGTCTGCATCTCAGAGAAGTCCCTATGGAACATAAACTAGGGAGACTACTTACAAGAGCACATAGTGGCAGGGAAATGCCTTCACACTGACAGAGAGGAGGTTTAGATTACATGTACAAAAAAATTCTTCCCTGTAAGAGTGAGGAGGCCCTGGCACAGGCTGCTCAGAGATGTGGCTGCTCCATCACTGGAAGTGTCCAAGGCCAGGTTGGACAAGGCTTGGAGGAACCTGGGCTAGTGGAAGGTGTCCTGCCTATGGCAGGGGTGGAAGTGGATGATCTTTAAGTTCCTTTTCCACCCAAACCATCTCAGGATTCTAGGATTAACAGAGGACTTAGGTATGCATTCCATACAGCAGCCAAAGAGGGGAGTAGCTCAGCCCAGCCCAGCCCAGGGTAACCATGGCCAGCACACTGGTGTGGGGCAGACTCACTGGAGCAGCAGCCCCACTCCCCTGGCTGTCAGCTGCACTGCTGTCCCACCACACACCACACAAAACCATCCCAACCTTCATTATACTTACTGGGAAAACGCTGAAAGCATATGGCAAAAAATCCAGTGACCTGCAACCAAGAGCAAATATTGGCAAGTGAATACCAGAATGATCTGATACACCGTGATCCTGACATCCCTGAGAGTGCAGGAACATTCATTCAGAGCTGATCAGACAATCCCAATAGATCATCAATAACCAACTGCTGATGTGGCATGCTGCACAGCAATTTCTGATTTCTAGTGCTTAAGCCATCATTATTAACAAGGATAACCAAGATTTGACATGATACATGAGGCTGCTCAGTAAAAGGGCAGGGAGAAGGAACAAGCAAAACCTTGGCTCTCATGCTGTTGACTCCAGCCTCTTCAGAAGCCATTCCTGGACTACCACAGCAGCATTAGTATATAGCAGATATTACTTCAGGTTACAAACAGTTGTTGCTGTGTTCCACAGTATTTTCAGCCAGCACTAAGGGCTCTGTGACTTTCCTCTCAGGAAAACCTGTCTGATGTGCTCTGACAGACTAACAGGAACATCAATACTTAGAATTGGTTTTGAACACTCTTTCCACTTCTCACCCACTGACTTAGAGCTATCCCAGTCTCTTTTCCATGGTGACAGCAAACTGTGACATTTCAGTTTAAAAAGACTTGAGAAATCTCACCAAAGCCCTGCTGTTTCTCCTGTGTGTAAGGATATCAAAGAGCTCAAAACCCAGTTATGCTGAAGTTTCATAAAACACTTTTCCACCACACAAGATTTTGAAGAAATTCATACATATATATACAACCTATAAATACTGATAAATCCTCTCCCTCCTTTCAGAAGTGCAATTAATCTCCCCTTAATTACCTCTTTAATAATATTTCTTAAAAGAGAAATAATTTCTAATTGCAGTATCTGTGCCTGAATGTAAATTAAAGCTGCCAAGTACAGATCAGGATTGGGGTATTATATATTCATCTATATAATACATAACTAAGACTAGTTAACAGAATAGCTAATCATGGGAAAGGAAAATGCCATTGCAACTACACTGGTTTTCTCTGGCATCCAGGACCTTGTTGGCAGCAAGGACCACAAGAATTGAGGTGGGAGGTTTTTCAGGGGACTTAGAAAACTACCAAACATCAGCAGACAAGCAGCAGTTCAGCTCCTTCACATTTCACTCTCAATGCACTAACAAGCCACATAACAGCTCTGGGTTTAGGAGATGGAAACATTTAGCAGCTTTAGTGGGTAACAACTCCCAAGGAGCAAACTTCCCCCAGGGCTCAGATGCAATCACACCTACACTTCAAGCCAACTGCTATTTCTGGGTCCATGCTGTGCAAGGCCAGCAGGAACTCCCTCAGGACAAGATTCCAGGCTGCAGCCAGCATCACCTTCTGCCCTCCTTTACATATATTTGCTTTGCCAATATTTCTTTTACAGAAGAAAGCAAAGACAAGCCAGAGAAGCATTCAAGCAAAATGTTTGAAAACACCAAGATCTACAGATTCCTCAGCTCTGCATGAGGTAATCTTAGGAGAAGTCTTCAGACAGGAATGCCATCTCCTCCAGATAGCCATCTTGGAATCCATACTGCTCCACAGATGTCTCCAGGTAAAAAAGACTGGGAGCACAGCACTGAATGATAAATGCAGTGAGAAATGTCTCTAACAGAAACAGAAAACAAAGCACAGAGCTCAGAAGGGGGCAAAAAAGGGACAGATCCTTATCCTAAGCAGGAAAGTATGAGCAGAGAACTCAAGAAGTCTACAGTGAGATTATTTCCTGACATAAATCTCTAGCACAGCTCTGAACTGCTGTTTCAGTATAATGGAGCCATTCCAGAGCAAGCCCCTCACCTCACTAATATTTTAAAATAAAGCTTTCTTATTCTGCAGTAACTATCTTGCTTGAATTTTTGCTAGATTGTCCCTCAATTAACTGTTTTGGAACAGTCTCTCTCCAGTGCAGTTGTTCTTGTCGCACATTAGTTGGTCAATGTTTCTAAGTACAACAGAGATCTTCTGTGCTGACTTCCTACATTCCACTAATTAGACTAGCTCTTCACAGACTTGAGCTATGTTACTGGCTATGTCACTTGGGAAATATGTACCCAAAAGGCAGTGTCTTTGCTTTGTCTTGGTAACTTTGGATATTTGCATTTGCAGCAGGTTCAGTGTTTTCTCCCCTTGGGTAGGTGCCCTCCTTAACCAAGAAACAGCTCAATAAATAGAACCAGTTTTCAAGGAATTCTCTTTTCTTCTCAGTGAAGTTTTCTCTTACACTTCCTTTAAGGCAGAGAGTTCAGAAGTTGCTAGTCACTAATGACTACTACTACAAGTAGACAGATGTTTTTTCAACCTGTACTACACATGTTCAACTCATCAACCAAGTCCTTACTCCTGATCCCTGCTGTCTGCAGACATGACATGGATATGAAAGCAAGGAAGATCCCAGGTGTGCTCAGCTGCTTCATCTGTTCTTTGTCTTCCTTCCTACCATCAGATTGAAAAGGAAAAAAGTTCCTGAACAAGTTTCTGCTGATGTGGTTGAATATAGGTTTGCTCTTCAAGTGTGAAGAGAAATTTTGGAAAAAAGTCTAAATCCCATTTATAGCCCTATTCTAATCCATCAGGCTCTAAGAGTGCAAGGTCAGCAGCAGCAATTGTGTAAAGAGAAAAATCCCTTTGTCTCCCCCAGCTGTAGAGGATTCTAGAAAACAGAATCATTTCTTTCAGTGGCTGGAGACAGTGTCTAGAATGTGAACATTTACCTGCAGAGCTAAGAACAGCTTTATTGCTCCATGCAGTGAGACCAGAACTACTGCAACATGTAGCTCCCCTTGCAGCTAGCCAGCTTCAGAATGAGTGTCTCCACAGAAGGAAGAAGCAGCCTTTTCCCACAACCTCAACTCACATTTTTTGCAACAAAAATGAATTCTTCACATTTTGCCCTTACAGACTTGTCAGAGCTAGGAAGTTGCAAGTGGAGGTTGAAACACTACTGCTGAAGGTAAAAAGAAGCAGACAAGAAAGAGGTCAGAAACAATCCCACCTAACCACTGCAGGTGCTGTCACTTTTTGATTTGTCCTAAAAACATAACCTTGGAAATGGTTACTAATGGGAAGGCAGTGACTCTTCCTCTATACTTACCTAGTCTCATACTTCTCATCAATAAAGAACAGATGGATAAGGAAAGCATTTGAAGCTCCTCTGTACACGGGATGCAAATCCCCCTCCTCAGTCTCCAGGAGAGGTGCTGCTGAGCCTTCAGAGGCTGTGCTGCTGCCATCACCTACTGGCAGCTCAGTCTGGGAAACAGCCAGGGCTTCCTCTTTCTGCAACAATAACAGACAAGGGCTCACTTACAACATTCTCAAAGTGTTTTCATTAGCTAAGCCACATCCTTTTTTTCTCTGAGACCCTTTCTTCCCGCCCTGATGGCTGCTCATGGGAAGCTGGGTGGGCAAAGTCACCCTGACCAACAGCTGTGACCTCCTCCCTTCCCTCCAGACCTGCCAGAGCAGCTTCTGAGCTGTGCCCCACCGCAGGGGCACGTGTGGGCCAGAGCAGATGGGGCAGGAGGGGAGCCCAGCAGTATCTGCTCATCCTCATCTCTGCCAGCCCTGCTCTGTATCAGCCCTCAGAGCCATTGGCACTGCTGGATGCAGCAACATTACCTGCACAGCTGCATCTGCACCAGGAACATGTTCTGAGTTTGGAGAAGAAACAGGCTCTGGCTTGTCACTTGCTTGGGTGCTTTCATCTTCATCTGAGTAAAGTAAAAGTACAATGTAATGATGTCAGCTTTTTAATAATGTGAGCTTTACCCTCAGAATCACAGCAATAGCTGGGCCAGGCTACCTCTATCAAAAGGTTTGATTTTAACAACCACAGTTAGACCATAGACCCTCCTACAGTTACTTGGCTAGAGCTTCATTAGACTGCTGGATTTCAAAGCAAAAAAAAAAATAAAAAAAATCCAGGGAACTGGTTGTAAAATAAGACCTGAACAAGAGTTTGGAAGCAATTCCTAACTTGTGTGTATCCCTATGTCAAATCTTTACCCTATCTGAACTGAAAAGCAGGAGTCAGTGTATTGACTGATACCTTAAACCCTGTGTGTTGCTAACTTGCCTTCTGGTGATCACAAGGACAAGCAAGGGCTCTTCATTCTCAGATTACTTCTCCTAAAATAACTGAAATTCAGGTTAAATCCCAGTCAAACCAGAGCTATTATCAGTGTTGTAAGAGAGAGAAACAGGGATTATAATTCTTTTATAAATGTTACACAAACTCTTGAGGTGTAGGTGTTGCTGCTGAATAAAACACATCAAGCAAGGACACCCTCGCATTTGGAAGATCCAGTAACATTAAGGAAGTCAAGGTTTCTGAGCTCCAAGAAGAATACAAAATAAGCTTCAGAAAACAACAGAATTCATCCCTTCTCCCTCTGAACTTTGCCTTGGAACCTTCACATAAGCTACATCCACAGACAGAAGCATTTCTTCACACAGAAATGGGCACTTTTTAAAAAACACACCTCAAAGGTTTAAAAAAATTTAGCCAGAATTACTTGGGAAAAAAAAATAATCTTATCTCAAAATCTGTTTTTCTGTCAATCAAAGAGTGCAGATGCAACATGCAGGGCAAGGAGAAATGCAGGGGGTAGGAATCATGGGCTCTCTGGGGGTATCACAGATGTGAGCCTTCACAGAAATGATCAAATGTCGTCTTGATTAACCAGCTCCCTTTCTCATTACCAACAGCCTTGCAGGTGTCAGAAGTTAATTAATACAAGTCTCTTGTTGTCATGTAAATATTGATATGTTGTTTCTGCCTTTATACTAAAATGCAAATCCTTAATGGCTCCACCAATCCACTCCTGCCAGACATGGCTGCATTGCTGTTTACAGACACGCTGTACACGAGTGATGTGAAGAACTGCAGCACTGTCACTAAATCAAGTAAAAACCACAAACAAAGAAAATTAAAATAATTCTGTGATTGCTGGGTTGTTAGCTGAGGTACAGTCAGCAGGATCAAGCAGCCAGTTCACCATGAGGCCTGATGAAAAGCCCTTGAATCATTCCTACTGCATCGTGTTTTCTAGCAACTAATTCATGACACCATATAGAGTAACAACCAAATTACTGTAATTACCCTGAAACCTAAGTGGCATATCAGTACTGACTGTTGTATACTCTCATTATTATTCAGCATTACATTTTGAAAGGAAAAAAAGTATCAACTTGTGGTCTGTACTTAAAAGCTAAAGAGCTTGAATAAAATAACCTTTTTATATGTAGGAACATAAAATTACTCTACGAAGGAATGCAGCTTGCATTTTAAGTTTTCCAGCCTTCAGATTCCATGAGGCCAAGTCCAGATCTGCTGCTGCTGTCAGGTCACTGCAGCTGCTCTGCCCTGGCAGCAGGGCACTGTCCAGCAGCAAGGTTTCAGTGCAGTCACTCCAGCAGCCTTCCAGGAACAGGCGTGGCTTTGCTACAGCCACAAATACAAACCAGATGGGACTAACCCCACTCCAGATAAAGGACATGGGCTGGCCTTATGTTGGAAAGGCTTAACCAGGGACTACTGGGATGCCACTCTTCTACTCTAAAATCTGCCAAACTACAGCAAAGATTTTAACTATTCAATGGTAACATCATTAACATTCCTGAGCAGGGAATGGACAACTTTGCTATTAGGTTTCTAGTGGCTCTCTCTAGGAACAGCACCAGAGTCAGGCTCTCATCTTGTGATACTCAACTTTCTCCTCATGGTTACATCATTAATGATTTGCACTCAAGATACCCAGAAGTCTACAAATAATTATTTTTCCTCAGAGCTGCCCTGGTCATTCCAAATAAAGGGATACTACCACTTTAAGAAATCTTACCTGAAGGCAACCCACAGGACTGCAACTACCATCAAAACTAATAAAGTAAATTTTTTAAATGAAGAGAGAAAATAAGGGAGAGAGATTCACAGGACAGCTAACCATGCTGCCTAAAATATTTCTAAAAAGCACTCAGATGCCAGATTCTCAAGAAACTGAACAGCTGCTCATGCTAAGTTTTAACATTTAGAACAAGTCCCATAGATTTCCTAAATTCTCGAAACATGTAACAGCTGTATTGTCAAACTGTGTAACCACATACTCACTGAAAAGCTCAGCAGCACAGAGCTTGCCACAAAACACAGACCTACAGCTTGCAGTCTGGAGAAGGAAGGACACCTGCACCAGAACAGCCCTGGGATGGGTAAGGCTGGGTAAGGGAAGGAGCTCTGCTTTGGTCACCTTGCCCAAGCCCCTGCTCAAGCAGGGTCACCCAGAGCAGACAGCCCAGGACTGGGCTCCTCAGTCCCATTCCTCCTCCTAGCCATGTCTGTCACCTCCTCTGGACTAATACCCCAGGAGCTGCAGGAGCACAGGATCAAACAGGCAGCTTCCTCCATCTCCTGTGTGCAGGGGAGCAGCAAGAGACCAGTTTCTCTCCCTTTTCTGTTCTGTGACTGCCAGCTTGGAGGTACCAGCTGGTGACAGCCCTGCAGCTCCCTGGTTGCCTTTTATGCCTGCTGCTTTGTGTTCAGAAAAGCAGATACCCAACAGCCTAATGGTGGAGGGGCTTTATTCCACTACTGATAATTAGCAGATAGCAAAGTGTTGCCCTTCTGCACAAAAAGCCCTTTGACACTGAAAAATAAAGACAACGACTGTAAATCATTTACATGACACTTCTGTTCAACAAACAGGTGAGATATTTGTGCTACTGGTTTTTATCACTTGCAGGAAGGTGACTTGCACATGTGTTGCTGCATCAGGCCCAATATAAAAGTGGAATAAAGAGACAACCCCTAATCACCCAAAATCTTGTAACCCAGGAGACTGCAAACAGTAAGCAAAGAGCAGAAGCTGAACCACAAGGGAAAAAGATGACATGAGTCAACAGGACAACATAACAGGCACAGTTAGCCAGCTGCTCAGCTACTGACAGACCTCATCTCACCACCAGATTGTACAATCACCTCTTCCTTTAACAGCACAAGAGAGACAGTAAACCCCACACAACAGCTTTCTGAAACTTGAAGCCTACATTTATCCCACAGCTGGTACAGGCCAGCTCCCCACAAGCACAATCACTTCTGAGTCACAGATCAGGGCTATCAAAATTCCCCTCCTCAATTAAAAAACAGCAGGCATCCTGCTTCCAAAACAGGTATGTTGATTTGTGTTTTCTTGCTAGTAAACCTATGTATCCTTTTCTGACCTCCTGCAGAACCTACTCAGAAGCTAGACACAAACACACCTTGAATTTATTTAGCACTTTAGAACATAGATACCTCCTTGAATGCTTGGCTTCCGAGGCACTTTGAGAATATCCTCAGGGTGTGGTTTACAGAGCCCATGGAAAGGCCCCAGGTCAAAACAATCTTGAAACAAGGAAGTGTTCACGTGAGAACATAAACTCATGAATCCTACTGCAGTGCCACCAACCTGGAAGATAAAAGCCATGTCACACAAACCTGTCTAGGTTCTGGGCCAGGACAAAAAAAGTGAACAAAAAAATTTCTGAAACATTAACTTTTATGTTCCATCTCTAACTGTACATAATGGAACATTTCAGCAAATGGAATGATTTCAGCAAAAATTAAAGATCCTCTTTTATTTTTTCCTTGTAATGAATGTATTAGGACATCTACAGTAGATGTTCTAATTCTTTTTTTAGTATGACTTGCAAAAGTATTAGGTTTATATATATGGGCCAAATAATGGCCTGGAGTATTAGTAAAACATTTCTTATGGCAAATACACAATACACTTCCAAAAACATATAATTTTGTTTAAAGTTACAGTGCAGCTGAAATAGAACCTGCATTCAGTTAGCTGTAATAGGTGACTCATTACTGGGCACTAATTTGGACCCAAATTGGGCTGAAACCGAAGAGTATATCTTATTCTCCTAAGAAATCAACAACTCAATAAATAAATTATGTATAAGGAGTACCTAATGCAGTATGCATTATCTGCAGCACATATAAGCCCCAAATATTTCTGTGTTCTGAAAAAATCCAAGAGCTAGTCTTAAAACCCAAATGCCCTGGCAAACATGAAAGTGATGGGATCCCTGCAATGCTGGCACCCACAGTCCTCAGAAGACACACACTGGGACCAGGGAGAAGCGGCATGCTGAAGAGCTTCTGGCTTTAACCTGACACAAGAAGGAAGCTCTTAAATTTTTAGCAGAGTATGCAACTTTCTGGTGAAACACATTATCAAAACACATTTTCTTTCCTCCTCAATACACATAATGAAAGCCTTTATAAACCTAATGAAAACTCAAAGGCTGGATTTGTACAGCTGTTTTATCAAGCCATCAGCACTTCAATAAAGACTTGAAAAAAGTGTGACGTTTAATTTTTCTGCCCTCAAACAACAAGTGATTGTTTGTTTGCCTTGTTTGCGTAACCAACAAAGCCGGGGCGCCGCAGTTGCCTGGCTGCTGTGTAATTTTCAGGCCCAAGGCTCAGCAGAGGCTGATTAACCAATCCATCTACCATATGTGCAAAAAGAGGCTGCCAGCTTCCTTCTCCACAGGGAAAGCTGGCATCCATCACGGACTGCGTGGAGCTGCCTCCCCAGCCCGCCGTGGCAGCGCAGCTCGGATCAGCCGGGGGCCTGCAAGACCTTTTGGTGGTCTCACATGGAGCTCTGGTGCCACTGGAAGGGATCATTTACAGCAGCAGCCTCTGCAGTGTGCCCTTACACTAATGGTGCACTGTTTCCCATTTGGCTCCCAATGGCAGTGATTGCATGTTGCAATATTATAAAACCATTTGCTGCAAAAAGCAGACTTCAGGAATTAAGGAGATTATATTGCCTATCAGCTTGCACTACCATGCACAATTACCAACACACGAAAATCAAAACAGGAATTTTCTGCAGGATAATTATTACCACTCCTTCCTTGTTTAAATTAATTCCTGGGTCTGTCTTCGTTTCAGCAAAAATCCATTCGAGCCAAGAGAAAGAAAGATTATCTACAGGACTTTAAACTGTGAAAGGATTACTGGCTATTCATTTTCATATGCAATATCAGCCTTCACTGGGAATGAAAACAGGTCACCTATAATGCAAATGTCTAAAATGACAACATGGCTTAATCAAGATGGTCTGTCCAAATTACTTGAAATTAATCTGCACCAGAACTGGGAATTGCTGCTTCATTTCTGAACTGGCAACATCACTCCTGAGGACAGACACAAACTACACTGAGAAGGGCACTGTGTGGGTATAGAGCATGAATTCTACCCTCCACAGGTGGGTTGCTGATTTCATTCCCTGAGCTAGAGTAAGCTGTCACTCAGGACATCACTAAGGCTAGGATTAGACAAAACCAGAGCTCATGGCAGACTGACCTCACAAACAGCTGCCTGTTTTTCTTCACCTTCACGTTCTATGAGATCAACAAGGTCATGTTCACCATAGGTTTCCTTCAGAGTCTCACTTTGAGGTGTCCAGATTAGCATGAGATCATCATAATCTTCCAACCTACAAAAAAGAGATCAGGTCATATCCTAAGGCTCTGCCATTAATAGGCCCTGATACTTCTGTTCTACTCCATTAACATTTGGAAAAATATTACAAATACTTGTTCCAAAGCCTGCACCCTCAAATCACTTCCCCTAGGGCACATCCCCAGGGCATACTAAAGTGAGAGTCCCAGCACCAGAGAGACAACCACACCTAAAAGCCAGCAGAACCCACCAAAATCTGCACTGCCCAATGGAGATGTTTCTCTTCCCCTAAGAAAATACGTGGAAATCCCAGTTGAAAATTCTGCCTCACTCTCCTATGACTGTAGTGGAGCACTCATACAGGTTCCAACCTACATGGATTTTTATTTAAACAGGCAACAGAGACTCTTTCCCACTAGACTGCTGTTCATAGACAGGATCAATGTAACTCTGAATAAGCACTTTTACCAGAACAGTGGTAGAATTCATCAGTCAGCCATGCTGAGACTATAGCATGAAGGCAGCTCTAACACTCAACTGCTATCAATAACACGAAGCCACTTGTATTTATCTCTTGGAAAAATGCCGGAATTGAGTGGTGCAACCAAAGGCAGCAAAGATGAAACTGGGGCTGCCAGAAGGAACAACTGCAACAAACTGCAGGGGAAACCCTCCCTGCTCCGGGCCGGGAGCAGCCGGCTCCCTCGGCTGTCACACCAACCAGGAGCCCGGCCCGATGCGGGCTCCGCGCGGGGACACCGGAGCAGGCGGAGCCCGCGCGGTCTCTGCCGCCACCTGGCGGCCCCGCCGGGCACGGGAACCGGGGCTCCTTCACCTGCTCGGGATGGACAAACATCCTCCTGCACGGGAACCGGGACCGGCCCGCGGCTCCTTCTGCCTGGGATGCACAAACCTCCTCCTGCACAGGAACTGGGACCTGCCTGCAGCGCTTCCCTCGCTTGTCAGGGATGCACAAACCTGCTGCTGCAGGGAGAATCAGGAACTTCAGCTCTTCCCTGTGTTTTGGGGAAAGCTCCCTTTTTGTTCCAGAGTCCCACTGCTCAGGTAGGGAAGTGCCTGCATGGGATACCTGTAAGTTGGAGATCATTGTTCCACACAGGCAGGAACCAGAAACAATAAACAGATTCTCAGTGCCACTCTACATGTTTCTGGATTTGGAAAGACCCTTAAAGAAAGCACAGCTGGGCAAAAGAGGCTCTGTTTCTCATTGTACCAAACACTGTCCGAGTTCCCAAGCACTGCCTGACTCCAGCACAGGAGAGGTGGTCAGAGGGTCTCTGGATGCTTTTGCTGCTCCTGTACACCAGAATGGATGTGACCTCTGGGTAGGACCACCTCTGTAACCAAGGCTAGGGACCCCTTGGATTCTGACCTTTTTCCTGCTTTTTTTTCTCCTCAACTAAAGTTTGGCTCCAGTAACAATGAAAACTCTGTAAAAACTCACAGTAACTCATTCTTTATCCCTCAGATCAAAAGGGTTACCCTCACCTCCTTCACAGGGAGTATCCCAAGGCAAAATCTGTGGTGAGGTTTTCTATTATCAGAACATCACCACCTCAGCACAATTAATTAGTACAGCAAATCTGTTAATAAGCTATCAAACCTCAAACGAAGAGGCTAACATAATGAGACCATATCCTAATTGAACACTGTTATTTGGTGGGGTCCATAACAGACACACCCCTCCTCCAAATGAAATGCTGTACCAAATGCTCTGAGTGCCCTATGTCACTCTGCTCTGTGGTACACAGGACAAGGCCACACACAAAGGTGCAGATGGCAGCTCCTGCAGACTGACCCTGTGACAGTCAATGGGACTCTGCACACACCCACTCATCTCTCTGCATGCTACACTGTAGGAACACAACCATTTTAACTTCTTTATTCTGCTTTTAGTATCTTCCACCAGTACTATCGTCTTTTAATAAGAAACCCTCCAAACCCCAATAAGCTTTCCAATGTAAAAATGCCACAAAATTCCTCTACTGTGAGCACAAGCACAGAGCTGCAAATTTGACTCTTGCCTAGAGGGCACAAACTCAAGAATGGCAGGACCTAGACAAGACACAAAGTTTAGCAGGCTGCATTCTGGCACACTGCTGACATCTCACATTGTGGAGGCCAAAGGGATAGTTCAAGTATCAGTTCACAGCTGCTTTTCCCCTCTGTAAGCAGGGGAAGAGGCACAGATTACCCTAATCTCTGCTCCCCAGAACACGTTGCTAGGCAGGTGGCTGCAGACCACATCCACAGGGGAGTCTCCAAGGGCTCCTCACTGTTACTATGGATGCCACTGCAGCACAGAGGTGAATGCAGACTGAGGGGAAAGGCAGAGCTCCTTCTGCAAACAGAAAGTAGCTACACCCGTTATCTACCGATGGACAACACTGAAGGATGGAAAGACTTCATATCTCCAGTCATTAACTCACCTAGTGACACCTTCTCTGTATAAAAGTCCATTCACTTAATGATAGGTGGTAGACAACTCACAAGAAACACTCAAAAAGCCTAACAATTGTACATTGAATTAGTATGAAAGAGTTTTTAACATATTGAAATACCCAGAGCTACAGCAGGAGGATGTGAAGTGTCAAAGGTCGGTCTCAGACCTTTTCCTTAAAATGTCCAAAAGTCGAGCAACAGGAAGAGCACAAGCTGCAGGTCCATGTCTGAAAGACTACTGGAAGTAGGGATTCTCTGGTCTTACTTACTTCTTTTTGGTAACAGGCCTTCCTACTCAAGCTTTGCTTGACTGTTCAACATGAGATAATGAGAAAATTAAAAACAAGTTGGAAGAGGCTTCAAGAAACCTGGAAACCACATGCACTCCCTAAAACACACAGTGGTCTAACTCGGCCAGTGGATCACAGAATAAACACCACTGACAAAACCCAGTCTTCCTACACAGCTAACTAAAAAAAAAATAAAAATACATCTTGTGATTAAACAGAACAAACCCAGTATAATGCCAGAAGTACCAGCTTTGGTTACCACAGAAAACCAGAGCAGTCAAGCCAAGCTATGTGCAAGCCCAAGAAGGAAAAGGCTCCGGCTGCCCAGGCAGCTGTGCTCAGGGCAGCAGACGAGGGGCTGCGTTACCTGGCCTGGCGCACATACAGCTGAGGGTGGCAGCGACGCCTGGCGCACGCCAGCAAGGAGAAACCTCTCTCCATGGGTGAGCCTGCAGCAGGCAGCATCCTTTCAAAGACATCCCCCATGTCCAGCTCTGAATGGCTAAAACCTGTCAAGGCCAACACAGAAACTTCATTATGCAAGCTTTAAATCAGCAGCAAAACTGTCTGAGGAAAATGGAGTTTCAAACTTAAACCAGATAGCAAAATGCTCCAAGTCTTTTAAGTTAGGCAATGAGGCTGAAAGGACAGCAGTATAAACATGTGAGAATTGTCACCAAAGTCATTTAATTAATCCAGCATTCCAAATCTGAATAAGCTTCAAAGCAATCAGAAACTGGTAGTATCCAATCCCTACAAAAATAATACAGCCAATTCTCTGTGCCTCTGGAGAAGCTCTGTCAGGACTCACAATGCTGAAGGAAAGCTGATGTTGGTTGCCAGGGTGGATTTGGCAAAACCCTTCATTCAACCCTATTTTCTTTAGTTGAGACACCACTACAGTCTTTCAGTGTGACTTGTAACCAACATGTCTAATAGCTGGCAGAAAAGTTCCAGCTCCCTTCTCAGCTCAATTAAGTGCATGCTTGGTTTATTAGTCTGAGTTCAGGACCACAAGTCCAAGTCTGGTGCTGTTCTCTGATTAACATGTGTATTCTCCACCTTTGTACCTCTGCTCTACATGAAATAATCAGAGTTTGCTTCCATGTTTCCAGCAGCCCCTCTGAGTCCCACCAATGTGTCCTCTTCCAATCTGCACTGGCTTGGCTAATTAAGAGAAAGTGCCAAATTTCAAATCTCTTGGCTCTATTCACTCAGTAATCTTCACAAAACTTGTAGGAATTGATTTTTGAGATCTTTACTCCTTTCTGATGTCCTATTTTGGCAAATTTAAAGATTGCAGGGAATAGACAGACTGCTGAATGGCTGCTGGAGTGAGCATGGAACCACAGGTACCTCTTGCACATGGGACCTTCACAAGAAGATACTTTTAGATTATGTTTTCCACATGTCTAGAAACTGATACCTGCTCTCAGTATCAAAAAAAGAACACCACAATGAGCTCACAGTGCATATTAATTAGGTTTGCAATTGCTCTCACTGAATATTTTATTATGAATATTTTACTCTCACAGAATAAAACAGTATTAAATCCTTACCTAACCTCTCCTCAGGTGGAATAAAGAGAAGTATATACTGCAGTTCTGGTAGTAAGATGAAAGCGCTCCTGGACAAACAACAAACATGTTCAGTCTTTGATCATCACACCCAGCAATGACAGACAGCAGATAGTTTTTTAATATATACCTTTTTTTCTCTCCAGTGTCTCTAACCTTCCTTCATAAATCCACATGGCTAAACAAGTAAAACATTTCTGACAAACAATATCATGTCAAATTCATCTGGGTAATTTTGATTGGGAAATTTGAAAGAAGTAAGGTAGAAGAAAACAATCTTCACATTTCCAACACCCTCTTTTTATAATAGCAGTTTCCCAGTGGTGAAATATTTAAGATACCAGGCCTTTGCTGGCAGATCTCTGACATGGCATGTGGATGAGATGGCTTGACTTGACAAATGTGACTTGACAGCAGGAGAGGGCACATGCTTCACTACCCAAGGCTACACAGAGACTCACCTAACAATTTCTTGGGAACATCCAGCTGCATATTCTTCCTTTGCCACAAAGAGATGCACGAAGAGCGTGTTCAGAGGCTACAAAACGAGGAGTCAAAGTCTACACACCATGCAGCTCACATTTATTCCACCAGCCTAAGTATTAGTCCACATACATTTCCAACATACATGATCTGCACTCGGAGCACCAAAATATACATGAGTTCAAAGTATGTGTGGGTAAAACTGAATAAAGTGCTTTGTATCATTTGGTGCTTCTGCAACATTTTTTCTTTCTACTCAGTTTACTATGGTTTGACTGCAATATACACTGTACATTTCACATTGAACAGTATTAACTCTCGACTAACAACATTCAATCACATTAGACATTCAACGTGTCTGACAAAGACACTCTTCTTAGGTTTAAAAAAAACCCTCATGCCAAAAGCCCACACGCTTCTCATAATCCTAAAGTGTTTTTTCTTTAAAGGAAGTAAGAAAATTTACAAATTTTAAGATGACATCATGAGACAGACAAATACCAGGCAGAAACAGGGCAGACTAACAGCCACCTTTATGTTGTGCACCTCCAGTGAACATGGAAAACCCCTGTGCTGGAATGGCAAGGGCTATTAAATCAGCTGCTCCCTGGCATCTTAATTATAAGTGCTGGGGCAGTGAATGTCTGCCTGTAGATAAAAATACTTGAAATGGAAAACCTGAGATCTTTTGAATAGTATCATAGTCTATTAAAACACCATAGCTAGAGGCACCAATAAACTTCAGCAATTTAAGAGCAAGAATGATTTCAATAGAAGCTGCAGTACCAGCAGGACCAGCATCAGGATGACAACCTATTGTAACAAACATCAAAAGACATCCCTAAAAATCAGGCTGTTTGTTTGTTTTTCAGAAGCAAAGAGAAGAAATTAAAAAAAAATATATTACTGTTGAGGTCTGAGAGGACATCAAGTAAACCAGACTTGGACTGGAACTGTTTGTGAACAGTGCTGGCAACCAGCCAATCCAGTAAAGTGTCTTCACTTTTTCCTTTCTGCACAGGTCAATCCCACTCCAGACCCTGAAACTTATTTCTGTGCTCTAGGAAAAAGACAGTCAGCTAGGCTTCACAGAAATCCCATGTTCAGATGATCTCAGTTTTTAAAAGCACACCTGCATGGATTTAACCTGCAGTTTACCAATGATCTGATCAAGTCATGCCCCAGAAAACGTTCAGAGCTCCTGCCAATGAAGAAGCATAAACCTCTGAATCCTTTAGCAAAAACCCTATGCTAGAAAAAACAAGAGCTCACAGGGAATCCATCACCTTCTGCAACCTAAATTCCCTCAAATTTCCCAGAAACAGTCTGTAGATGCCCACATGTATTTCTGATACCTGAGTCTTAAGTGAGAACTCGACCACAATCACACCATTTACTTACAGTGCACTTATTGTCAGGGTAGTTTTTATGCAGGAATGGTTCCCATTCAGCCTGATCAGTGATATTCCAGTTTGGATAGTCCAGAAAGGCAGCATGGGCTAAAATCTCATTCTTCTCATTGCAGAGTGTCAAAGCAAGATTTGATAATTCTCTATGAAAACAATTTAAGGGTTCTCAGGATCAGGCCTCAATAAAACTTCATCATCCACATGCTAACTTGGTATCGTTGCTTCAGTCCTACATATTTGTGTTCTAGCATTATAAAAATTTAGGTGGATTTTCAAATCCCCAATCATACCAGTAAATTTGCAAGACTTAAACATTCCCTTCCCTTTGTATGTTTCTCCACACATCTCTTTTTTTACTCAAACAGCTGTTATCTGAGATTTTTGCTAGAGGGAAAAACGTAAGTGACCCACCAGTACCTGTCTGTCACACAGCCTGTCTGCTGACAGTTTTATCAGGTGCTATTCAATAGCATTTCTTCTCAGCTTTTACAAAAGAATTAAACCTTATCCACCATGGCAGTGACCCAGGTTTGCAGAGCCATGCATGTGACAGACATGAAAGTAAATTTTCTTTCCTTTTTCAGAAACAGCACAACAAGTCATTATGTCACACCGTGTCTCAGAATGTTTCCTGCCATTTTAAGTGTAGTTGCCTGAGAGGTGATCACCTAGAACACCATTACTTACAAAAGGTAAGTGACATCAATCCTTCCGAAGAGGTCTTCTGTGTCAGGGCTGAAGAGGGCGATAATGCCTGGGACATCGTGTGCCTCTGTCCTTCTGGCGGTGACCACCTCCGTGATTCCCCTCCACGAGGTGAGCGTGGCCATCCCGGGCTGCACTGAGAACCAAGGAAAACACTGAGTGGCTTTCCATAACGACCCCAAATGGGGCAGCCCCTGTGGATGTTGGTGCCTGGCTCCTGCATAGCCCCACACAGACAGGTACTGCCTGTACAGCACACACCTGAAATGCCTCGGCGGGATCCTACAGAGGAAATTAATTGTTTCCATAGGCTACAGCTGCTTTCCAATTTACTCATTTGCATGCTAACCAGCTCATCATAACTTCAAAGCTCAAAGCCTTCAGTGGGAGGCTCAGCTGTGGGCAGTCAGGAGAAGCAGGTTGGGAGCTCAGCTGCAAACAATCAGGGCAACGACATCCCGATTAAACAGCAGCTTCAGGTGAATTTAATGTATTTTGTCCAAAACTGCTCCTCGAGTTTCTTTCGAGGTCAACAGCAGGGCTTAAATTTCATAAGGAATTAAAAGTTCTGTGGCTATTCAAAGTTTTAACTGCTTTCCTATGAGGAAAAAAAAAATATTAAAAAAATAAAAAATAAAAAGTAGGGTATTTTTGTGGTTCTGCATTGACAAAATGTGCCAGGCACAACTCGAGAACACACGGGGCAGCAGCTCCTCAAAGCTCCTGTGCCTATCCCCTCGGCTCTGACACCTTTCAGCTGTGTGTGTCTGCTCACTACTGCAGCCAACAATCAGGTGAAATAAAGCGACGTTTTCTTAAAGATATGTTCGAAAATATAGCAGCACTATTAAAAAAATAATTTAAAATAAAGTCTAAACCAACACACCTAAACCAGCGGAGCAATTTCACCACTGCCCAAACACAAGAGCCACTTCTAACAGTGACTCCAACCCCAAAGGTGATGCTCGCCTATTAGGCAGAAATTCCACAACTAAAACGGAAAAGCGAAAGAAACGCAGGATTTTCACGAATTTAGGATACAGATAAAGTTACAGTGCTTATCTTTCACAGACAAACACAACACCGGAGCTGGAATTAACCCGAAATTAACCCAAAATTAACCCGCTACAAACGCGTCAGTGTCAGCCCTGGGAACTTTAAAGCGCCACTCCCGGGCTGAGGCCCGGCAATAAGGCGACTTCAATGAGGAAACCGCTCGCCACACTTTCACAGCCAGCTGTTCAACTTATTGCAAAACATAAAAAAAAAAAATACACCCCCATCTCCACTGAACACTCCGGCAGCCTGCAGGGAGCGAAAGCAGCATTTACACAGCAAAAAGGTACCATCGTCGTGAGGAAACGCGCTGCTCCTGCAACAACTCCCGCATTCGTCCCACAGAGCAGCACCCAGAGACACCCAGAACAAACAGAACAAACAGAACAAGGCGCTCCCTTCCCAAACCTGGAGCAGCTCCCTGCCGCCTCCTCGCACAAACGCTCTCTTAAAGCACAAGTTAGATTCCACACGGTTTTTTGGGCGTTTGCGGCCCGAAACGCAGCGAACGCGCACGTACCGAGCCGGGAGCGCTGTGAGGAGCTGCGGGCGGCTCCTGAGGGGCAACCGCGGTGGGCTGGGGCCGGGGGCGGTACCGGGGCGGGGGTTGGACACCGGGGCTGGATACCGGGCTGGACACAGAGCTGGACACGGGCTGGATACCGGAGTGGACACAGAGCTGGACACAGGACTGGACACTGGGCTGGACACCCGCGCTGCCCACGGCCACCCCCGGGCGCGAGCGATCCCCCCTCAGGGGCGCGAGCGATCCTCCCTCAGGGGCGCGAGCGATCCCCCCTCAGGCGCGCGGGCGGACCCCTGCCGCCCCAGCCGCTAGGGGGCGCCCCGCGGGGAGCGCGCGCGCTCACCTGCCCCGACCCGCTCTGCCCACCAAGGACCGCGGGCGGACCGCCCCAAGGACCGGACAGACGGACGGACAGACGGAGCCGATGAGCGCACGGACGAGGCAGAGCGGACGGACGGTCCCACGGACAGAACGGACGGTCCCAGCGCCGCCGCCGCCGGGGAGACGCGTCGCCGTTGCCGCGGCAACGACGCTGGGGCGGGGCTGCGTGAGGGCAGGGGTGAGGGGGCGGGGCCTGCGCGCGGCGGCGGCGGCGGCAAGATGGCGTCTACGGCGGCCGGGAAGCAGCGCATCCCCAAAGTGGCGAAGGTGGGCGGCGGGCACCCCCCGGGAGCACCCCTCGGTCCCCTCAACCCCCTCTCGGTCCCCCCTCGGCGGGTCCCGGCGGGTCCCGGCCCGCTCCCGTGTCCCTTTCCCTCAGGGAGCGGAGCGAGCCCCCCCTGCGCTTGCCTTGCAGGTGAAGAACAAGGCGCCCGCCGAGGTTCAGATCACTGCGGAGCAGCTGCTGAGAGAGGCGAAGGAGAGGGAGCTCGAGCTTCTCCCGCCGCCTCCGCAGCAGAAGATCACAGATGTTGAGGAGTTAAACGACTATAAACTCCGAAAGAGGAAGGTACAGTAAAAAATAAAAAAAAAAAAAAAAAAACAGATTTAATATTGACACTCACATAAAGCACTAAAATTCCACCGTTTTTAACTTAAATAAGATGTAGTCCGTGTTACTTGTGAACTTTCCAGGTCCTTTAAAACCCATTGCTACCCTGTAACAGAACCTGTAATTTAAGTTATAAACCTTTTAAAATAATTGGTTGTGCAGATTTACCCATGGATTTGCTTGGCTTTTTGCTTTGAAAATGCCTAAGTGAAGCAAGCATATTCTCATGGTTATATTCTAATAATACCCCATAAGCCAGTTTTGATGTGGATGGCCTGCAGAAGGGTTTCTGACTCACAGGTGTGATTTTCCCCCCAGACTTTTGAAGATAACATAAGAAAGAACAGGACTGTCATCAGTAACTGGATAAAGTACGCACAATGGGAGGAAAGCCTGAAGGAAATCCAGAGGTGAGGACGGTGCGGGCGTCTCTCAGGAGCCTCTTTAGGCACCCCCCAAGGTCAGGGGGGCACAGCTGACCCTGCCTGTGCCCCTGCTTTGCAGAGCCCGTTCCATTTACGAGCGTGCCCTGGACGTGGACTACAGGAACGTCACCCTGTGGCTGAAGTACGCCGAGATGGAGATGAAGAACCGCCAGGTCAACCACGCCCGCAACATCTGGGACCGGGCCATCACCACCCTGCCCAGGGTCAACCAGTTCTGGTAGGGTGGCACAGCATTCAGCTGCCCTGGGCTTGTGCACGTTATCCTGCTTCTCCAAACCTTCAGGCTGCTCTGAAGAGAAAGGAGGAAGGCTGAAGTTTTGGAAAGGTTTTTTACTTTTTAAGTGCCTGGATGCTGCCAGCCGCTGCTGTGCCTACAGGCATTTCTGGGGTGGGAGGAAATAGGGGAGGATGCTCTTAGGGAGCACTCCAGAAATCCCTGAAGGTGTTCACCGTGTGGTTGCAGAAACTCAGCCTCCTCTCCCCAGGTACAAGTACACGTACATGGAGGAGATGCTGGGGAACGTGGCTGGGTCACGCCAGGTGTTTGAACGCTGGATGGAGTGGCAGCCAGAGGAGCAAGCCTGGCATTCCTACATCAACTTTGAGCTCAGATACAAGGAGGTGGACAGAGCACGGAGCATTTATGAGAGATATATCCTTTTCAGAGCTTTGTGACTCCTGCCCGGGTCAAGGGCTCCATTCTTTATTTCCTTCCCAAGTTTTCCATGTCCAGCCATGTCCCTGTGCTCCTTTTCCCTGGGAGCCAGCAGGAGTATGTTTAGGGAAAGCCTCCTGCTACAGCAGTGCCTGTTTAACAGCACTGCTCATGCACCCAGCCATCGCTTGTTTCAGGTTTCTCCTCAGATTGTCCCTGACCCTCGTCCCTTTTTCAAGTTCTCAGTGAGGCACAAAGCCCTTGCGTGCTTAGAGCCATGAGTGCCTCCTTCCCAGCTGCACGTTGTTCCCTCCTGGGAGTGTTTGGTGCTGTTGTTTCCTTAGCAAGGGCCGCACTCGTGCTGGTTCACCCCGAGGTGAAGAACTGGATCAAGTACGCGCGCTTCGAGGAGAAGCACAGCTACTTCGCCCACGCCAGGAAGGTGTACGAGAGGGCTGTGGAGTTCTTCGGGGAGGAGCACATGGACGAGCACCTCTACGTGGCTTTTGCCAAGTTTGAGGAGAACCAGAAAGAGGTGAGACCTTCTGGAGTGTGCGCCTGAGTGGTGCCAGGGCTTCTCCGCGAATATCAAAGCTTAAAGCGTTTAATCTCCACGGCAGTACTTGTGGTTGTAGTCTGAGTTAGGGACACAGCTTTCTGCTCACCTCTAGTTGACTTTTGGGGACATCAATAAAATTGCTCCAGGGGAGATCTGCCAAGACCAGCAGCATTGGCTCAAACCTGTATCCTCAGACTGGAGAGGTTCTGAGAGGTTATAGGCCTGCATGATAAAAATCTGGATTGGTCCCGATGTTTTTCACAGCCCAGGCCATTAAGAAGTTGAAGACATTCCGTGAACCCCAAACCACAACCTCTTAAATTGGTTTAAATATTCTAAAGTTGTAAATGAATAAGAGATGATGGGGCCTGGCATTTTCAGGTTTAATTTTTCCCCCTCAAAGTTTATTCTTCAGGGAAATCTGTTTTAGTCCTTTTCTAAAACAGTCCCTTACATTGGGATGTCCCACAATTCTATATTCTATTAAATATTGCCAAAAACTGTGGGAGAGGACAGAAACTGCTTTGTAAATATTTTTTAAATTATGTTTAATATTTTCAGTTTGAAAGGGTGAGAGTTATCTACAAGTATGCCTTGGATAGAATTCCAAAGCAGGATGCCCAGAATCTCTTCAAGAATTACACCATCTTTGAGAAGAAGTTTGGAGACAGGAGGGGAATTGAGGACATCATTGTCAGCAAGAGGAGGTTCCAGTATGAGGAGGAGGTGAAGGTAGGTGGCACAGGTGCCCTCCAGGCTCACTGTGCAGCCAGCTGGTGCTTAAGGGACACGAGTACTTTGTGATTACAAGGCTGGTGAGTTTCACATTATCCTTGGAAGTCAGTCCAAAAAAACACCAAGGGAATGTTCATTCTAGAGCCAGAACTCCATCCCTGGGGAAGACAATGATATCTGCATTCACGGCTTTTTTTGTTTCTGCTTTCTAATCTACATTGTGCAGGGTTTTGGATTGAACTCGAGGCTTGGTACCCTCAGGGATAGTGCAGTTTAGCTTGTAGTTAGTACTTAAGTTAGGGAATGGCCATTACAGGACACCTCACCTGTGCACAAATCCCTTTTTGTGAGAAAACAGCCGTGCCACAGCTGTCTGCTGTTCATCCCACACTGCACAGTCACTTCTCACCCAGAAGCTCTGCCATAAGCATCCCCAGGCCTGCCGAGGTTCTATTCAGAGGTGTGTTTGAGAGGGGAGGAGCTGCCTGAGCAGGGGACAGGGCTGTGTGGCTGCAGTGTTTGCTGCTGTGGCAGGCAAACCCCCACAACTACGACGCGTGGTTCGACTACCTGCGGCTGGTGGAGAGCGACGCGGGCGCCGAGAGCGTGCGCGAGGTGTACGAGAGAGCCATCGCCAACGTGCCCCCCCTGCAGGAGAAGCGCCACTGGAAGAGGTACATCTACCTCTGGATCAACTACGCCCTCTACGAGGAGCTGGAGGCAAAGGCAAGTCCCTTTCTGCGTGCCAAACAGCTGCTGGTGTTTCACGGGAAAAGCAAGAGCTGAGCGCTCTCTGTGTTTTTAGTTTTGTGTAACATGCGACAGGATTTACTGAATTCTTCCTCCTGTGCATAAGGGAGGGAAAAAGCCAAACTTGTTTTACTCCATTAATTTGTTCAGAAACACACTGGTAACGAAAGCAGGATATTCCTGGTGGCCCCGGCAGAACTGCCTGTGCCAGAGTGTTACCTGAACTCGTGAAATAGTTTTATAAGTAACAAAAACAGTTTGTGAAGCAGCCACTTTGTTGCTATAGTGGCCTTCGAGGCTGTGAAAGTATTCATTCTGTTTCCAGCCGTGGAACATAAGAGCTGCTCTGAGTACATATCACCTGTTCAGTGTCTGTTAAAGGAAAAGACATATTTTTCCTCCCACAACTGGGACACTCCTTGTTTTATTGCTTCCTAGCACTGCACCTTGCTTTGAAAAGATGAGTCTTGCTGATTCAGGATCTACCACCTTTGAATTGTGCACACTAAGTAGATAAGCATTCCTGATTCTAACCAGCTTGGCTTCGATGCTGCTCTGCAGTTTTGCAGTCACTGCAGATTCAAACAAGGTGTTTAACGCTGCCTGTTCTTCCAGGATGCAGAGCGAACCAGGCAGGTGTACCAGGCATGCCTTGAGCTCCTGCCCCACAAGAAGGTATGGCTCCTCCTTGAGTTTTGGGTTAAAGTGCCCTAGATAAGATCCTTTAGTTCTCTTCCTTCTCAATATTCAGGGGTGTAAGCAGCTCCAAGCACCTGCTAGGGGTTCATGAAGGCTTTGCTTAAAACTTCAGGTATTCCTTCCAGTTTCTCAAAACGTCCACCTTCCAAAATTGATGGGAAGGCTTTCAAGCTAGAGTGCAAGATGTCTGCAATTTGCATCACAGAGGGAAATTGCAGGGCAAGCTTTGTCAGTGTTCCCTCATACACACCAAACACAAGGGTTTTTCCAGTGTTTTCAAACTACTAAGCAGTTGCTAAGAAGACTGTAAGAGGATGGAATTACACATAGTCAGAAAATAGGGAAGGCCACTTAGTTTTTGGTTTCTTGCATTCCTCCTCAGGCAGGATTGTTTGCAGCTGCCCACAGCTCAGTTTCTGGGTTAACACCTTTTATAGCATCCACTGGCCTCCATGGTCACCCCTGGGGCAGCTGTGTTTGACAAAACAGCTTTCAGGTCTGTCTTCCCCATTGCAATGGTCTTCAAGGTTGATTGACTGGGGTTTTGTGGGGGTTTTCTTTGCCTGTGATGAGCTTTAACTAAAATATCCCTGGGGCCAGAGCCTTACAACTGTATTGCCTTGGAATTTCAGAAAATCCCTGTTCATGTTCTTTGTCATTTATTGTGTCATCTGAGTGTCAGATTAACCTCTAGTTATTAAGAGCTGATGAACTGATTCAGCAGTAGCTGATGTTTTTCCAACTGATGATTGGTTAAAAAAACTATTTTCTCCTGTTTAAAAGACTTCTGTCTTGGCCTTTTTTCCTTTCACTCCAATATATTGTCCTTTCATAGAGGTTGTTTCACATAATGAACTCAAAACCTTTCAGCAGGAAAACACTGAGATCAAATGAAATTACCTGCAGTAGCAGTCATGTATAGACAGAATACTTACTTTTTTAAGCAGTGTGTGCAGTATTATGTACTGACTTTTCAGCCTAAACATCACTTTGTTCTTTTTCTTCCAGTTTACATTTGCCAAAATGTGGCTGCTGTATGCACAGTTTGAAATTCGTCAGAAAAACCTCCCCCTTGCCAGAAGGGCTTTGGTAAGCTTTTGTCAGAGCCATAATTGACTTCACTAACTAATAGGAACACAGGAATGGCATTAAAACATCTTAAATTGTCCTTTTCAAATTGCTGATTTAATCCACTTAAAATAAAGCATCAGAGAAGTCTGCAGGGGCCAGCATTTACTGTCATGTATGATTTAAGAAGAAATGCAGCTTGTTCTGATGAATTAGCCCCGGGCAGGAGAGACAAAGCTCTGCTCTGAATGCAGGGCACCCACATCAGCTCAGTGCTCTTACAAGTTCTCAGCTGCTGCTGATGGCTTACAGTGATACTTGTTCTAACAATAGCGTTTTAACAGGCTTTGTAGATGAATGGGAGGTTTGACTCTGGGAAACTAGGACCTGCCAAGCTGTGTGCCAGTCCCAGCTGCTGACAGAAGCAGTCACAGGGACTTGAGGCAGGCTCAGGAGTGCCCAGCAGGTTCACTCTGTGGGTGTCAGCATGTCAGGGGACAGCAGGGTGTGATGGGGCAGCAAGGAATGGCATCTTTTGAAATTAAAAGCTTTCACTCCTTTCAATTCAGATATTCTTAGTAAGCTCTGGGATAGCATCAGGCATTTTGGGAGAAAGCCAGTGTTGGTAGCAGTTGAGGTGGTTTGGCTTTCAGGAGCAGACTGATGGGGTTTCCACCCAAACAGTGAAGGCATGTGGAGAAGGACTGAGCATATTCTGAAATACCAGTGGCATCTATAGAGCTGGAGGGCCTTAGTGGTGACCAAAGTGATAATCCCAAGTGGTGGCCTCCTCCATTTTTCATAAATTGCAAGGTACTGAACATATAGGAACATTGTGCAGGAGAACTGTGGTAAGGGAATTCCATCTCAAATTGCCTCTCATTGGCTTGAGGGAGCAGAAGCCACATTGCTTAGAAACAATACTTGTTTTAAGAAGTGACTCCAAGGCCAAGTTCACTACAGCCTGCCTCAGGTATGCCCATTCTTAACTCTTATTTTAAGAGGTTCCCAAACTAAGAATCCAGAATTGCCTCTCACAGCTTGGCTGAGGACAGTTTTCTGATTGAGGCATATCAGAAAGAAAATGCTTTGTGAAGACAGTGTTCTCCACCTGTCCATTGCTGCCAGCAGCAGGCAGGGGTGGCAGCCCTTCTCTGTGCCAGGAGGAGCAGTGTGGTTTGTTTGGTATCATTGTTCCAGAGATGCTTGGGAGCTGCTTGCCTGGCAGGCTGGCACAGACTGGTGCTGTGCTTCCTTCAGGGGCTCACTGATGAGCCAGGCTAGCTTCCACTCACTCCATGGGGGAGCCCACATTATGTAAAGGAATGACAAGTGATGGATGTTTTCTGCTCTTGGTGTTTATGGGTGCACATTTGTTCTGCAAACACTGGTTGAATTTACTGCTGGCCCTGAACGAGCTGAATAAACAGTGCAGAAAAATGAGTTGTAGTTTAAACACTTAGAAAATCAAGTGGGGGTTTTATTCCCCTGCAGTATCACTAAGGGTTTGTTTTTTCTGGGTTTTGTTTTTTTAATAACAGGGGACTTCCATAGGTAAATGTCCAAAAAACAAACTGTTCAAAGGGTACATCGAGCTGGAGCTGCAGCTGCGCGAGTTTGACCGTTGCCGGAAGCTGTACGAGAAGTTCCTGGAGTTTGCCCCGGAGAACTGCACGTCCTGGATCAAGTTTGCTGAGCTGGAGACCATCCTGGGGGACATCGACCGTGCCCGGGCCATCTACGAGCTGGCCATCGGGCAGCCCCGGCTGGACATGCCCGAGGTGAGGGTGAAACAGCAGCTGGAAAATGAGTGCTTGATGGGCCATCTACGAGCTGGCCATCGGGCAGCCCCGGCTGGACATGCCCGAGGTGAGGGGCGTGGCTGGGCTGGTTCCTGCAGGGTGCCCGTGGGCATGCAGCTAATCACAGCAGCTGGAAAATGAGTGCTTGATGGGCACCACTTTGCTGCTGCTCAGCCCTCATCCCAGCCCTGCTGATCCCTGAACCTTTCCTCAGGGAAGCTTCACCTCTGTCCATGCCCTTGGTGCTCAGAATGAGCGTGGTGAGAGGCCTCTCTGTTGCAGGTGCTTTGGAAGTCCTACATTGACTTTGAGATCGAGCAGGAGGAGTATGAGAAGACCAGGAGCCTCTACCGGCGGCTGCTGCAGCGCACCCAGCACGTCAAGGTGTGTGTGGGACAGAGCCAGCCCTGGCCTGTGCCTGTGCTCTGCAGGGGAGGGGAGCTCCTGAGTTCCTACAACAGGCCTGTCTCGGGTGAAAGTGTTTCCAAGCAGCTTTGGGATGTTGCTTGCTGAAACACTGCAGGGAAAACTGTGATTTTCCAGTGTAGCTTGGTGCTGTCATTGGCTAAATTCACACAGATTTCTCATGGCTTGAAGCAGCCACAAGAATCCACGTGCCTTACACTGTGTCCTGCTGAACCAGGGCAAATCTCACTCCTGTGAAACCAGTGGGTTTTCTGGGCACCTGCTGGTGCTGCCATGTGCTGGTTCTTTGCTGCTCTGTTGTTTTCACCCTGTGCCCTGTCCATGGTGGCACAGAGCAGAGGCTGGAGCAGGGCTGGTTCTGTGTTTTGCTGCTCTGTTTTCATGGAGCAGAGGCTGGAGCAGGGCTGGTTCTGTGCCCACAGGTGTGGATCAGCCTGGCTCAGTTTGAGCTCTCAGCTGGCCAGGAGGAGCGGCTGCCCCGCTGCCATGTGCTGTGTTTTTGCTGCTCTGTTGCTGTTCTCACCCTGGGTGCTGCTATACCTGCAGGTGTGGATCAGCCTGGCTCAGTTTGAGCTCTCAGCTGGCCAGGAGGAGCGGCTGCCCCGCTGCCGCCAGGTCTATGAGGAGGCCAACAAGGCCATGCGCAGCTGCGAGGAGAAGGAGGAGAGGGTGATGCTGCTCGAGTCCTGGAGGAGCTTCGAGGAGGAGTTTGGCACTGATGCCACCAAGGAGAGGATAGACAAGCTGATGCCTGAGAAAATCAAGAAGAGGAGGAAGCTGCAGGCTGAAGATGGGGTAAGGAGGGATGGAGGCAGCTGCTGGGCAGGGCATAGCAAACACGGGCTTTGATTTTCCATTATTTCTAATTTCTGTATTAGAAGAATTTCTCTTCCTTCCTTCCACCTCCTAATAGGCAGGTTAACATGCAAGTTCAACTCTCTCTGTGGTGTTTTTCTCTCTAGTCTGATGCTGGATGGGAGGAGTACTACGATTACATTTTCCCAGAAGACACTGCCAATCAGCCCAACCTCAAACTCCTGGCTATGGCAAAGCTCTGGAAGAAGCAGCAGCAGGAGAGCGAAGCTGCAGCCGTGGATCCTGACAAGGACATTGATGAAAGCCAGACCTAATACCTTGCCTTTTCCCACCCCTTTCCTGGGCCACTGTACAGTATTTTCATTATTGATAAATAAATGTCTTTGGAGAGTTTTAGTACTGCTGGCTTTGGATGGATTTTGTGTGGAAGACAAGCCCCATCTGGGGTTGATTCCCTTTAGCAGTCCTGTGGGTGCCCATCAGCTGAAGGAGGGGTCCTGGGGGCAGTGCAGGGGTCTGCAGCTGTCACCAGTGACAGGAGAGCTGGGAGAGCTGGGCACTGACTTTTCTCTTAGCACAAGGCCCTGTCCAAGGCTCCCACAGCCTATCCCAGCATTGCTCAAGGACATAAATGTGCAGGGCAGCAGGCCTACTGTTTGAGTGAGAGAGAGGTCTCCAGCCAGTTCATCATCCCTGATGAATTTTCCAGCCATACCCTGATTCCAGCTGTTCCCCTTTGAAGCACTGGTGAGGCTCAGGGGTTTCATGGATTTCTCCTTCTCTGTTCCCACCTCATTCCTCTCCCTCCACCCTCCTGTTACAAGCCCATCTTGCAAAGGCCACAACAAGCAAAGCAGAGCATATCTGCTGGTGTGATCCCTGGGCAGTGAATGGCTCCATGGCTGAAGCATTTCTCCAGGAGTGATAACAGACACAGGATTTTGCTCTCTTTTCCCTTGGAATGTGAGAGGCACCCGTGGAGCAGCAGCTTTGTGCCAGACACCCCACACTCTCCAGGAGCACTTGCCCAGACTCATGCCCCTGCTACACCAAGCACAAACCTGAAGTGTCTTTGAACAATTTCAGCATTAACCTTCTGCACACTTCCAAAATAGGATACCAAGCTCAACAGTGGGGCTCAGTTTTCCAGGGATCTGCAGCAACAGTTTGCCCTCAGTCAGGTTTTAGATTGCAGAGCTGGAAAAGGAAGGAGCAGGGCATCTGTGGGAAGGTGATCAGCTCACTGCTGCCTGGCAGAGGAGGGTCCGTGGGGTGGGCAAGGGGAAGGGTAGCTTGGGGTTTAGGATGCATTTATCCTGGGACAGCTATTTCAGAGCAGGTTTGTTCATGGAATTGTCTAAGGGAGGGCTGGCTCCACCACTAAGTAAGGAGCAAACAGATTTTATGCTCTGGAGCTTGTGTGGCACAGCTTAAACTGTATTGGGGTCTGGAAATCAGTGAGTTCACAGCCTGCCCTGGGGCTTTAGGGAGCACATCTTTGATTTCCTGACTCTGCTCTGCACACTCTCTTTTGTGAAGCTGCCTGTTCACCCTCTTTGACAAAAATTACCCTCCCTCGTGAAGGATTTGAAGTGTTTGTGCTCGTTCCACTTCTGCAGATAGCATCAGTCAATAAAATGCTGCACTTGAAGGAAGATAAACGCTTGTCTGTGCCTGGAAGTTGTGTTCTATTAGTGGGTGGTTTATCTGCTGCTACAAGGGCTCAGAGGGGAGATAAATCCGAGGAGCATGTGTGGAAAATGTCCTTCCTCAGTGGGAGCTGAGTGGTGAGGGTGGGAGCCCGGGGCTTCTGTGCCCCTGGAGCCTGGCTGGTGGCCAGAGGGCAGCTGGGGTTGTTTTTTCCTACCTGTGCCACGGGCACAAGGGTGGGCAAATCCCTGCTGGATGCAAGGGCTCCACATGCCCAGGTGCAGGAGTCACAGCAGCTGTAATCCTCTCTTGAGCAGAACTGGGGAAACCTGGGCTGGAGTAAATTGGCTGAACGTGCAGCATCTGAGGAGGCAGATTCAGGGTAGCATGGGTTGGATGAGGCTGGAAAACACTGATTTTCGTGGAGAAATAAGGAGCTGTGGGATGGGATCCAGAGCCAGAGGAGCAGCAAACGTCTCTGCTCCCTGTGTGAATACCCAGCTAAGGCTGGCTCTGCCCAGCATGAGTTTTGATTCTTCCCATTTGGGGGAGTGGTGGAATCTGTTCTGTGAGGAATTTGTTCCCAGAGAGAAGCAGCCAGTCAGAAAAGGAAGAGGTTTATGAGGTTTCTCAGGACAGTGACATGGTGATGTCCTAAAAGAATAGAAACCTTTGAGGGCATTATGGATAATTATGGAATTCAAATGGGGAATGTTCTGAGCATTTTTCATGTCCCTAGCAGGAGGAGTGCAGCAGCTCTAATGTTTAATGCATGTTCAGTAATAGAAGGCTGAACTGATCTCCACTGGTCCATTTGTTCCATTACTATCCAGAGGGAAATAAATTAAATTCTATTAAATTCTAAATTCTGTTCTATTCTGTTCAGATCCAGATGCTGCAGAGGGAGAGATCAGGAGAAGGAAAGCTGGGTTTTAGAGGGCTCAGGTGTGGGTAACATCAACCCAAGATGCAGCTTAGTTAAAACCAACACCAGTGAGTGCTGCTCTCCTTCAGAGTGTGCACAGGACCCTTAGGATGAGCTCAAAGCCTAAATGTTCTCCAGAGGAGCCATTTTATTCACCAGAGGATTTCACATTTAGTTGGACTGGTGCTGGGTGCCCAGCATGCTCCAAGTCCCAGAACCTGAGCTATGGGAACATTTTGGAGATAAGTGATTGTGCTGCTCCATCTTTAGAGAGGCTGGAAGGACAAACCTGGGTTTTCTTTGTTGGGTGCTGTGAATGAGAAGAGTTTGCAGAGGTGTCTGTGAAGTTCTGATCTCAGAATGGCCATCAGCTTGCATGAAGAAACCAGATTTTGTACAGCTTGGAGTATTTTAAAGCATCAGCTTCTGTGCCAGTCTCTCTGGCCAGACAGAGGGTCTTGTCCAAGATAAGCAAATCACCCTTTTATACTCACTTGTCTGCCCCATTTTAATCTTTCTTTCCCAGTTATGTAAATAGCACAGACTAATATTCCCTGTGTACCACTGGTAAGCTGATTCACTCAGTCCATGTTATCAGACACAAAAGCACTGCAGGGCTGGTTTGTAAATTGAGTTGGATTTTTTTTTTTTTTTTTTTTTTACATCTGTGTTATTCCAAGCTCTTATGTAAACACTTGGGAAGCAATTTCTATATATACTGGGTTTGTTATGCAACCACCCTGTGCAGTGATGCCAAAGGGATTTAATTTTCTTATCGGTGCTTTTTAGAAGAAGTGATCAAGCATTCTTTCTGTGGAAGGCTCAGGGAATCACAAAGTGAAAACCAATAATAAATGTCAGGAAACAAGGGCAACTACAAAATTAAAAAGAGGGAAAAAATGAAAACGTTCCTGAGTTACAGAACTGTTGTGGGGGAATTTCACTGAGTGCCTGGTCATTGCTCCAGTGTGAGTTGGCCACGTTGGATCTTTATGGAAATTATTGAATGGATCAATCCATGCATCTGTGTTTCACCCCTGTGTGTGTGCTATTGATGAAATGCCTTATTTAGAGCAGATGTTGGCCACTGCTCCCCCAAAAACCCCTTGGAAACTGGAAAACCCCTTCACGTAAAGATGGATTTTTAACTGAAAACTGTTAGATTTGCCATGAGCTGCTGCTCATGTGCAGCTCCATGCACAAAGCCCAACACATCATTGCTCAGGGAGTCAAAGCAAGCACATACAAGTGGACTTTAGAGAGAAATGTCAGCAGTTTTACACGTTTCTCTTTCCAAAGGAGCCTGCAAGGAGGTTAAACTGCAGCAAGACCCGGGTGCCTTTTGCCCCCAGAAGGGATGGAAGAGGAGAGAACCACCTGTGCTCTGGAGGGGCCCTGCTGCTCCAAGATGTTGAGGCTGCCACAGGTTGTGGGCAGGAAATAAATGTGCTTGTTCCTTCTCAGGGGTTGTGTGAGTTTCATTTAAAGGCAAGCTAAAACGATTTATTTTTAGCTTCATTGCTGGGTTAGCAGTTGGACTCTATGGTCTTCCACGTCTTTTCCAATTTAAGTGGTTCCCTAACTCAATAATTTTCTGTATTTGAAGAAGGAATACATTGCCCTTTTATCATTTAAAAATGCTGCTCCTTCTGCATTTTGCTCCATTTCAGTAATACAAATAATGGCATTAATTTAATTTCGTATTAATTTTCTCATGCATGTAATGAAATCCAGTTCCCTTGTTAATCCAGCAATCTAAGCAAACACAGCATAGGAGCATTACAGGAGAACACTTAATCCCCCCTCTTGTTTCTCTCTAATGTGCTTTTGACTTTTTTTAGGGTGAAATGAGAGCATTTCTGTGCAGACAAGGCCAGGTGTTGCCTCTCCAACCCAATCTATTGTGCTGCTGATACACAGGTGATGCAGGTGTGAGAGTTTCAGACTGGGGAAAGAAACTGCATCCAAATCCAAATTTCAATCTCTTTTCAAAGCCTGTCAGCCCCTAGAAGTGGTGAAAGCAAACCATCCTCCTTTCCCCTTGTGTTTTTTTGCTAATGATGCCCATGCATTTTCACTTATTGGTTTCCTCATTTGGCTTCAGTGCTGCCAGATGACTCATGTCAGAAGCTCACCAAGCCTGCAGTAAACAGCCTACTGCTCATCAGAGCAATTTGGGAGCTCCTGGGAATGTTCATGTTCATGTTCCAGCCCCGGGGGTGTTCCAGTGCTGCTGCTTTCAAAACCATTGGAAATCCTTGGGTGCCCTGTATTTTTGTTTTCAGGTGACTGAGTGTGATGTTTGGCAATTTATAACTGCACCTTTTCCTTTTGGAAGCAATTCCTGCCCCTGAGCCTGGCATCCTTTGGACCTGAACTGTTCCTCATGTGCTTTACACAGCCCACAGAGCTGCTGGGGATTTCATCCTTTATTCCCTTTTAAACCCTCCCTGGCACTCAGAGATGGGTTTCCTGGTTTTACACTGGGGGATTCCTGGTTTTACACAGGGTCATTCATAGGAGGCAGGAGGGTTCACAGTTCTCAAACTCCAGTGAACACATTCCCAAAACCCCAGTGAACACATTCCCAAATCTCCAGTGAACCTGTTCCCAAACCCCAGTGAACACATTCCCAAAACTCCAGTGAACCTGTTCCCAAACTCCAGTGAACACATTCCCAAAACCCCAGTGAACACATTCCCAAAACTCCAATGGACACATTCCCAAATCTCCAGTGAACACATTCCCAAACTCCAGTGAACACATTCCCAAACTCCAGTGAACACATTCCCAAAACTCCAATGGACACATTCCCAAATCTCCAGTGAACACATTCCCAAACTCCAGTGAACACATTCCCAAATTCCAGCGAACATATTCCCAAAACCCCAGTGAACACATTCCCAAATCTCCAGTGAACCTGTTCCCAAACCCCAGTGAACACATTCCCAAAACTCCAATGGACATGTTCCCAAACTCCAGTGAACACATTCCCAAAACCCCAGTGAACACATTCCCAAATCTCCAGTGAACATGTTCCCAAAATTCCAGTGAACTCATGGACTGGCTGCCAATTCCTGCTACTGAAATTCACATTCCGTGCTGGAGCAATTAGCTGTAGCTTTCTTTATAAACTGTTTTTATTTCCTCAATAGAAAATTCCCTGAGGAAATCTCCAGAGATTATGTTGGGGTCCTCTGAAAATGTGCTGCAGGTTTTCACGGGCTCTTGGATGAGAAAATAATCTTACCAGTAAAAATCCTGGTCAGTCAGTTTCTCACACATGTTTTGGTCCAGGTGCTGAATTTGGGCCACTTTGCTCCAAAAAGCAGGATTTTAAGGGTGGAACAGCATGAAGAAGTGATGCTGCTCTGACAGGCACTGGTAAAAAGGACTGGAGGGTTTAATTTGATGCACAAACACTGATGGATTTCAGGACTTTTTGTTTTTGGGATTCTGGTTGGGCTTTCCATTTTCTTTTCTCCCCCTCCTGCTCTGCTCTTTTATTTCAGCTGTCTGAAATCTTTGCTGCCAGTGGAACCTTTTTGGTTGGCCAGAGCAGCTTTAAAAGCAGCTTTGGGTTTATTGCAGGTAACCCCAGAAGCTCTTGAAGCTCCATGTCTTGTTAGCACGAGGATCAGGCACTCCTGGTGCCCCAATTATTCCTCTTGCCACACTCTGGAGTGACCCAGCTCCTTGTTGCCTTGCCAAATTCCAGCCTCCCTCCTTCCCATCACTTGCATTTTCCTGCACTGGGAATAAAGGCTGGTCCATGAGTGAAATCAAGTTGGATTGCAGTGGATTTTGGATGCCTGCTGCAGTGGTTTGCTTGTTTGGGCAAGCAGAGCCCCTTGGAAGCAGCCCTGGACAGCAATCCATGATTTCCCTGCATCCCAGGGATTCCTGCACTGATGGGCAGCTCTGGAGCTGTGACTCACTGGACCACCACCCCTGCTGGCTAAAAATACTGAATTTCAGATGGGCAGTGCAAGTGAGTCACCCTTCCAAGGAAAGGGCTGCAGGGAAAGTTTGTGTGCTGGTGATGGAAGTGACTCTCATCTGGGCAGAGGTTTCCAGGGAGAACTCAGCCTTGCTGATCCCACTGCATCCATCCCAGCTGCTCCCTGTCCCAGAAGAATGAGAACCTGATTAAAGCAGAGGGATCAATAACCCACAGGAAACCCAGCAGTGAGGACTGTGTAGCTTGGGACCAGTGAGCACTGAACCAATGAATTTCTCTGGGTTCAGGCTGTGCAAGGATGGGGAAGATCCAGTAAAAAATTCTGTGTGATGGGATGATTTTCCCTGCACAGCCAGGGCAATGTGTGGGTGAACTGGTTCCTGGCCAGAACAAAGGAATTCCTGAATTCTGTAGCACTAAAATTGTCGGTGGAGAGGTTTTGGTTTTGGCAGTTTCAGTGACATCCTGGGAGCAGAGGGATGGTCCTTGCAGTCCCAGCCTCTCCCACGGGGTTTTTCCTGAGGGGTTTCCAAGAGCTGATGCCTCTCAGAGGGGGCAGCTTGGAGATCTGCTCTTGGAATGTTAAAATCTTCTCCTGGAATGTTAGAATCTGCTCTTGGAATGTTAAAATCTGCTCCTGGAGTGTTAAAATCTGATATTGGAATGTTAAAACCTGCACTTGGAGTGTTAAAATCTACTCTTGGAATGTCAAAATCTGCTCATGGAGTGTTAAAATCTGCTCCTGGAGTGTTAAAATCTGCTCTGGAAAGTTAAAATTTGCACTTGGGAGTGTTAAAATCTGATATAGGAATGTTAAAACCTGCTCATGGAATGTTAAAATCTGCTCTTGGAATGTCAAAATCTGCTCATGGAGTGTTAAAATCTGCTCCTGGAACGCTAAAATCTGCTCCTGGACTGCCAAAATCTCCTCCTGAAATGTTAAAATCTGCTTTTGGAGTGTTGAAATCCGCTCCTGGAGTGCCAGCCTCAGCCTTGGAGCGGGCAGTTTTCCCGTGCCACCCGGGATTTGCCGGAGCCGGGGCGGCTCTGGAGCTCCCAGCTCGGGGTGCTGGGCTGTTCGCTCTCTTTCTGACACTGCTCGGAGATCGCGTTCCTGCTCAGCACAGCTCCGGAATGAGACCCTGCTGTGGAGAACGAGCTTCTGTTGTGGGCAGGGAGAGAATGGGATGGGCTGGGATCGCGCCTGGGGCAGATCGTTATGCGCAAGGAGAAGCTGACAAACAAAAGGACAGCGAGGGGCTGGAATAAGGCTTGTGGAGGATTCAAGAGCACATTCCCCAGTTTTTTTCCGAACTTTGGGAGACCTTCTCCATCTCTCCAGCTGCCTGAGCCCAGGTGGGGCTCAGCCTCTTGTCCCGGGTGATAACAAGTGGCAGGGAAAGAGGAGACGTTCCCAGGTCGTGTCAAGCCCTGGGAGATCACTGGGGTGAAAAGAGGGGCCAGCACACACAGCTGTGCAGAATTCCCCTCGTGTGGCTGGCACATGGATCCCTTCACTTATCCGGGCTGCTCCCCGTGCTCCCAAGCAGTGGAAATGTGGTTTTTTTTGGTTTTTTTTTTTTCCTTGTGGCAGGGTGTAAACATTCATCCTCTCCTTCCCGAGCCCATTCCTTTGATCCGTGTGCTTTTCCAGCCGTGCCCACTGGCCATGGAAAAACACATTTAAATTTTCCTGCCTTTATCCTTGGGAAGTGGGGCAGGGGAGGCAGGGCAAAGCAGCACAGCCCTGGCCAGGCTCCTTTTCTGGATCCATCCTCTTGCTTTGGAGCCCTTATCCCATCCCTCACCCCCCTCTGAAGCTTGCAGGACACGAGGAATGAGCCCTGCTTTGTGAATCTCCCAGCCCTCCAGGCAGCCCCGGGATCTGGGGGGCTTGAGTCATAATTTCTGCAAGGCTGGGGCTGGCAGCTCGGCATCTGGTAGCTGTGTGCCTGGAGGAGTGACTATAAAAAGTCATGTTTGGATTTCTGCGGGGCTCATCATTTATTTGAGAGAATACAGCAGCCAGCAGTTCGGTCAGACCCAAATTTGGTAATTGCTGCATCTTCCCTGCCCCAGACAAAGGAGTGAGCTGGGTTCCAGTTCCTCCTGCTCACCCTGAGCCACCCTCCTGCTCAGAGCCACCACGAACTGCTGAACCCACAGAAAAGCAGCCCCAGCAATTAGCAGGTTACTGCCTGGAGCTCGGGAATATTTTCTTGCTTTGTTTTGGTCCTTGCTTAGTTCTGTTTCTCTTGTCTGTGTAAGTGGATTGCTTAAACTGAATTTAACATACACGGGGCCAGTCCTCTCTGATTGAAAGCTGTGTTAATATTATTTAAGTTTGGAAATGACTGGAGGTAAATCAAATTTGGGTCATTTTGCTTCTGAAGAAGGACTTGCATTGAGGGATTGAATGCATTTTAACTAATCCACTTAAAGGCAAGCAGTGACTTAATTTAGATTATTTTTCCTGAGCAAGTCTGTCTAGGTAAGACCTGGCACTGCTTTCCAACCCCTCCCACTTCACTCAGCTGCAGCAGAGTGCCACCAGCAGAATTAAATCCACGTACACAGTTCACAGTGCTGGCTTCCAAAGTGTGAAATTAAACACTAAATATGTATTTGGGAGCATGAGGGCATGGTCTGGGCGAGGTTTTGTTTCCCTCCTTTCTGAACAAGCAGTAGAAACAGAGCACATGTCTATTTGGGGAATGTCCTGGTTTGAGGGACAGGTGTTTGCTAATAAAGGCAGGAGATTCTCTTTGAAGTGGATAATGGAAACCCTCTCCCTCCAAATTATTATAAATTTGAAATTAAGGGGCTCTCAGGCAAAGAGATGGGAATTAGGAATAACAGTTCTTTACTAGGAAAGTTAAAATAGAAATGCAGTATTACACAGAACAATCCCAGCCCTGCCAGAGTCAGAATCCAAGCTGACACCCGTCAGTCAGTCAGGGTGTTGGCACAGTCCCATTCAATGGTGGCTGCATCCTCCTGCAGGGGCAGATGTGGTTCAGCTGGAGCAGTGCTCCTGGAGAAGGGGCAGTTTCCTCTGAAGCTCCAGGGATGATGTGGAAAGGTCTGGTTTTCCTCTGGAATCCAGTGGGAAGAAGGTTCCTTGGTGTCCAAATCTCAGTTTTTATCTGGGTAGGAAAGGCTTGGCTCCTCCCCTGGCTGGAGCATCTCCCATGGGATGATGGAATTTTATCAGTCATGCCCTGGGACTCAGTGGCCATGAACAGGAGATATCTCCTGGAGGGAGGATGGGCTGTGGGAAGATAAAGATGATTGCCCAGCTGGTTTAAAGATGGCCCATGAGCAGATAATGTGTGCCAGGAGATCAGGGGCACTGCCCAGCTGGGGTAACAGATGGGACAGAATTCACATTTCTGGCACATCCTGCAGCCCAAGCTGACACAGCAGAGCTCCCAGCTGGGCTGGGTGTGCTGGCTGCTTCCTGCCAGCCCTGATAAGGTGTGGGGAATTGGCATCATCAGCTCCTGCAGGGCTGGAAGGGCTCGTGCTGGCCACAGGCACTCTGCAAAACAGAGCAGCACTTCTGCACTTGGATATTAACTCCTGAGACATGGGAAATACCACTTCATTTGAGGATAAAGATTTGAAATAAGTGTGGCTAAGTTACATTCATGCCTGAGAACTGGTGCCCATCTAGTTAAAGAGAACAGGGATGTGTGTCAGAGTGTGGGGCTTCTCTCATGTTTAATGTAGGTCAGGCCTTGCCATTTCAAAGTGACCAAGGGCTGCTCCAAAGTGTCACCTGCCACATCTGAAGCTCATGGTGTGTCAGAACCTGGGCAAGTATTTTGGCTACATGAGGTGTCAGTGATGAGACAGCAAGGAGCTTCTTTCTTTCTTTCTTTCTTTCTTTCTTTCTTTCTTTCTTTCTTTCTTTCTTTCTTTCTTTCTTTCTTTCTTTCTTTCTTTCTTTCTTCCTTTCTTTCTTCCTTTCTTCCTTTCTTTCTTTCCTTTCTTTCTTTCTTTCTTTCTTTCTTTCTTTCTTTCTTTCTTTCTTTCTTTCTTTCTTTCTTTCTTTCTTTCTTTCTTTCTTTCTTTCTTTCTTTCTTTCTCTTTTCTTTTTCTTTCTTTATCTCTTTCTCTCTCTCTTTCTTACTCTCTTTCTCTCTTTATCGCTTTCTCTCTCTCTTTCTCTCTTTCTTCCTCTCTCTTCTCCTTCTCCTTCTCTCTCTTCCTTTTCTCCCTTTTCCCTCTCTGCCGTGTCTGGAGAGCCGTTCCCAGGGAGCAGAAGCGACGGAGCTGCTTCCCCAGCGCTGAGCAGGATCCCTCCCTCAGCAGCTCGGTTGTTTTTGGGATGTTTTTGGGAGGCTGGGCTGGTTTGCATTTCGCTGACGCCTCACTAGATGTCCCCAGGAGCAGGTGCTGCCAGATCCAGGGCTGGTAAAGCCGGGTCTAAGCAGGAGCTGCCCTGTGGAGCTGTCCCTGCCCCTCCTGGGGCTGAGAGCTGATCTCTGCTCGCACATTCTGCCACATCCACGGCAGGGAAATGAAGCATCCCAAGGAACTCTCCGGGTCTCCTGTCGGCCCGGGGAGGTTTCACTCAGTTTGGGATGCCAGCAAAGCTTCCCACACAAACAACTCCTGCATCTCCTCCTGCCTCTGGAAATGGGGAAACATTTATATTACATTTCACAGTCTTTTTTTTTTGTTTTCTCAGACTTTTCCGAGCTGTAAACTGTGAACCCTGGATATACCAATGTTAGGATTCATTCTGGCACTGCTACTCTCAATATTTACACAGTTGCCCGTCCTTCTGCATTTCTGAATCTGTCTTGGCTTCAGAAACATCTTCCCGTGGCAAAGGGTTCTCCAGGGCAATTTCACAGCTAGTAACAGGGTTTCATTTGCATTTGTTTTGAATTGCCTGCCCTTTAATTTTATTAAATGTTGCTGTTTTCCAGTGCCATCAGGCAGGTAGAAGGGCTGCTCTTTCCTCTGGAGCAGTTGTGATTCCCTGGACTGTCCCCAAGGTGGGATGCACACACACCCACAGAAGGAGGCACGGCCCTTAAGGGGACACAGAATCACCCTGTTTGTAAACCTGATCGCTGATTTGAGAGCAAACAAGCTGCTGCTGAAAGAAAAAAAAAAAAAAAAAAAGAAAAAAGGAAAGAGTCATCCCGAGGCATTCAGCAATGAGCTATGCGAGGCACAGCCTCAAACCACAGGAAGCCCTGATATCCCATGAAGTAATAAATATTTTTCTATAAATACCAGCGTTTTCATTGCCTCTTTCATCCAGAAAGAACCCTGGCTGGCTTTTACGCCCTGCGTGCTCAATTTGGCAATTGCTCCTCGTGGCCGCCGAGACACGAGATATTCCCAAGGACTGAGCAGCAGCAGAGGGTCAACTGGCAGGACAGGCAGCTCCAGCAGGGAAGGGCTGTCCTGCCCCATCCTGCCTCCCTGCTCCCACTGTCCCCAGAAAGAGGGCTGGGGAGAAAACACCTGGAAAAGGCACAAATGCACAAATGCAGTGTGCACAGTTTCTCTGGTTTGTTTTCTCGTGTGTGTATCCAGCTGTGAACCAAGAAGGGAAGAAGTTCTGTGCAGGAAAGGGTGCAGACCAGAGGAGGAGTGAGGAAGCTGGATGCTGCTGCCTTCCTTTAGCCACCCAAGACCCCAAGGGCTCCGGCAGAGGCCGAGCCAGAAGCCAGCCCTGTCCAGCCCAGCTTGTTTTCCCAAGCTGGAGCACGGACACTGTGTCCCCTCTGCTCCCCCTGTGGCCTCCCCACAACCCTGAGCTCACCACAAGCCTGGGAATGCAAACACTTTTCTCAGCTTTCCAGGGAGAGGAGAGAGCTGCCAGCCCCCAGGAGGACACCCAGCTTTATCCAAGGCTGCCACCTTAAGCTGTTCTACCTCAGCAGATGCAAACTTATGTAAATACTCTCAAATAAAATGGGAACAGGCGTAGCCCAAACTGCTGCAAACTGCTTTTACACGAAAACCACATCAGGGCACCTTGTGAGCCGCCCTGCCCCTGGTGTGTGGCCCAGAGGAGGAGGTTTGTCACTGCCAGGGGCTGGCCAAAGGCATCACTCCTTCCCTCAGCAGAGACACATCCCGGTGTGCACGCTGCCCCTGCCTCCCCCAGGGCACGGGCATTGCTGGAACCAGCTCGTTCCGTGGGCAGCCCTTCCTGGGAGCAGGGCACTGGGGCAGGATTCAGCCTTGGGGGTTCTGCCTGGCTGATGTGCATCACCTGAGCTCCGCCTGAATCCCAGATATCCCTCCAGAGCAAACCCCAGCACCGTGTTAGTCACATCTAACCCCTAGCAGGTGGTTTTTTCGTGCAGAAGGCTCCTGTAGAAGACAAATACAGAGTGTTTCTTCCAGCAGGGTCGCATCCAGGGCCATTCCCTCCCTCCTGCTTCCTCCGGCAGGCGGGGCCGCTCGGAGCCCGTCCCGCCCACACACCGGTTTGCCGTGGGAGGGAAGGGGGATTCTCCCGGGTTTCTCATCCCAGAAGCTGGGATGTCTCAGGAGCTGGTACTCACCACACTAGTAAGGCATTCCCTAACCTGCCTTGTGGTTCTGGACTCGGGATTCCCATGCAGCTCCCGGACAGTGAGATCCCACCTGGTATTTACAGCAGCCCTGCAACGGGACCAGAGGAGGTTTGTGATGGAGGTGTGAGCAATGATTCTGCAGTGACTCTCAGGGCCTCATTTTCAAGAAGTTACAGGCTTCAAAGGGACATTTAGATTTAAAGGGAGTTCCTCCAACACGGTGCTCTGTGGTGCCAGCCACAGGGGCTTTCAGCCCAAGCCCCTCTCACCCTCAGTGAGCTGGTTGCTCTCCCGTGGGATCAGCCTGAGCCAGCAGTGAGACATTCAGGATCTCAGGATCTCTTTCCTCAGCTGCAGGGACTTGCTGTAGTGTTTGACAGCACCAGAGTTGTTTACCATGGGATAAAACCTGCCCTGCCAGGGGGAAGGGAGTGTGCCCTACCCGGAAAAAACACAATCCAAAACAAAACACCTCTTCCATAGTTACATCCTAGGCCAGCTGTCAGCTCCTGTTACTGGCTCTGCCTACCCCAGGCCAACATTGCTAAAGCCGTGTGCAGGAGCACGAGCAGTAAATGTGTCAGAGCAGAGCTGGAGACTTGGGAATGCTGGAAACCGACATCCTGGTCAAGTTCAGAGGCGGCAGAAAGCCTTTCAGGAGAGGGTGGGTGCACATTGCTGCCCCAGAGTGAGACTGTCTTCATTGAGAAAGCTTGGTAACCAACCAGGAACGCTGACAGTGATGTTTGCTTTCACTTCAGTCTGCGTCCAGAGAGCCGGACCTTAGGAACAGAGAAATTCCTTCTGCTCCCTGCTGACCTCAGCCGAGGGTGGCTCTCCAGCCAAAAGGGCAGATCCGTCGTGAATCCCCTGGATGATGTGTGCCCGACAGGCGTGGGCCCTGCAGAGGGGCTGCTCCCGGGGTGTGCACAGCCCTGCGGGCTCAGCACAGCCTGTCAGTGCTCCTGTCAGTGCTCCAGCAGCGATCTCAGCATTGCAGGGAAGGGGGAAAGGGTTCTGGCTGTGCCAGGTGAGGGTCAGAGCTGGCTGGGGCTGCTCAGTACAGCACAGGGGAGGGTCAGAGCTGGCTGGGGCTGCTCAGTACAGCACAGGGGAGGCACCCAGCGCGGGCGATGCCCAGGCAGGATGATGCCCAGCCCTGACGATGCCCAGCGATGGCGATGCCCGTCGCGGACGATGCCCGGCTAAGGAGCGATGCTCATATCGGGCCATGCCCATAGAGACGATGCCCAGCCAGCCCAGTAACACCGTGCCGGGCCGGTTCCGTGCCCGCTCGTCCCGCCGGGCGAGGAGGGGCCGATCCCGCTGTCCCGCCCGTTCCCGCCCGGTGCCGCCCGGTCCCGCCCGGTGCCGCCCGGTGCCGCCCCGCAGGGCGGGCGGAGGCGGCGCTGCGGGGCTCGGCGGAGCTCGGCGCGGCGCGGGGAGCGGTCGGAGCGCAGCGGAGCGGCCGCGATGGGCGCCCCGGGCTGGGCGGCGGAGCGGCGGCGGCCGCGGCGGCGGCGGGGGCAGGTGCTGCGGGCACAGCTGTGCGCGCTGGCCGCGCTGGCCCTGCTGCTGGCCGCCTGCGCGGCGGGGCGCGGCGGTGAGTGCGGGGCGGCGGGCGGCGGGGCCGGGGCCCTGCCGAGCCGGGGCGGCCCCGGGAGCGGCGCGGAACGCGGGAGAGCGGCGGGGAGGAGCGGGGCCCGCACGGCACGGGGGGCCCGCGGGTGCGGGGCCCGCAGCTCGGAGCACGGAGCTCGGAGCACGGAGCTGGGAGCTCAGAGCATGGAGAACGGAGCGTGGAGCTCGGAGCACGGAGCTGGGAGCTCAGAGCATGGAGGATGGAGCGTGGAGCTCGGAGCAGGGAGCTCGGAGTATGGAGCTCAGAGCATGGAGAATGGAGCGTGGAGCTCGGAGCTCAGAGCATGGAGAATGGAGCCCGCAGCTCGGAGCTCAGAGCATGGAGAACGGAGCGTGGAGCTCGGAGCAGGGAGCACGGAGCTCAGAGTATGGAGCTCGGAGCTCAGAGCACGGAGAATGGAGCCCGCAGCCCCGAACACGGAGCTCGGAGCCCGCAGCTCGCAGCATGGAGCTCGGGGCCCGGAGCTCGGGGCACGGAGCTCGGGGTACGGGGCCCGGAGCTCGGAGCCGAGCCGTGCTGCGGGGCCGCGGCGCTCGGTCGGAAGCGGTTCGGGTTGTTGGTTCGCGTTGTTGGTTCGCGTTGTTGGCTCGCGGAGCCGCGGATGTAAGCAGGGTCTAGGCGAGGCTTATTCGCCTTTAAGAACAGAGGAGCGTACGCCTCCGTGACTCGAATTTGCTTTTTGAATAAACAGACGTGTCTGAAGGGTTTCACGGTGTCCAGCATGGTGTGAGGAATGCTCTCATGTTCGGGGAAGAGCACAAACACCAGCTTCGGCCTGAGCGCGGGGTTCCTTGTGGAGTGTAACCATGTTGGGATGCTTTTTTAGGATTCGGGACTTTTGCGCCTTCAATTTGATCGAATTGTCTTTTTTTGGGTTTAGGGTTTTTTTTTTTATTATTATTATTATTATTATTATTCATGTCTCCTAAAACTTAGGCTTTTTCTCACAAACGTGGTGATTGCTTTTTCTCACAAACGTGGTGATTGCTTCCAGGAAATACCAGAGCGTCGTTGTAAGTAAACAGGAGTTTATGCATGTGCTGAGGTGTGTTCAAGCCTGCCTGCATGGAAGGTGTGTGACCCCAAAATCCATCCTTCCTGCACCTGAGCTGCAGAGGCTGCCGGCAGCAGGGCTGTGCTGCTGGACCTGTGCTCCGTTCCCATCAGCAGGAGGATGATCCCTGTCCATCCCAGCAGGCTGGCTGCATGCTGCTGCCTTCGCACACAAAATACTAGCAGATGATGTGGCAAGGGTGGTTTCCACTCTGTGCTCCTTGGAGTGTTCACTCTGTGCTCCGTGGAGTGTTCACTCTGTGCTCCCTGGAGTGCAGGTGGCACATGCAGTGCTGACACCCTGGAGGGCAGAGGGACCATCAGCGTGGTGCCGTGCACAGGCTCCCGGGATGCTGCAGTGCCTGCTGCCCCTGGACAGCCTTGGTGTGGAGGTGTGGTCCAGCTCGGTGCTGCGGGTTTTCTGTGTCAGTCCCCTTCCCCTCGGGCACTGTTTCAGCCTGGCCTGGATCTGGAGGGGCTGGGCTTTTCGGGTCACTGCTGGCCCGGGTGTCGGGTGCCAGATCCTCGGTGTGAGGTGTGTGTGCTGGCACGTCCCACAGGGAACAGGCTGGAGCCCTTCTGGAGAGCAGGTGACCAATAAACCACCTGGAGCAGGCCAGGGGACAGGGCAGCAGTCTGGGGCTCTGCTCTGCTGGCTCCCCTTGCTTTTCTGAGGGCCTTAATCAAATCCCCCTGTGTCTCTTTTGGCTGGGTCTCAGCACAGGTGAAGCGAGTTTGGGATCTCCTGATGCTGAGGGATGTGTGATAACAAGGTGTTAAAGCACTGTGCTGCTCTGTGAGGCTCTCTCCTGTGATCCCTGTGTTCCACAAGGGTCAAGCTCTGGGAAATAGGTGCTGGGGTTTGTCTGGGCGGTGATCACACAGCTGGGGTGCCCCTGTGCTCGCTGAGTCTGTGCTTGTGCCCTGGCCTTAGGGAGGTCACCCTGGTCAGTGAGGGGTGTGACTGAGCCCAAACACAGCCCTGCAGACCCCAGACCCGTGCAGAAAGGCTCCAACAAAGCATGAAGTTGGGTTTACTTTTTTCACCTCTTCTTTATCCCCCCATCAGTCTGACTCGAATTCCCTATTCTACAGAGAGGGAGGAGTGGAGACTTCATTATGAGACCATCTTCTAATTTGTAATGATTCAGGTTTTTCTTCTGAGTCAGGGACAGCAGAAATAGCAGGGGCATCAGTCAGTGGGGTTTTTCTCTTCTTCTTTGTGCCTGTGTCTCTGAGGAAAAGCTGGGTCTGGTTCTGCAGCCCTTACTCACGGGGATGGGCACATCCAAGCACGTGGTGATTCAGGTGGGGAAGACTGGGGCTAGTTTTGAGTCTTGTTTTGACTTGATGGCAGTGGAGTGTTCAGGATGGTGGGGCAGGGCCTGTTGGAGGAGCTCAGGCTGGAATGAGCCAGGCTGGAATGGAATGAGCCAGGCAGGCTGCTCGCCCTGCCCGCTCTGTCACACAGGGCTGTTCCTTGCACATCTCCTGGCTGCCCAAACAGCCCTCAGGAGCCGTGGTGGGACAGATCCCCGTCCCCTAGCTGGGAGTCAGAGCCAAAACTGCCTGTCTTCACCGGGATGTTTTGGTTTGTGCTAACCAAGGAGCCCAGAGCAGTTTGGAGGTCATGCAGTGAAAGCACAGAGCAGCTGTTTTCCTCACCTCTGCAGCAGAGCAGAGCGTGATCCCAGCTCCAGCGTGAGCAATCCCAGCCCAGAGGTACTGCTGGACCCCTGGATGTGGGAATTCACCCTCACAAAGTCGGGAGAGGCACCAGGCCAGAGCGTGGTGTGTGGCAGGGAGCGTGTTTGGCCTTGCAGGAAGTGGCTCATTCATTTATTCAGAGCTGGTTCCAGGTCCTGCACCTGCAGCTGGCTGGGGCTGGGGCTGAGCCCTGTGCAGGGCAGCTCGGGGAGCAGCAGGGCTGGGGCAGCCTGGCTGGGGGGAGGATGTGGGGTGCTCGGGATCAGGATTTGGGATGCTGGAATGAGGATTTGGGATGCTCGGGATGAGGATGCTCAGGATGCTCAGGATGAGGATGCAGGGTACTTGGGATGAGGATGCTTAGGATGCTCAGGATGAGGATTTGGGATGCTTGAAATGAGGATTTGGGATGCTCAGGATGAGGATGCTCAGGATGCTCAGGATCAGGATACTCTGGATGCTTGGAATGAGGATTTGGGATGCTCAGGATGCTCAGGATGAGGATTTGGGATGCTTGAAATGAGGATTTGGATGCTCAGGATGAGGATGCTCGGGATGAGGATTTGGGATGCTCAGGGTCAGGATGCTCTGGATGCTTGGAATGAGGATTTGGGGTGCTCTGGATGAGGATTTGGGGTGCTCAGGATGAGGATGCTCAGGATGAGGATTTGGGGTGCTCGGGATCAGGATGCTCAGGATGAGGAATTGGGGTGCTCAGGACCAGGATGCTCAGGATGCTTGGGAGAGCTGTAGCAGGACTCAGCAGTTCAGAAGCATCCTCAGCATCCTCAGGATGTTCCTTTGGCCCAGCAGAGCCCTTGGCTGGGGGCTGTGGTCAGGACAGCAGAGCTCATGGGGAGGTGGGATGGCTGGTTCTAGCACTTCCCTCCTGCTGCTGATCTCCCATAGTCCACACCTGGAAGAGGCAGGCTGGTCACACTGTCCAGTTTTGGTCAGAGATCCTCAGCAGACTCAGCTGAACCTGTCAGGTATCCATGTGGCAGGTATTTGTGCCAGCATCCTCTTGTGGGGATAGGGACATAAATAAAATCTGTCATTATTTATAACATAATGTATTCCTCATGCATTTTATCCCATGCTCTTATCTACTGATCTCATAACAGGCCCTTAAACACAATTTTAAGGTATTGGGCATCCAGCCCTGCAGCTGGAAAACTCCCCTCACCCTGGACCTGACCTGCTTCTGGGTGAGTTAGCCTGTCCCAGGGCACTTTGCTCTGTTTTCTCTCTGTTCCTTGAACTGGTGGCAGCTCTCTGGTGAGTAGGAAGATCACTGGGGTTTTTCTGGTTTCTGTTCCTTTGGGGAGGTTCAAGTCACCCCTTCTGGATTTCCTGTCGATGAGCATAGAAAATTCAGTTTTTATAAAGCCTTCCCTGATATGAAACTTGAAGAAAACAGCCAGGTTTCTGTGCCTGAAGACTTGCCTGCTGCCTTTCACAGCCCACAGCCAGGCAGCTGTGCAGGTAAAAAAAATAATTAGAGAGTTTAAAGATTTTATTCTTTTTCTAGACCTGCCTTCCTTGCCCTTCTCTAGAGCAGTCCCTGGGGCTTTGGAGAGCACTGGGGGTGTTCAAAAGCTTTGTTTGCCCTGGGTTTTATCAGCTGGAGCCCAGTCAGACCCATGCCAAGAGCTCCTGGTAGCTCATCCTGGGAGCAGCTGTACCTGTGTCCATATTGAGCATGGCTGGGTCTCAGTTAAAATGTTTAAAAATAAAGTGGGTACCATCTCTAGGTGCTAGGTTTTCTAGAGAAGCCTCTGTAAATAACAGCATTTCTCAGTGTTTGATTATTGGGGGAAAAGAAGAGAAGGGAGTGGGACAGGACAGGACTCCAGGCTGGATTAAAAACAGAGGCTTCATGTGAACAGGAGATGTTTAAACCGGGTTTTTCTTGCTGTGTTTCTTTTTGGTTTGTTTGTGGGGTTTTGTATTGGATTTCTTTTTTAGGTTTGGTGTTTTGTTATGTTGTTTTTTTTTTTTGTGGGTGGGGCTGGGTTTTTTTGTGTTCTTGGGACAAGGAGCATTGTACTCCAGGGAAAGGTCCTGGGTCTTGTTCTTCTGGAAAAAGGGAGGCATTGAAGAGGAGTCCAGATGTGGTGTCCAGGGAGAAAGCTGTGTGAGACAGTTCTTGCTGGGGCTTTATTTGCCTTTTAAGGGTTTTTTTGGCTAGATTGGAATGTCATCTGCCTGTAAGCCTTGCCTGTGGGAAGGAGAAGGTCCCCAGGTCCTGGCTGGAACCTGGGAATGGCTGGAGTGTGCACAGGCACTGAGGTACAGCCCAGGGCTGGCTGTGTGTGCACAGGCACTGAGGCACAGCCCAGGGCTGGCTGTGTGTGCACAGGCACTGAGGTACAGCCCAGGGCTGGCTGTGTGTGCACAGGCACTCAGGTACAGCCCAGGGCTGGCTGTGTGTGCACAGGCACTGAGGCACAGCCCAGGGCTGGCTGTGTGTGCACAGGCACTGAGGCACAGCCCAGGGCTGGCTGTGTGTGCACAGGCACTGAGGTACAGCCCAGGGCTGGCTGTGTGTGCACAGGCACTCAGGCACAGCCCAGGGCTGGCTGTGTGTGCACAGGCACTGAGGTACAGCCCAGGGCTGGCTGTGAGTGCACAGGCACTGAGGGTACAGCCCAGGGCTGGCTGTGTGTGCACAGGCACTGAGGGTACAGCCCAGGGCTGGCTGTGTGTGCACAGGCACTGAGGTACAGCCCAGGGCTGGCTGTGTGTGCACAGGCACTGAGGTACAGCCCAGGGCTGGCTGTGAGTGCACAGGCACTGAGGGTACAGCCCAGGGCTGGCTGTGTGTGCACAGGCACTGAGGTACAGCCCAGGGCTGGCTGTGTGTGCACAGGCACTGAGGGTACAGCCCAGGGCTGGCTGTGTGTGCACAGGCACTCAGGTACAGCCCAGGGCTGGCTGTGTGTGCACAGGCACTGAGGGTACAGCCCAGGGCTGGCTGTGTGTGCACAGGCACTGAGGGCACAGCCCAGGGCTGGCTGTGTGTGCACAGGCACTCAGGTACAGCCCAGGGCTGGCTGTGTGTGCACAGGCACTGAGGTACAGCCCAGGGCTGGCTGTGTGTGCACAGGCACTGAGGGTACAGCCCAGGGCTGGCTGTGTGTGCACAGGCACTGAGGGTACAGCCCAGGGCTGGCTGTGTGTGCACAGGCACTGAGGGTACAGCCCAGGGCTGGCTGTGTGTGCACAGGCACTGAGGCACAGCCCAGGGCTGGCTGTGTGTGCACAGGCACTGAGGTACAGCCCAGGGCTGGCTGTGTGTGCACAGGCACTGAGGTACAGCCCAGGGCTGGCTGTGAGTGCACAGGCACTCAGGTACAGCCCAGGGCTGGCTGTGTGTGCACAGGCACTCAGGCACAGCCCAGGGCTGGCTGTGTGTGCACAGGCACTGAGGGTACAGCCCAGGGCTGGCTGTGTGTGCACAGGCACTCAGGCACAGCCCAGGGCTGGCTGTGTGTGCACAGGCACTCAGGCACAGCCCAGGGCTGGCTGTGTGTGCACAGGCACTGAGGCACAGCCCAGGGCTGGCTGTGTGTGCACAGGCACTCAGGTACAGCCCAGGGCTGGCTGTGTGTGCACAGGCACTCAGGTACAGCCCAGGGCTGGCTGTGTGTGCACAGGCACTGAGGCACAGCCCAGGGCTGGCTGTGTGTGCACAGGCACTCAGGTACAGCCCAGGGCTGGCTGTGTGTGCACAGGCACTGACGTACAGCCCAGGGCTGGGATTGCAGGTGTGAGCCCCAAAGGATCATTTCTGTGCCAGGGCTCATCTCAGTTCTTACCCCTGCATCAGGCACCACCCCAACAAGAACTGCCAACAGGTTTTTGTGGTTCCCTTGAAAAGATCCTGCTGAAGTCCAGGAGAAGAAACTTTTTGATATGGAAGCCAAAAACTTGCTAACTGAGCTCAAACAACTGAAGGGTCTGCTGCTGAAGTCATCCTCACTTTGGGATAGACTCAGCTGCCTTTTTTCCCTAAGAAGGCCAGAACATCCTGCAGCACAAAGCAGGAGGAGGAACGAGCCTTACATGGGCATTGCTTTTTCCTCTGCCAGGACCTGCTCTGCAATTCTCAGTGCACCTCTGCCTGGCAGGTGATGTGTGTGCTGCTGAGAGGTCAGGGGCAGAAAGGAGGTGCTGTAAAGGAGCGTTGCCTGCCCTGAGACAGTGCAGAAATTCTCTTCAGGGGGAGCTGGTCCAAGCAGGGGCTGCCAGGCTCTTGTTGGGCAGGTTCCATCAGCTGTGCTCACAAGGTGCTGCTGGCTCTGCTCTCTGGCTGGGGCAGCAGGGGCATGCAGGGGAGCAGGCTGCACTTAAAACACCCTCAGCTTGGTTGGTTCTGCTGCTGGCTGGTGACAGAGAAAAACTAATTTGGATTCACGTTCTTTGGACTTGTTCTTCCACCAAAGCAGAGGAGGCAGCAAATGAAGTTGTTCAGAGGTGGAGGGGTTGTCCAAAGAAGTGAGTGAGTGATGTAAAAGTCTCTTGGGTGAAGAAGGGATCCAAGGGAGGTTGCAGGGTGCCTGTCTCCATAGCAGGGGTGCTCCAGCCCTCTGAGCAGCTTTGTGGCCTCCTCTGGACTTGTTCCCATCCATCCGTCATCCATCCATCCATCCATCCATCCATTCATCCATCCATCCATCCATCCATCCATCATCCATCCATCCATCCATCCATCATCCATCCATTCATCCATCCATCCATCATCCATCCATCCATCATCCATCCATCCATCCATCCATCCATCATCCATCCATCCATCATCCATCATCCATCCACCCATCCATCCATCCATCCATCCATCCATCATCCATCCATCCATCATCCATCCATCCATCCATCCATCCATCCATCCATCCATCATCCATCCATCCATCATCCATCCATCCATCCATCCATCCATCCATCATCCATCCATCCATCATCCATCCATCCATCCATCATCCATCCATCATCCATCCATCCATCCATCATCCATCCATCCATCATCCATCATCCATCCATCATCCATCCATCATCCATCCATCCATCCATCCATCCATCATCCATCCATCCATCCATCCATCCATCCTGAGGCTTCTATACATATATCTGTCTGTAATTAAGGTGGGATGAATTGCTCTAGGATTGTGTTTGAGGGCCTGTTGTGAGATCAGCAGATAGGAGCACGGGATAAAATGTATAATAAATACATTATGTTATAAATAATGGACACAGCCAGTGCACTGGCATCCCTGAAAGGTAATAGCTCTTTCAATATTTAATTAAGTGGGTACCTGAGGGAAAACACTGTGTGCTGTCACTCAGCACTGACAAAAACCATCTCAGGGGCTTTCTGAGCAGGAAAAGGGGAATTCCTGCTGTAATTCCCTGTGCCAGGCCTGGGCCCACACCTCTGTCCCAGCTCTCCACACTCCTGTCCCACTGTGTTTTATCCCATCCCTGTCCCACTGTGTTTTATCCCATTCCTGTCCCACTGTATTTTATCCCTGTCCCACTGTGTTTATCCCATCCCTGTCCCACTGTGTTTTATCCCATTCCTGTCCCACTGTGTTTTATCCCTGTCCCACTGTGTTTATCCCATTCCTGTCCCACTGTATTTTATCCCATTCCTGTCCCACTGTATTTTATCCCAGTCCCACTGTATTTTATCCCTGTCCCACTGTGTTTATCCCATTCCTGTCCCACTGTATTTTATCCCATCCCTGTCCCACTGTGTTTTATCCCATCCCTGTCCCACTGTGTTTTATCCCATCCCTGTCCCACTGTATTTTATCCCTGTCCCACTGTGTTTTATCCCATCCCTGTCCCACTGTGTTTATCCCATCCCTGTCCCACTGTGTTTTATCCCAGTCCCACTGTGTTTTATCCCTGTCCCACTGTATTTTATCCCTGTCCCACTGTGTTTTATCCCTGTCCCACTGTGTTTTATCCCTGTCCCACTGAAATCTTGTTACCTTGAAAAACATGTTGCTATTGAAATTTGGCACAGGAGCTCCCTTTTCCCTCGTGCTTGTTTACTTTTTTTGCAAGACCCAGTTTTTTTTCTTCATCTTTTGTGGAGAAAAGCATGAAAAAAACCCTCTTTTGTGATGTTTCTATCATCAGAGATACCAGAGTGGGAGCCAGGCCTTCTGACAGGCTATTTTTCCTTTCTTTTCTTTCCTGGGATGGGTGCCTTGTTTTTGGTGCTCATTCCATGGTTCCCTTCCCCTTTTTTTTTTTTTTTCTTTTTTTTTTTTGGGTGGAAGAGCTGCTGTGTCTCTTTCCCCAGCACATTTTTATGGTATTTTTCACACCAAATTTAATTCTGCAGAATTGCATTTTAGCTAGAAGTGTAAAAGAGAACAAAACCAACATCAGGTATTTTATTCCTAAAACATTTCCTCTGACCCAAAACCATCTCCCCTCCCACTGTGTCAGCTCAAAATCAGGAGAGCAATACACAAATTCTGTATTCATGGGGGCAGAGCAGGAGGGTTTTGGGGCTGGTTTTGGGGCTGGTTTTGGGGCTGGTTTTGGGAGGTTTGTCCCATGCTTGGGACAGAAGGCAGCCCTGAATTTGGCCCTGGTGAAAGTGGGGAATTTGTAGAGGCATGGGAAGATTGTCAGGAGAGGAAAAACCCTGTTTGCTTTAGGGAGAGGTGAAAAGTGATATTTTCAACTCTTCCTTTTGCACTTGGGTGCAGATCAAGAACAGAATGGTCAATTTAGTGGTCAGGTTGATACAAATAATAAAGAAAACACAAGTTTCTGCACAAACTGGTGATGAGCAATGCTTGGAATACCCAGAAACGGGTTTTGGGACAGCACGGTAGTGAACACAGGGCAGAATTTAACCTTCACTGAGCTGAGCCTAGCCCAGCAGCCTTTGGGATGCAGTGACCAGGGGGAGGCTGTCATCTCCTGCAGGGACCCTTTCCAGCCCCTGTGGCAGCTCTGCTGTGCAGGTGCTGCAGGCACATCCTCCACCTGCAGCTGGGTGCATCCTGCCCTCGGGGCTTGCTGTGCTCTGGGGGTGGGAGCAGAGGCAGGAGGAAAGCTCTCCTGCAGAGGGTGGGCAGCCTTGCAGAGCTAAAACAAGCCAGGGTCACGTTTTGCTGTTGCCGTGAGAGCCGTGGAGCGAGCTCTGCCCTCCGACTCCAGCTGGGCTGGGAGGGGCAGCAGCTCCCTGGGGCCCTCCTGCACTTCTCCCTGGGGCTCAGGATGCACCAAGAGCAGCTCTGGGATCACAGGGGAGGGGAGCAGGCTGCCTGTCAAAGCCAGGTGTGGGATTTCTGCGGTTTGGGGTTTTTCCCTCCCTGAGGATGCTCTGTTTGTGGTTTTGGAAGGGAAGCATCTCCCAGATCAGCCCAGGCAAAGCACCAATCCATTTCTGCCTTGCTTGTGCAATGCTGAGCTCAGACCCTGTCTGCAGCAGGGCTGGGGGTCTAGGGCTTGTCCTGCTCCCCACCTCTGCCTGGCTCCTGGGGCAGCTCCTGCTTGCTCCAGCTCCTTTTCTCCCTCCAAAATATTCCCCTGTTGTCTTAACTGCAGGAAGGTTTCAGGGAGACGGAGATAAGTCAGCTGGTTGTGAAAGCAGCCCTCCAAAGCCCAGAGCCACCACCGTGGAAACAATGGATGAAAGGGACAGCCCAGAGAGGAGGAAGGGCAGGCATCTTTGGGAAAAGCTGTGCTGTTTTTGGCTCCAGCCAGCAGTTTGCATAGAAAGTAGTTTATTGTCAGTGAGAGCCGTGGATACCTGCCAGCTCTCAGAGCCCTGCCTGTGCAGCAGAGCTTTGTGCCAGGCACAGGCACTGGTGACAGAGCTGTCCCTTCTTCTGGGCCAGTCCCTGCTCCTCAGCTCTTCCCAGCTCCATTCCTGCCCTTTATCTCTTCCCTGCTCCATTCCCTGCCCATCATTTCTTCCCAGCTCCATCCCCTGCCCTTTATCTCTTCCCTGCTCCATTCCCTGCCCATCAGCTCTCCCCTGCTCCATTCCCTACCCTTTATCTCTTCCCTGCTCCATTCCCTGCCCATCAGCTCTCCCCTGCTCCATTCCCTACCCTTTATCTCTTCCCTGCTCCATTCCCTGCCCATCAGCTCTTCCCTGCTCCATTCCCTACCCTTTATCTCTTCCCAGCTCCATTCCCTGCCCATCATCTCTGCCCTGCTCCATCCCCTGCTCTTTATCTCTTCCCTGCTCCATTCCCTGCCCATCATCTCTTCCCTGTTCCATCCCCTGCTCTTTATCTCTTCCCTGCTCCATCCCCTGCCCATCATCTCTTCCCTGTTCCATCCCCTGCCCATCATCTCTTCCCAGCTCCATTCCCTGCCCATCAGCTCTTCCCTGCTCCATTCCTGCCCTTTATCTCTTCCCTGTTCCATCCCCTGCCCATCATCTCTTCCCTGTTCCATCCCCTGCCCATCATTTCTTCCCTGCCCTATTCCCTGCCCATCATCTCTCCCCTGCTCCATCCCCTGCTCTTTATCTCTTCCCTGTTCCATCCCCTGCCCATCATCTCTTCCCAGCTCCATTCCCTGCCCATCATCTCTTCCCTGCTCAGAGTCGAGCCGGGAGCCTGGGGCTGTTGTTCAGCCCTGTCAGGTGTTGCTCTTCTCTCTGGGAAGTGCAGCCAGGATGCATTTGGCTGTGTTTCTGAGAGCTGTGAGCTCCAGCCAGAGTTGTTCCATCTGGAACAGCATCAGGAGCTCCTGAGCTCCCACGTGGGGAGCTGGGTCACACACAGAGCCTTTCCAGGAGTCTGAGATCACTTCTGCTGCCACTCCCCCTCACCTTCAGGCTCCCAGCTGGGGCAGGTGAGCAGCCCAGCCTGGCAGGGGCAGAGCTCCCACTCGTGTGCTCCCTGTCCCCTGAAGGGGACACAGCCCCTGCAAGGGCCTGCATTGTCTCAGCTCTGTTGTGAAACACAGGGCAGGCACCAAGACAGGGAAAAATGACTCATGTGCTCATTGTCCATGGGAATATCTCCCAGCAGAGCTCTCCAGAACCTGGGTTCTGAGTGTGTAATGTAAAACTGGTGCTGGCTAATTGGGGCTGTGGAAAATACCTCGTGGTAACGGCCAGTGCTTGGAGAAATAATCCACTCACTTTGAAATGTGCCATGGTGCAGGACTTTGGGAAAACTCTTCACTGTACAGGGCTTCAGAGGATGTCACAGTGTTATTTTAGTACAAAGCCAGCAGCTAGAACATTAACAAGAAAAGTGTTCTGTCTGGCTTGCCCAAAATGGCACTGCAGCTGAGGAGGAATGTTTAGTCTTTACCTCTGCTGAGAAAATGAAAAAAAAACTCTTTTGTGGTGGCTCCCATTAAAAACTGTCCAATCCTCAATAAGTACAGTTGAGAAAGCTGTTAGCTCTGTTTTTGGTAGGTTTACCTCTTCTCCTTGGGAAGAAGAGTTTGGCCATGGTGGTGGTGGCCTGGCAGCCGTGCTGTGGGATGCTGTGGGATGCTGTGGATGCTGTGGATGCTGTGGGATGCTGTGGGATGCTGTGGGATGCTGTGGGATGCTGTGGGATGCTGTGGGATGCTGTGGGATGCTGTGGGATGCTGTGGATGCTGTGGATGCTGTGGGGTGCTGTGGGATGCTGTGGATGCTGTGGATGCTGTGGGGTGCTGTGGATGCTGTGGGATGCTGTGGATGCTGTGGGGTGCTGTGGGATGCTGTGGGTGCTGTGGGATGCTGTGGGATGCTGTGGGATGCTGTGGGTGCTGTGGGATGCTGTGGGATGCTGTGGGATGCTGTGGGATGCTGTGGGGTGCTGTGGATGCTGTGGATGCTGTGGATGCTGTGGGATGCTGTGGGTGCTGTGGGGTGCTGTGGATGCTGTGGGGTGCTGTGGGATGCTGTGGGGTGCTGTGGGGTGCTGTGGGGTGCTGTGGGGTGCTGTGGATGCTGTGGGCTGCTGTGGGATGCTGTGGGGTGCTGTGGATGCTGTGGATGCTGTGGGATGCTGTGGATGCTGTGGATGCTGTGGATGCTGTGGGGTGCTGTGGGATGCTGTGGGATGCTGTGGATGCTGTGGGATGCTGTGGGGTGCTGTGGGATGCTGTGGGGTGCTGTGGGATGCTGTGGGATGCTGTGGGGTGCTGTGGGGTGCTGTGGATGCTGTGGGATGCTGTGGGATGCTGTGGATGCTGTGGGATGCTGTGGGATGCTGTGGGGTGCTGTGGGGTGCTGTGGGATGCTGTGGGTGCTGTGGGATGCTGTGGGGTGCTGTGGGTGCTGTGGGATGCTGTGGGTGCTGTGGGATGCTGTGGGGTGCTGTGGATGCTGTGGGATGCTGTGGGTGCTGTGGGGTGCTGTGGATGCTGTGGGATGCTGTGGGATGCTGTAGGATGCTGTGGGATGCTGTGGGATGCTGTGGGATGCTGTGGATGCTGTGGATGCTGTGGGATGCTGTGGGGTGCTGTGGGGTGCTGTGGGATGCTGTGGGGTGCTGTGGGATGCTGTGGGATGCTGTGGGGTGCTGTGGGATGCTGTGGGATGCTGTGGGATGCTGTGGATGCTGTGGGATGCTGTGGGATGCTGTGGGATGCTGTGGGATGCTGTGGATGCTGTGGATGCTGTGGGATGCTGTGGGATGCTGTGGATGCTGTGGGGTGCTGTGGATGCTGTGGGATGCTGTGGGGTGATGTGGGTGCTGTGGGGTGCTGTGGATGCTGTGGGATGCTGTGGGTGCTGTGGGGTGCTGTGGATGCTGTGGGATGCTGTGGGATGCTGTGGGGTGATGTGGGTGCTGTGGGGTGCTGTGGATGCTGTGGGATGCTGTGGATGCTGTGGGATGCTGTGGATGCTGTGGGGTGCTGTGGGATGCTGTGGATGCTGTGGGATGCTGTGGATGCTGTGGGGTGCTGTGGGATGCTGTGGGATGCTGTGGGGTGATGTGGGGTGCTGTGGGGTGCTGTGGGATGCTGTGGGTGCTGTGGGATGCTGTGGGGTGATGTGGGTGCTGTGGGGTGCTGTGGGTGCTGTGGATGCTGTGGGATGCTGTGGATGCTGTGGGATGCTGTGGGATGCTGTGGATGCTGTGGGATGCTGTGGGATGCTGTGGGTGCTGTGGGGTGCTGTGGGGTGCTGTGGGATGCTGTGGGATGCTGTGGGTGCTGTGGGGTGCTGTGGGATGCTGTGGATGCTGTGGGATGCTGTGGGATGCTGTGGATGCTGTGGGATGCTGTGGATGCTGTGGGGTGCTGTGGGGTGCTGTGGGATGCTGTGGGATGCTGTGGGATGCTGTGGGTGCTGTGGGGTGCTGTGGGATGCTGTGGGGTGATGTGGGTGCTGTGGGATGCTGTGGGATGCTGTGGGGTGCTGTGGGATGCTGTGGATGCTGTGGGATGCTGTGGATGCTGTGGGATGCTGTGGGATGCTGTGGATGCTGTGGGATGCTGTGGATGCTGTGGGATGCTGTGGATGCTGTGGGATGCTGTGGGATGCTGTGGATGCTGTGGGATGCTGTGGGATGCTGTGGGATGCTGTGGATGCTGTGGGATGCTGTGGGATGCTGTGGATGCTGTGGATGCTGTGGGATGCTGTGGGATGCTGTGGGATGCTGTGGATGCTGTGGGATGCTGTGGGATGCTGTGGGATGCTGTGGGTGCTGTGGGGTGCTGTGGGAAGCTGTGGATGCTGTGGGGTGCTGTGGGTGCTGTGGGTGCTGTGGGAAGCTGTGGATGCTGTGGGGTGCTGTGGGTGCTGTGGGATGCTGTGGGGTGCTGTGGGGTGCTGTGGGGTGCTGTGGGATGCTGTGGGATGCTGTGGATGCTGTGGGATGCTGTGGATGCTGTGGGATGCTGTGGGATGCTGTGGGATGCTGTGGGGTGCTGTGGGATGCTGTGGGGTGCTGTGGATGCTGTGGGTGCTGTGGGATGCTGTGGATGCTGTGGATGCTGTGGGATGCTGTGGGGTGCTGTGGGGTGCTGTGGATGCTGTGGATGCTGTGGATGCTGTGGGATGCTGTGGGGTGCTGTGGATGCTGTGGGGTGCTGTGGATGCTGTGGGATGCTGTGGGGTGCTGTGAATGCTGTGGGATGCTGTGGGGTGCTGTGGGATGCTGTGGGAAGCTGTGGGATGCTGTGGGATGCTGTGGCTGCTGTGGGCTGCTGTGGGATGCTGTGGATGCTGTGGGGTGCTGTGGGTGCTGTGGATGCTGTGGGTGCTGTGGGATGCTGTGGGGTGCTGTGGGATGCTGTGGGATGCTGTGGGGTGCTGTGGATGCTGTGGGGTGATGTGGGATGCTGTGGGATGCTGTGGGATGCTGTGGGATGCTGTGGATGCTGTGGCTGGGGTGATGTCCCTGGTGCTCCTGCCAGCACCCAAAGCAGGGCAGGCCTTGAGCAGCCCCCCACCACGCTGCCAGCACATGGGGAAGCCACAGGGACCCTCTGATGTGCCACCCAGTGTCCTTGCCAGCAAGGTTAAAATCTCAGCATGGCCCTGCTCTCACGGGGAAATCCTTGGAAGGCCAAAGCTTTGGGAAAAGTTCGTCTCTCACTTCTATTTTCTGTTTCCCTGTTGAGTGGAAGGTGTTTTAGAGGGGAGCTGCCCTAGGCAGGGAAGCTGGAGGTGCCACAGGAGAGCTTTTCCCATCGAGCTCAGGCGTGGAGCAGCTCTGTCAGTATCGACCCTGCTTTCTGCCAGGGCTGCACGGAGCCTTTACAAACACTCCCAGTGCCAAATCAAGCTTTTCCCCTTCCAAAGTCACCCTAGATGACTTTGTTCCTCTTTGCCCCTGGCCTGGAGGAGTTTGCCATCCGAGGGAGCAGAGCCATGGGGCTGTGGCAGTGACACAGAGATCCTTGCCTGCTTGGAGGAGAGCTCCTCTGCTTGGAAAGCATTTGTGAGTGGAACTGAAACTGCTTTGCTCAGGCTACCAGAGGGTTTGTCGTCAGGGGAGATCCCTGATGCTGCATTCCTGCTCGTGCTGCCTCCTGGAAATCCAGGCTGCTTCCATCAGCTTAATCTTGCTGGTGCCCACAGACTAAACTGACAGCAGGTTCCATTCTCTGGAGTTTGTAAAGCATTGAAAGGACAAGGTGCTCAAAGGTTCAAATGATGGCATTTGGTTCACCAAGGTAAATGTTGCTGCTTGGTCTGGGCACCTCTCTCACCTGGATGTGCCAGGGAACCCAGGAAAGGGTTTGGACCTGCAGGGAACCTTTTCCTCTGTCCTCAATCACCCTCTGAGGCACTGGCCCAAGATTTGAATCTCTATCCCACTGCTTTTGTGCCTGTGATCTGTTTCCAAAGTGGTGGGAATAACTCAGAAGCCCTTGTGAGAGAGCCCATGCTCTGCTTGGTGGGTGGGAGGAAATCCCTCCCAAATTCTGTTTTGCTGCTGGAGGGCTGCAAGGTCTCCATGGCAGGAGGGCTGATTTGGAGTGTGGGCACCTTCTGCCTTAAAACCAAAACAGGAAGAGTTCTCTCTTCCTCCCGTGAAGCAGCGTGGGAGGCGTGGAGCTGCCACATGAGCGTGTGTGTCCAGCTGGTTAGGCAGAGCTGGCACGGCCAGGGCTGGCCAGCCCCGTGCCAGGAATGCTGTGGGAGGGAGCCAGCTGTCTCTGCTGCCGTGGGGAGCATCACCCAGCAGCCAAGGCACAGCTGGAGGGCAGAGCAGAGCAGGGGCTGGGAACAAGGGTGGCACACAGCAGTGCCCTCTGTCTGGGGGTATTCCTGGCTGCTGGGACTGTGGGAGTGAGTCAGAGGCGTGCTCTGCCTCTGGGCAGGTGGTGCTGGGTGGGGAAACAGGGCTGCTCCTGCAGGATGGGCTTGGGAAGCAGGAACTGATGGGGAGGGGGATGGGGAGATGTTCTGGGGGCTCAGAAACTTCTGAACTGCTGACCCTGGGGTTTGGGAAATGCTGCTTTGGCTGCCTCAGGGGTTCAGGAGTGGCCTGTCCTCACGTGGCTGCTGCTCTTTTCCCCCAGGTGAGGATGCCCTGAGCTCTCCAGGGGAGGACGGCGAGCGGAGCGGGCGGCAGCTGCTGCAGGCGCGCGAGCAGAACGGGAGCGGCGTGCCAGGGGGGCAGCTCTACGTCAGGAACTGCACTGAGCCAGGTACGAGCCCAGAAATTAATGAACTAATTAATGAATTAGTGAATGAATTAATGAACAGTGCCCCTAGCTGCTCATCCTGCTCCCTCACACTGTACTGTGAGCAGAACGGCAGCGGCGTGCCAGGGGGGCAGCTCTACGTCAGGAACTGCACTGAGCCAGGTACGAGCCCAGAAATTAATGAGTTAATTAATAAATTAATGAATTAATGAATTAATGAATGAACAGTGCCCCTGGCTGCTCATCCTGCTCCCTCACACTGTACTGTGAGCAGAACCGGAGCGGCGTGCCAGGGGGGCAGCTCTACGTCAGGAACTGCACTGAGCCAGGTATGAGCCCGGAAATTAGTAAATTAATTAATGAATTAATTAATGAATTAATGGAAGTGGCCTCTGGCTCCTCATCCTGCTCCCTCACACCTGTACTGTGAGCAGAACGGCAGCGGCGTGCCAGGGGGGCAGCTCTACGTCAGGAACTGCACTGAGCCAGGTATGAGCCCGGAAATTAATGAGTTAATTAATGAATTAATTAATGAATTAATGGAAGTGGCCTCTGGCTCCTCATCCTGCTCCCTCACACTGTACTGTGAGCAGAACGGGAGCGGCGTGCCAGGGGGGCAGCTCTACGTCAGGAACTGCACCGAGCCAGGTACGAGCCCAGAAATTAATGAGTTAATTAATGAGTTAATGAATTAATTAATGAACAGTGCCCCTAGCTGCTCATCCTGCTCCTCACACCTGTACTGTGAGCAGAACGGGAGCGGCGTGCCAGGGGGGCAGCTCTACGTCAGGAACTGCACTGAGCCAGGTACGAGCCCAGAAATTAATGAGTTAATTAATGAATTAGTGAATTAATTAATTAATTAATTAATGAACAGTGCCCCTAGCTGCTCATCCTGCTCCCTCACACTGTACTGTGAGCAGAACGGGAGCGGCGTGCCAGGGGGGCAGCTCTACGTCAGGAACTGCACTGAGCCAGGTACGAGCCCAGCAATTAGTAAATTAATTAATGAATTAATTAATGGAAATGGCCTCTAGCTTCTCATCCTGCTCCCTCATGCCTGTACTGTGAGCAGAACAGGAATGGGGGCCAGCTCTATGTCAGGAACTGCACTGAGCCAGGTATGAGCCCAGCAATCAGTGAATTAATTAATGAATTAATTAATGAATTAATTAATTAATGGAAGTGGCCTCTGGCTGCTCATCCTGCTCCCTCACACCTGTACTCACTCATTTTTAAGTCCACAAACACAGCAGAGCTTGGGTGTCATTTCCTCCAGTTTTGGGGGGAGGAGGGGAAGGGTTTTCCTCTGTTCCTCAGGACTCATGTGGGTGACGTGCCCCAGCAGGAATTCCAACAAGTACAGTTCTAGCTGCACTTCTCTCCCTGTATTTTTAACTCTGCTGTAATCCTTAATAACATTTCTGGACAGGTGGGTGATCGTGGTCTCTTTTAGTTGGCAAAAACTGGTACAGAAACTCTTCTTACTCAGTTTTCCCTCTGGCCCAGTCTCACAGCCTCAGTCAGCCCTGGCAGCAATATTTTCAGCATCTGCTGTCTCACCACTGCAGCTGTTCCAGCTGTTCCTGCTGCCCTCCCCAGACAGAGTGGTCTGTAGGGAGCGTGGGGGATTTTATCTGTGGCGTGTGGGCTCCCCCCCTGCCTTTCTTCAGAAAGAAAAACAACAACTACCTCGTGTTTTCTCACGAGAGAGAAAGCAGAAATACCCAGACGTGTGAAATTACTGTTTCCTCTTGAAGCTGTCACGATGTGACAGAGACTGATGCAGAAAGGAAGTGAAAGTAACAGAGCCAAGGGCCTGCCAGTGGTTTGGTGGGTTTTGTGAGTGTAAATAATAATAATAATAATAATAATAATAATAATAATAATAATAATAATAATAATAATAATAATAATAATAAATGATAATAATTATAATAATGATAATAGTGGTGTGTTGGTGAGGCCAGGAGTGTTTGGGGCAGCCCCAAACTGCAGTGGGTAAAAGTCACCTGCTGAGCTCACCTGGCAGGAGTGGGGTGTTTGAAAAGGCACTTTTGAAGCTGCTGTGGCTTTTTGCAGTGCCTGGCTGCTGTGCTGTGAGCACACCTGGGCCTGCTGGAGGGGAGACCTGTGTCCTCTGGCTGCTGGCTCATTGGGATGCCTGCTGCTCCTCCATCTCCTAATAGTTTATCCAGCATCATTTCATCACCAGCACTGCTCCAGACACTGGGGGCTTTGCTCTCTTTTCCTCTGCAAAAAAAGCTGTAGTAATATTAAGGGGGTGACACTGACTGGATGCAGCCTGGAGACCACTTTTAGGATTTTTAGTTTGGTTGGGTTTTGTTTTTTTGACCTTTTTCTGAGCAGTGCTGCTGGTGGGCTCTGGCCTGTGGCTGTGCTGGGTCAGGTCCCTGTGCTGCCAGGAGCTCAGTGCTGTCTGTGTTTGTCACCTGCCAGGAGGGGACAGGCTCTGGGGCTGTGTCAGGGTGTCTGGAGGCTCAGGGTGCCCAGCTCTGAGGAGCCTGCCTTCCTCAGAAAGGCTGGGAACAAACCAGCAGCCCTGCTTGAGTGTGCTGTTTTAAAGCCATTATCAGTAATGGCAGGAAACACTAGATTGCTGCAGGAACAAAAAGATCTCCCTGTATTCATTTAGACCCTGAGGCACACAAGTGCTTAAATTAAACAGCCAAAGAGGTTTTGGTGCAATTATTCCACAAACCCTGGGGGAGCTGAGCTCTCTCCCCTCTCTGCTTTATGGACATGCTGGGATTTCTGAGTTCTGCTGGCTTGCCATGGCCAGGATGAAGTGCAGGGAGCTGCAGAGTTTAGAAAAGCCTTCTCCCCAAGCTGTGCTTCCAGATGCAGCATGCTGTGTGAGGAGTGATTTTGTGCTTTGTTCTCCTGGTTTCCCCCTTTTCCTCTTTGAGCCTCGATCCAATTGAAACACAAAGTCGCCTTCCCTCAAGCAGAATTAATTTTATCCCAGCAAAATGAGAAGTAGAAATTTGTTTCCTGCCTTGCAGGTTGCCAAACCTCGCTTTCACTTGGGGGAACGTTAGGAAAATAAATTGCTGTAAGTTTAGGAGGAAATTGTCCTCGAGGAATAGCAAGAAAAGATGTTCTTCTCTCACTGAGCTGTAAGTTTGGTGAATTTGGCAGGAATTTTGGGATGTTGGGGAGTGTCCAGAAGTGCAGCCCCACCTGCATGGTAGCTCTCCAGGGCTGGAGTGGGGAAACCCTCTGTCCTCTTCCGTGGTTATTTCTTCCCCTCTGGAGTAACTTTACAACGCCCAGAAATTTTCCTGGGCTTTGGATTTGTTTTGGCCCTTTGCCTCCGCTGCTCTTTTGTTTGTTCTTTGTATCTAGAGGAGTGAGGCTTGCTTCCTTGACCTTTCAGCCAGCTTGGGCTCCTCCTTTGCTTATTGTGCCTTGTGGAAGAGGCAGCAGAGAGGGAGGCTTAAAGCACTGCAAAGGGACCCTTGCCTCCAAATCTTTAAAAGCCTTTGCATTTAAAAGGTGTTGAGCAACGAATAAACATCCCATTGTGCCTCTCTGAGCTGGGTTTTACTGCTCTGACACCCGAGGATGCCAGGCTGCTGCTGTGCATCACTCTGCTAATCTGAGAAGCCTTCCATGGAGCCTGTGACCTGAATTTCTAAGCAGGCAGTGAAAATAAAAAAATAAAAAAATTGTCGAGTCAGACTTGCTCCTTTCTCTGGGAAGGAAGCCCACATGTACATCTTCTAGGCTGGCCACATAGCAGAATTATTTATTTTCCTTTTTTTTTCCTTTTATTTTTTTTTTTTTTTCCACACCTGAATTATTCCCGTGGCAAACGCAGATTGTCCACTTGGAGTTTAAAAATACATTGCTGAGTTTGTGCAAAACGTCCTGATTCTCCCCAGGAAAGTCTGTGCTGCTGTGAATTCTTGGTTGTTAATCATTTTGGACTTGCCAGTACCAGGAGATCTGGGAATGAAGTGATCTGCCTCCGTGCCTGTTGACCCCAGGCCATGTAAAATTTGTTTTTGTTGGGACAGGGTTGAGGCTCCTGGTCAGATCACAGGAATGGCTGTGTCCTCCCTAAGTTATTTTGGAAGCTTCTCTGTGATGCTAGAAGGGCTTGACAGTGAAGGAAATCAGAGCATGTGGTTATCAGCACATGCTTTAAATGTTGGTGTGTCTCAAGCATTAATTGGAGTTTCAGGGCTGAAAGCTGGTGCAGCTCTGAGATCCAGGACAGGCCCTTCTTAGAGTTCTGTTTTAAATTTGGTATTTTGGAGCCATTGCTGCAAAGGAAGAAAAATAACATCTGGCCCCATGTTGCAAACTGTGTTTTTGTTGCTTGTTTTTCAGTTCTTGCCAGTAGTTAGTAGTTAAAAATCAAAAGGTCCAGATTTTCCACGAGTGTAAATTATTGCTGGCCTCATTGACTTCACTGCATTTACACAAAATTTAAACGACCAGGAATCAAATCCAGCATCCCAAGACAGGTTTTAATGCAGCCAGGATGGAGTTTTATCATCTGCCATCTGCATTTTAAGCAGTGCTTAATTGTGTAGTTTTTATATACAGATGTGTGCATAAATTCACTTCTGCATGCACAGAATAATGGTCTTGTGTATTAATGCCCTTTCCTTGGTTTGAGTTGTGTGTGATAGAAAAAAGAGAGGTGGGATAAAAGGAGCAGTCCTGAGCAGAGTGAGTGTGGCCAAGGGCTCAGAGGGATCCTGAGTCAGGAGGGATGTTCCCAGCTTTTAATTGTTGGGAGAAGAGGAGGAGAGGAGAAAGTGGTGATTATTTTGTGTTAAAGCAGAGATAATTACTGCTATAGAGTTTCAGCAGAGAACAAAGCAGCAATTAATAATTCACAGTCAGAAGTCCAGAGCTGGGGTTCACATGTCCTGTGGGCACAGGGAGCACAGGGAGCCCTGTCACCCTGCAGGGATGGATCCCTGGCACAGGGAGCACAGAGAGCCCTGCAGGGATGGATCCCTGGGCACAGGGAGCCCTGTCACCCTGCAGGGATGGATCCCTGGCACAGGGAGCACAGGGAGCCCTGCAGGGATGGATCCCTGGCACAGGGAGCCCTGTCACCCTGCAGGGATGGATCCCTGGCACAGGGAGCACAGGGAGCCCTGCAGGGATGGATCCCTGGGCACAGGGAGCCCTGTCACCCTGCAGGGATGGATCCCTGGGCACAGGGAGCCCTGTCACCCTGCAGGGATGGATCCCTGGCACAGGGAGCCCTGTCACCCTGCAGGGATGGATCCCTGGCACAGAGAGCCCTGTCACCCTGCAGGGATGGATCCTGGCACAGGGAGCACAGGGAGCCCTGCAGGGATGGATCCCTGGACACAGAGAGCCCTGCAGGGATGGATCCCTGGCACAGGGAGCACAGGGAGCCCTGCAGGGATGGATCCCTGGGCACAGGGAGCACAGGGAGCCCTGCAGGGATGGATCCCTGGCACAGGGAGCCCTGTCACCCTGCAGGGATGGATCCCTGTGGCACAGGGAGCCCTGTCACCCTGCAGGGATGGATCCCTGGCACAGGGAGCCCTGTCACCCTGCAGGGATGGATCCCTGGCACAGAGAGCCCTGTCACCCTGCAGGGATGGATCCCTGGCACAGGGAGCACAGGGAGCCCTGCAGGGATGGATCCCTGGACACAGAGAGCCCTGCAGGGATGGATCCCTGGCACAGGGAGCACAGGGAGCCCTGCAGGGATGGATCCCTGGGCACAGGGAGCACAGGGAGCCCTGCAGGGATGGATCCCTGGCACAGGGAGCCCTGTCACCCTGCAGGGATGGATCCCTGGGCACAGGGAGCCCTGTCACCCTGCAGGGATGGATCCTGGCACAGGGAGCACAGGGAGCCCTGCAGGGATGGATCCCTGGGGCACAGGGAGCCCTGTCACCCTGCAGGGATGGATCCCTGGCACAGGGAGCACAGGGAGCCCTGCAGGGATGGATCCCTGGGCACAGGGAGCCCTGTCACCCTGCAGGGATGGATCCCTGGGCACAGGGAGCCCTGTCACCCTGCAGGGATGGATCCCTGGCACAGGGAGCCCTGTCACCCTGCAGGGATGGATCCTGGCACAGGGAGCACAGGGAGCCCTGCAGGGATGGATCCCTGGCACAGGGAGCCCTGTCACCCTGCAGGGATGGATCCCTGGCACAGGGAGCCCTGTCACCCTGCAGGGATGGATCCCTGGGCACAGGGAGCCCTGTCACCCTGCAGGGATGGATCCCTGGGCACAGGGAGCCCTGTCACCCTGCAGGGATGGATCCCTGGCACAGGGAGCCCTGTCACCCTGCAGGGATGGATCCCTGGGCACAGGGAGCACAGGGAGCCCTGTCACCCTGCAGGGATGGATCCCTGGGCACAGGGAGCACAGGGAGCCCTGCAGGGATGGATCCCTGGCACAGGGAGCACAGGGAGCCCTGCAGGGATGGATCCCTGGGCACAGGGAGCACAGGGAGCCCTGTCACCCTGCAGGGATGGATCCCTGGCACAGAGAGCCCTGTCACCCTGCAGGGATGGATCCCTGGCACAGGGAGCACAGGGAGCCCTGTCACTGGAGCATGTCCTGGAGCATGTCCTGCAGGGCACTGGGCACTGCCAGGACCCTCAGGGATGCAGGATGCTGCCTGCAGGGATGCAGCAGCTGCCCTGTAGCCATGGCAACAGCTGGGATGTGCTGGTGAGTGCAGGCATCCCTGGGCTGGTGTGGCTGCCTGGCCAGGCAGTGCAGTGACCCCCAGGCCCTGGGGGGAGCAGGCAGGGACCCTGGCACTGCCCAGCCGTGCCCAGCTGTGTCCAGCTGTGCTGCCAGATCTTTCTGGGCAGCCCTGCAGCCCCCAGGGACCAGCCAGGGCAGGGGATTGTGTCCCTTGAGCTGTGCCCTGGAGCCAGGCTGCTGTGGGTAGTGCTGAACCTCCCCCTCTCCCCCATCCCTGCTCCCCAGGATTGCAGATTTAATCAGGATGCAGGAGCTGGCAAACACCTGGGCTGGGAGATGGAAAGTTCCACGGAGGCACCAGTGCTGGTGGCATGTCCCCAGCCATGGCCAGGCTCCCCTGGAGCTCTGGGTGTGTTTGGAGCAGAGCTGGGGCTGCATCCCTGCCCCAGCACACTTTGGAGGGCTCTGCCCAGCCAGCAGCAGCAGCTGCAGGCAGGATTGATGTTTCCCCTGGCAGCTGTTCCGTGTAGGAAATTCCCTGCTGCTCCAAGCCCATAAATCAGGATGGGATGGCCTTTTAGGGGTGTGTGCTATCAGTCCCCACATCCCATTTTCACTTTGCAGATCCATCACCCCTTCCCAGGGGAGGTGCAGACTTGCCTGTGGAGCTGGAGCAGGTCCTGCTGCTTTTTTGTCCTTCTGCCCATCTGACAAGGTGCCTGGCACAGCAGGAAGGAGGTCAGCTGAGATGTGGGGCACACAGAAGTGGGAGGCTGTGTGCAGAGCCCCAGGTGTGGCTGCCAGGCCAATCCTCCCCCTGCAATTCCTGAGTGCTGGCAACAGGCAAACACACCCTGGCACTGCTGGGCACTGCTCCTGTGGGGCTGGAATCACTCACAGGAGAGTCAGAACAAACTAGCAATAAATAAATAATTAATAATAATAATACAATAATAAAAAATGGCCTTTATCGTTCTCTTTTTAAAAAAAATATTTCACATCTCTTCTGTGTAATACTGGCTTGATCACCCCAAATTTAAAATTTTTAATTTTTTGGGGTGAAAATTGAGGCCCTCCTGTTCAGGTGTCATGTGAAGCTGTCTGTGTGTGCAGCCCCCAGGATCTGGGCAGGCTGGGAGGAAAGCTGGGCTGTTCCAGCTCTCCTGTGGCCTGAGCTGGGAGATGGAGCTGCAGTTTTTGGATAGAAACACTGGTGTTCCTAACTTTGGCTGCAGCAAACAAGTCTGGAGAAGCATTGAATCCTGAAGTAATTAAATGTATTGGCAAAGTGGGATTTTTCTTTTCTCCCCCCCTTTTGTGAGATGCTTTGCCAGCTGTTGTTTCTGGAAAAAAATCTCGATTTTTTTTTTTTTTTTTTTATGAGAACTGTTTCTAGGTTTCATTGTGTTTGGGGCTGATTTATACATTATGCATTAGCTGGGGGAAGGCAAAACATTTATTTACCAGCCTGGATATTTGGAGGAGGAACAAGTGGCTCAAAGGTAATTACACTGCAAAAACTTGCCACCAAAGGATGGTCTGCAGAGCAGGAGCTCACAGAGGGGTCTGCAGCTCTCCAGGGCTGTTCCCTGTCCCTGGAATGCAAACAGCCACAATGGACCAGAAGGTTGGTTTGCCCCACAGCATGTCCTGAAATCCATGTTTGGATAATTGGGAGTAACTAAGCTGCGAGTGTGTGTGACTGCTGAAAGTTGTGGATGCCAAAAAAGGGAATCAGTGCTGAGCTCAGAAATGGGGACTCATCCCTTCATTTAAAACATGTAACAATTGCAGTTTGGGATTGGTTTGCTGTAGGATTTTTGGCAGGGGTTTTATTGGAGATGAGGAAACAGCAGCTCCAAGATTCCCTCGAGCTTTTTTGGGATTATTCTCTGTTTTGCCAAAGGGTACGTGATGCATTCTTGGAAAATCCATCTTGGGCTCCTCAGCCTCCTGCTGGAACACAGAATTGTCCCTGAGCACACAGAGTTGTGCCCAGACACAGAGAATTGTCCCCAGCACACAGAATTGTGCCCAGACACAGAGAATTGTCCCTGAGCACACAGAATTGTCCCCAGCACACAGAATTGTCCCCAGACACAGAATTGTCCCCAACACACACAGAATTGTCCCTGGACACACAGAATTGTCCCTGGACACACAGAGTTGTGCCCAGACACAGAGAATTGTCCCTGGACACACAGAATTGTCCCCGATGGGATGGGATGGGATGGGATGGGATGGGATGGGATGGGATGGGATGGGATGGGATGGGATGGGATGGGATGGGATGGGGATGGGGATGGGGATGGGGATGTGCCTCAAGAGGAGTCAGGACTGAGTGTCCCCTGTTCAGAAGCTTTGCCTGGTCTGGGGGCTGCACTTTGAGGGATTCTGTGTGATGGGCAGATCATTTAGGGGCTGGATTTGGGGGCTCTGATGGGCAGATCATTTAGGGGCTGGATTTGGGGGCTCTGTGTGATGGGCAGATCATTTAGGGGCTGGATTTGGGGGCTCTGTGTGATGGGCAGATCATTTAGGGGCTGGATTTGGGGGCTCTGATGGGCAGATCATTTAGGGGCTGGATTTGGGGGCTCTGTGTGATGGGGAGATCATTTAGGGGCTGGATTTGGGGGCCCTGATGGGCAGATCTCTTGGGCAGAGATGCTCTTGGCTGGGGACACCTGTGGGCATTTCCCCCCAGCTGTCCCCAGCTGTGCTGCAGAGGATGCTGTGGCAGAGGTGGGAGGGGTTTCCATGGAAACCTTTCAGCAGCTGACATCAGCAGCACTGCCACATCTGAGCTTTTCCAGGCTTTTTGGATTTCAGGGGTTGCATAACTTCGGAGGGGTTAGGCTGGGGCTTGGATCTGATCAGCATCCAGGGTCTTAGCTGAATTAAATTTTTAGAGAGGCCAAACTCCCCAATCCCAACGTGGCAGCAGTGGTTTCCTGGTCATTTTGGAGAGCTCTGGGGAGAGCAGAGCCCCCTGGGCTGGAGCACAGCCACTCACTCCCACCTTTATAAATGCTTTTTGTGGCCGAGCCAAGGGAAAGAGAAATATCTTCATCTTGCTTCTAGGTGTCTGTCATCATTTCCTAGTGCTTGTGCCAGTTGTTCTGCCCAGGAACTTTTCTTGTGTGTGAGCTTGAGGAAATGCCCTGTGGTTTTCTGTTCAGTGGGACAGTCAAGACTGGAGAGCCCTGTGGGAAATTTGGGAACAGTGCAAGGACATCCAGCAGGGCAGTAAACCCTGCAGATAACACAGAGGGAGCCTTGGGAGGTGATGGGTTTGTTTTTAACCACACCACAGCTGCTCCAGGCTCCTGACTCAGCATTCCTGCTGGGAACAGGATGAGAGCTCCAGGATTCCCTGGGACAGAAGGATTCCCTGGGCTGGAGAGCAATTCTTGCCGTGCTGAGGGGAGGTGCAGCACCAGAAGTGGGGCAGAGACTGAAACCTGGAGGGTTCTGCTGCAGCTTTGGGGGTTTATGGAGTGTTACCTGAGGGAAGGCAGCTTTTAGGCGTTGTTTATATCTATTTATTTGTTTGTTTGTTCCAGCAAAGCACATTTGTGTACGTCAAGAGATGTATCATCTGCCAGGAGAGTATCATACCCAGAATATGATTCATAAACCAGATGGCATTTGTCTGCCTCTGGGGAGTTAATCTCCTAATCTGATTGTTTTTTACCTGTAATTGTGCATGAAAGACAACGATTATTTTAAGGAAAAAAAAATGATCAAACCTCCCCTTTTTTTACTTGGTAATATCATTAGAGAGTTCTGTAAAATGGGGGTGAACTTAGTTACAAGGTTTTTTAAACAGTTTAACAGGGAATTAACACTTATTTATACTTTTGATTTAATAATTCAGCTTTTGTGATTGTTTAACTTGAAATTATGAAGGAGGAGGAAGAAGAGCACAGAAAGGAAGCAATACTTAAAATCCTTTATCTTGTCGTTATCTTATAAAAACCAAATTTAAAATTCTTCAGTGTGTGGAATTAGAGGCTTTTCTGTGTGATGGGCTGAGACAAGAAGCTGAGCACAGCCCCAGTGAGCCCCTGGCTGTGCAGGCTGGTACCTCTGTGTGCTGGGAGAGCTTCAGCCCCTGGAAAAAACACAACTTCTGCCTTCTGCTTGGCTCACCCACGTGCTGAGGAGCAGCTTGCAGATCATTATCTGATGGCAGCCAGCCACTAAACTCCCAGTGACCTGCCCCTGGTGCTGTGCTGTGTGCTGCCTGCTCCTCACACGTCCTGCCTGGTGCTGGAAGAAGCACCAGGGCAAAAAAAAAACAAAGTGAAAGCTGCCAGGGGTGGAGGTGGAGCACAGACTGTGTGCAGGATCTTTGGTCTGGGCAGAGGCACTGACAGCACCTGCAGTTGGTCTAATGTGCCTTTTAAATGAACCCAAACCTTTTGGTTTAAACCAAAATCTTCTGGTCTCTGCAGCCCACTGAAATCCAGCACCATGAGTGTTAGCATCTCTAAATTCCCAGGGAGCTGGGGTGGTTTCTGTGTCACACAGGGCTCACCAGATGTGGCACTGGCAGCCAAAATCAGCCAGCAGAGCAGGAATTTTGGGGCTTTTCCTTCCAGCTCTGCGCTGCCCTGGCACTAAAGGTAAAAACTGGGAATTGCACAGTAGGCAGGGAAGGGAGTCCAGTGTGGTTTGGGAGTGCTCTTGTATTCCTGGTGTTTCTCTGGCCTTTATGAGCTGTTGGTTTGAGTGGTGGGACCCTGGCAGAGAGTCTGGGGATTCCCTCCATGGCCTGGTGCCAGGGAGACCAGCAAGGTCAGCTGGGGTCAAGCCTCCTGGAGAAGCACTGAAATGCTGTAAATGGGAATTTCAGTGCTGGGAGCTTGGTTCTCCTGCTTGAAACACACCTGGAACTGCTGGAGACCTTTCAGCCAGACCTGCTCACTCTTGTCCCTGAGGTGGGAGCAGCTGAAGCTCCCCAGATCCCTTGCAGACCTCCCCACCTCCACTTACCCAGCTCTCAGTGTGATGTCCTTGGTGTGCCATAGCCCTTCCCAGCAGCTCCCTTCTGGATATTCCAGATTCTGGAGATTCCTGTGATATCCCTTTCTGCCTGTCTGATGTGGGATGGTGACTGGGGAGGGAGATGAGCTGTGTTCTGAGCTCTCTGGAAGGGAATGGGGTGTGTGACACAGCCTGGCTGGCTCTGGGGTGTCCCTCTGTGTCCCCTCCTTGTCCCTGAGTGTTCCCAAGTCCCCAGGAGCCAGCACTGCCCTCCCCAGCGCTGCTGCAGGTTTTGTGACCAGCCCTGCTGAGCTGCTGGGATGGGATTGCTCAGCAGAGGAGGGGCTGGAGGCATTGCCTCTAAATGCTTCTCATTTGTTGCCTGGTAAATGTGAGCTCTTGCAGAGTAATGAAGTTTAAGTGTATCCTCTGGAATTGATTGAAAGGCTGGTTTGCTGTTGTAAGGTATAATCCCACTTTAGAGGCTCTCTCATCTGAAAACATAATCTTGTTTTAAGACTCTGGATATTAAGGCAATGCTTCCATTTAGGGAGGAAGGGGAGGAAAAGCATATAATTGGGATGAAAAAGAAAATGAAAAAAGAGCCTGGTAGTACCTTCCTAAAACAGATGGTCCCTTCTCCAGGCACATGTGAACCAGTCCTGCCTGTGTGGGGATTTAGATGTAATTACAGCTGCCCTTGGAGCTCCCCCTGATTGATGGGGAGAACAGATTCTGGGGGCTCCACTGAAACCAAACCACCCCAGTGTTGTGTCCAGCTTTCTCCTGCCATGTGAGGGAGGTGAGGGGATCCCTCCTTCCTTTTTGCTCCTCCTTTCTCCCAGCAGACAGCAGGGAGTGCCTGTTCCACCTCAGCACAGGAGGTTATGGAAGTTTGCACGTATAAAGCACATTAAAAACTTGAGCAGTGACAGGGAGGAGCTGTCCCCTCACCTGTGCATTGTGACTGACCCTGGGGGTGTGAGGCATGCAGGTGGAGGCAGGGCTGTGTGCTGGTGCCAGGCTGGTGGTGCTCTGTTCCAGAATGGTAATGAAGGGCACATTTGCTTATTACTAGTGAATGTCATTCACCATCATGAAAATATCCCATTTCCACCACTTTGATAAATAGCTGCTGAGGCTCATGAATTTTTAACAGGAGTCCTATATTTAGGGGCTTTCAGCTCCTGGGTGAGATGAAAGGCTCTTTGGAGATGGAGCTCTGTCTTCTGGGAGCCCTGCTTCCTATTTAAAGCCAGTGTTGTCTCCCTGGTGCACGAACAGCGTGCTGGCAGTGATTGATGTGGTTTTTGTGCTGGGGATTGGGCTCTGAGCCTGCCTGTCACCATGAAGCAGAATGCATACCTGCAGAGGGACCTGTGCCTCACCTGCATGTGCTGCCTGCTCACTTCTCCCCACAGTCACAGGACAGACTGGGGGAGGCAGGAAAGCAAAGCTGGAACCTGCCAGTGGGAACCCAGAGGAAAGGGAGCTCTGCCATGTGGCACAGGGGCTGGGGAGGGGTTTTCCAGAGATCTGGACCCTGGTGGTGCTTGTTCTCTGGCTAAATCAGTTTGTTCAGACAGGGCTGTGGTGGATCTCAGGATCTTGCTTGCTGCACCCTCTTCTTTCCACAGCCATCCTCAGCTGCCTCTTCCCAGCAGAATGGGCTGTTTTTAGAAATTATGTGGTCCATCCCATTTCTGGGGACAGCACACGTCTCAATCTTCTTGGAGATGGTGGTGATGGATGCATGTAACACTGAGACAATTGGTGAGATCTCAGCCTGGAGCCTGGGCATTGCTGGTGGCAGGGTTAGAAACCTCCCAGCTGAGCCAGGACTTCACAGCTGCAAAGCTGGACTCAGACCTGCCCAGCCCATTGGCAGGTACTGGGGAGCTGTGCAGAGGAGCAGGGTGTGCTCAGGAATCCCAGGGAGCTGGAAAAGGGGCTCAGGGGGTGTGATGGTGCTCACAGGTGACTGCTCTGTGCTGGGGCTTCCAGCTGGGGCTGGGCTGGGGGCTGATCCCAAGCCAGGGGTGTTGGGATGCCTTGGAAAGGGTTGCCTGTCATCCTGAGAGCCCTGCTGCTAATGTTTGCACCCCCAAGAATTCCCCCTAATGTGCTTTCATTGCTCTATCAAAGTAAAGGATTGCTCTAATTTCCCTTTTACAGATGCTGCAGGTAGGGGTAGCATTTTAACCTTGCAGCCTTGGGATGGAAATTTTCCCTGCCAGTTTTAGATGCAAAGAGGAAAATGATGGATGTCTGAAGTGTGGAACTCTCTCTGATTCGTTAAATATAATTTACATAAGATTTAAGTGCACTTTAAGCACCGTGTGTTGGGATGGGAGTGGGAAAGGAAAGGATTTCTTTGCTCTGTTGTGGCTGAGAGGGGAAGGGGCCAGATCCTCTGTGTGTCAGGTAAGCTTGAATGGAAAATCCTGCCATGCTCTGGGGTCCTGTCCTGCCCTTCCAACCAGCTCTCAGTCTCCAGAGGAGGCAGCCCATGTGCCCTCATTATCCAGAATTAATCTCCAAATGATGGCAAACACTGATTATATCCAAGTAGGAAAATAGTTAATGGGATGCCTAACGTAAAATAACAAAGAGATTGTAATAGCTTTGAGCATTTATACGTTCAGGGGAGCTTAGAGAGTATTAGAGCTGCTCTGCAGATGAGCCTGGGCAGGGCAAATGCTGGGATTCATTTGCAGGCACTAAATCCCTGCCCTGCTGCTGGGAGGCAGAGCCCAGGGCAGGCTCTGGGCTGGGAGCAGAGGGATGGAAAAGTGCCTCCCTTTTCCCCCCAGGAAAGGAAGAGAGGTGGCAGCAGCATCTCTCCCTTTTCAGGTGGCTGTATGGAAGTGCTGCTTGTAAAGTTGCCTTTTTTGGTTAGTCTGCCCGTGGATATGAGCACAATATAAATATTTGTTCCCCAAAATAAAGCTAGTGGAAGAGGGACTGTATTCCCTTCCAAATCCAAAGAAGTCTGGGAACTCCAGAGCAGCTGTAATTAAGCCAGTAAATTATTAGGAATTTCTGGCAGTGGGTGTGAGGACAGGAGCCAGCCAGGGATTTGTTCTCTTCTTGCTGTGGTTTTGCTGAGAGCCTTCCTTGTGCCAGCTACTTCTGACCCCAGTGGTGATGGATCACTTTGCAGAGGCATTGCCTTTGTCAGGGGGGATGTTCCTGAGCCAGCTGTGCTCATCCTGTGGGAGCTGTGGCCCTGGGGACAGGGCACAGGTTTGGGCTGGAAGGGGGCCCTAAAGCCCACCCAGTGCCACCCTGGGACACCTTGCACTGCCCCAGCTCTGTCTGACCTGGCCTTGGGCACTCCAGGGATGGAGCAGCCCCAGCCTGGCCCAGGGAAGAGCTTCCTAATGTCCAATCTACCCCTGCCCTCTGCCAGGTTAAGCAGACATATACATATTTAAGCAGTGGTCAAGTGAAACACGGGAATATAAAAGCTCAAAGGTCCTGGGGAACAATTGCCAGATTCTTGCTGTGACAGAAATTGGCTCTTGCACTGAACAAAAGAAAGTATAACCTTCTCTTCAAAGGTCACTTGCCGCTGTTATTTGACTTAAACTCTCTCTGAACCATATGCTGCTGCACATTATTTATTGTTTCTGATTTCTCCCCCATTTATGTTGAGATATATTTGCTTGTTGTCCTTGGATCTCGGCGTGCCTGTGATCTTGCAGGAGACTCATTTGCACTGAAGCCAAGGCATTTTTGACTTCACAAGGGGTTTGTTCCCTCAAGGCTTCCCTTCCTGCAGTGCAGGAGAGTGTCAGGAGAGTGTGTGTGCAGCAGGGCAGTGCAGACACCAGTGAAACATCAGCAAATTGTTTTGTCAGTGATGCCTCACCGTGGTTTGGCTCTCTTTGCATTTTAGCTCATGCACTGCAATGCCAACACCATTTTCACTTGGCAGACTGTGAAACATTAATATATATATATATATATATATATATATATATATATATATATATATATATATATATATATATATATATATATAGGTGCTCTCCTTCCCTTCAGAGAGATTTTGACTTATCTCCTTGATGTGATATTGCTGTTTACCCAGCAGCAGGCTCAAGCTTGAGTTTAAAACACTGATTCTGAGTGTGCAGTGTGTTTCCTTTAAAGTTCACTTTTGTTTCCCTGTGTAAAAAGCTCGAGATGCAAAAAACATTGTCTGGGTTCATGTCACAAGGTCTGCTCCACCAACACCTGTCCCTCATAGGTGAAAACAGCAGAATTGTGGGGACAGCATGAGAAATGAGCCTGGGCTCTGAATTTGTGAGTTTTCTGTGCTGGTAACTCGTTGGCATCTTTGTGGGAGAATTCCCAAGGGGTTTCTTGTCCCCAGAGAAGATGCACTGGCCAGCAATATAAAGACCTTTTAAAAAATCAGTGGATGTTGCAGCATTTAGAGCTACTGCTCCAGTGCAGTGCTGGGTTTTTTGGAAAGTAATCCTTTTAGAGAGGTGGGAACATCAATTGTGAGAGGGAAAGTGCCTGCCAGAACACCTGGAGTCCAGTGCAGAAGGGCACAGCTGCTCACACCCAGTGCTCACCTGTTCCTGTAATATTTAGCTCCCTTTCCATACCTTGCTAATGGCCATCTAATTCCAGTTACTTCCAAATGCAAGTAATCCTAATATTCACTCATCTTTCTACAAGTTGCCCCAGTGCGAGGTAGAACTGCACCCCTGGAGGGAGTGTTGTGTTGAGCTGCAGACTCCAGCCCTCAGTTTTCTGGGAATGTGACCCTCAGGAGCTGAGAACTGGAAACTGGGACTGGGTTGGGAATGCCCAAGGGCTGGAAGCCCTGGGGATGGGCTGGGCTGCTCCCAGAACTGTGGCTGGGGGGATTGCTGAGCTCTGTGTACATCCTGCCCTTCTCTGCTCTGCAGGGCCAGGGTGGATTTTATCAGGCAGAAGTCTTTTCATTCTTTGGGTTTAGGTTCATTGGCAGGGTGGCTGCTGTTTTTTCTGTGCCATCGAAACAAACCTGGCAAAATCTGCACCTACTTTCTGTACAAAGGCTGGGGACTCTGTTAGCAAAACAACAAAGTGCCTGAGCTTTTATAACCTGCTAAATAGGGCAGCTGCTGTTGGAGTGGTGTTCCAGCAGCACCCTGTATTTCTTCTCAGAAAGGAGCTCCTGTGTTTTGCAAAGCTCCCCTCCTGTCTGTGCTCCTCTGCACCTGCTGCAGCTGATAAAAATGCAGCAGATTTCACATCTGCATCCATCACGTTGTGCCTGCATGCCCCAAGTGTCACCCACTGAACATGCTTGTGGAGGATGTGCTGATGGAGTCCTTGGGTTCTCCTGCCACTGTGGGGTGGGAGCTGGGGCTGGGGAGCCAGGATTTCTGCCAGGATTCCCAGCCTCTGACACCAGAGACAGCTTCTGCTATTTCTGTACTGCCCTTACCCTGTCTGCCTTTACCTCAGGTGCACTTTGGGCTCCTTGAGCCTCCCAGAGACTCCTGGTGAAGGAATTGGGTTTTTAGCATCTGTCTGCAATGAATGTGAGATCTCAGAGGCAGCTGCAGGAGGAGGGGAGGCACTCACATGTATGAGCAAAGCACTTTGCATATTGCTGCAGGCAGAGCTCCCTGATGGGGAATGGGCAGGAATGCTTCCTAAAGCTGAGGGAAACACTGGCTTTCCACATAATGATGTTCTGCTGGGGGAGGATGAACCCTTCCACAGAGTTTTGGGTGGTTTCTTGGGGTTTTTTCTCACTGCTGCCCCTGAGGCTGCACACCTGAGGGTGTGCTGGCAGCTTTTGGCAGCTCTGGCACAGCACAGTGCTGGGGTGGGAGGGGAAGGCAGCCTGGCAGGGCTGGTTCTGCCTCAGAAGGAAGTCCTGGAAATAGTCACAGCTGCTGGCAGGTGAGTCCTGGCTGGTGGTAAAAAGTCACAGATATCACTGGTTCTCATAAATGAGGAGGGTGTTGCTGTGCTCCTCCATTATGGGGGTTTTCAGGATGCCATCTGTACTGCTTCAGTAGGTCCTGCTGGTTTGTCAGGATTCATTGTAGAATTTACCAATCCATAGGAACACAATTAACAGTAATAACCTGAGGAACAAAATGAAAATGCAGCTGCCTTTTGCTCAGTTATTGCTTCAGAGACAGCAAAACTGGGAGAGTGAGCTGGATTGTTCTTCCATTTATTCTTCTGTACAATTGCTAATTAAGTTCCTATTGCTGGAGCTTTATTAATGCTAAAGATGTTAAAGGCAGAAAGAACCTGCAAAAGATGTGAAAGGCAGTTTGGATTTTTCCCAGCTGATGGCTGAATGTGAAGAACTGGCCATTAGCAGAAAGCTGCAGTTTCAACATCTGGAATTGCTGAGAAGCACTTGAATGCTGGAGCATCATCTTCACACTGGCTTTGTGCTCTGTAACCCACAGCCATTCCTGCAGCCTCATTGGCAGCCTGTCCTTAAGCTTTATGACCCAATTAGCATCCTGAAGCATTTGAGCAAATGGAGGGAGTTTGTCTTTCAGTGCCTTGAGACAGCCAGCAAGGCTGTGAAGTGCCTGGTGCTCCTCTCATGCTGCTGTGCCTGGCAGGGCTGGTTGGGCAGCTGTGCTCCTGAGCAGCACTGGGCTGGCTGTGAGGAGCTGAATAAACATCTGAGCTTTCTCTCCCCCCTCTCCCTGCTTTTTGCAGCTCTCCACGAGTTCCCCAATGACATCTTCACCAACCAGGACAGGAGACATGGAGCTGTGGTGCTGCACGTCCTCTGTGTAAGTGCTGTGACTTTGCCTTTCTTCTCCTGCCTGGTGTGCTCCAGAGCTCCTTCTCTCTTCTTTTCATCTCCTGTGTGGACTGCCAAGTCAGGCATGGGACAGCTTTTTGTTCTTGGGGTCTTCTGATAAAGAGGAGCCAGCGATGGAAGGATGGTTTAGACTCACCTCCTGTTTTCTTTTCTGTAGACACCATTAGCATGTCAGGCCATAGAAAAGAGAAAGTCATCTCTGAAAATGGGAGTTTGGCATCTTCAGGATGAAAACTCAACGTCAGAGAGCTAAAAGATACAGGAGTACTGCAAGAAGTAACTCTGGAACTCTCTGAAGAGTGTGGGGTAGAACATTTGGCATGGAAATATCCGTGGGATTACATGGCTTGGAAAGTTTGCTTTACCAGCTCTATGAATTACATTAGAGGCATTCTTAGTGGCCAAGAAAATACCTGCTCCTAATGAATGCTTAGAAGCTTTTAACAATTTTTGGTCAGCTTAAATGAGCAGTCACCATTAGCTGTGAGAAGTGATTCATGATTTCTTCTTGAGTATTAATTAGATTGCATTGTGTATTTTAATGTGAGCCCTCTGAGCTAGGACTTTATTTTGGCTAAATAGCCACAGAAATTTGTTGAGTAACGTTGCTATTGGCCATGCCTGGCAAGTTCAAGAATCCCAAGTTTCCATGGGAACGTTGAGCTCTGAAATGTTTTGGAAACTGAGCACTGGACCCGAGCTGGATTTTGTATCACCAGCAAGAATACTCCTAAAAATTAATGTATGAATTCGGTTCTGAATGTGCCTTTAGCATGTGACAAAAGGATGTCTGGAGGACTGAACTGTCTGCTTCAGAGCAGAAAGAAAAATCTGTTTTTAATGAGAAGTAGAAAAGCTGAATATCCCAGCAGAAAAGTGCTCAGTTTCTTCCCTGCTGGCAAACACAAGCAGCTCCCTCAATCCCTCCGTGTTCTCCCCAGCAGTTTTGTGGACCTTGGAAGATGTGCTGGCCACTCTTTGTCCTGTGGGGTGCAGGGGTGGCTGGGTTCAGCCTCTCTGGTGCTGGGATAAGGACACTCAGGGAAAACAGGGAGTTGTCAGCATTCAGCAGCCTGGGTTGGAAGGGGCAATGAACCTCCAGTTCTGTTTTTCACCTCCCAGAAATGCAGTTACCAAACGTGTGATGAAATCAGAGCAGAAGCAGAAATGAACTTTTTTTTTTTTTTTTTAGGGGGGGAAGAGGATACAGACACAGAGTTTCATTGTCTTCTTGGAGGTTTCCTCATGGGTTTGGGGAAGTTGGCCTGTCAAAGGGGCTCTGTGGTGGAAGGGAGAACAATGCAGTGATGATGAGAGGTCATCACCATGCTTCTCATGCTAGTGACCTCCCCTTGAACAGTTTCCATTCATTGCAGTGAAAATGTTGTTCTCTCCTCCGCCCCTTGCCCGTACTTTCATGTTTATTTCTGAAAGATGTGAAGGCAAAGCTGGTTTACCAGAAGCCAGAGGAACAGGACAAAATCTGTCACTGGGACCTTGGGGGAGGGCAGGAGGCTGCCCAGGGCATCTCCTCCCTACTGCATAATTAAAAAGGGAAAAAGACCCCAGCAAATCTTCTCACTGGGGCTGTGTGACTTACTAAACATGATCTGATGCTTCACAAAGATCAAAGTTAATCCCTAAACACTTGAAAAATCTGGGGAAAACTGGGCTGGTCAGCAATAGTTTTAGGTCTGAGCTGAAAATACTTTGGTTTGAAGGGAAAGTGGGCCACTGAGGGCATATTACAGGTTGGAGTCATGGTGTTTAATTTCTCTGGGTTACTTTTTTTGGAGCCCAGCAGCTGACTGCTTTACTGCCATCCATTACTTCCATGTCCCCTCAGAGAAGAGGCTGAGCTGCTGAGTAACTACCCTCTAAATCAATGGTTTGGGATGTTGAGTTTTGGGGGCCAGGGTCTGGATTTTAAGTCTGGTGCTGTTCCTGCAGCCTGGGAGCTCCCCAGCAACCAAGAGCTTATTTTTGCTATTTTGACATTTTGTTTGTAGAGTCACAGGCTGAGTTGGATTGGAAGGAGCCTTACACATTATCCAGGTCCAACACCCCAAACATTCATCCCTGCTGCTCCAGGCTGCAGGAGCAGTGTGTGTGCTCAGCCATCCTTCCATCCATCCATCCATCCATCCATCCATCCATCCATCCATCCATCCATCCATCCATCCCTGCTGCTCCAGGCTGCAGGAGCAGTGTGTGTGCTCAGCCATCCATCCATCCATCCATCCATCCATCCATCCATCCATCCATCCATCCATCCCTGCTGCTCCAGGCTGCAGGAGCAGTGTGTGTGCTCAGCCATCCATCCATCCATCCATCCATCCATCCATCCATCCATCCATCCATCCATCCCTCCATCCCTCCTGCTCCAGGCTGCAGGAGCAGTGTGTGTGCTCAGCCATCCATCCATCCATCCATCCATCCATCCATCCATCCATCCATCCATCCCTCCATCCCTCCTGCTCCAGGCTGCAGGAGCAGTGTGTGTGCTCAGCCATCCATCCATCCATCCATCCATCCATCCATCCATCCATCCATCCATCCATCCCTCCATCCATCCATCCATCCCTGCTGCTCCAGGCTGCAGGGGCAGTGTGTGTGCTCAGCCATCCATCCATCCATCCCTGCTGCTCCAGGCTGCAGGGGCAGTGTGTGTGCTCAGCCATCCATCCCTCCTGCTCCTGCCTTGTCTCTGTTTCCTGTATCCATGGGAACAGGGCTCTGACAGGCACCTGCCTCCCTCCTGCCAGCTCAGCCAATGTAGGTCACTCTGGCCGGGTCCTGTCTCCATTCCTGCCTCGGGTCAATGCCCACACACATCTCATTTCTGCAGCACTCAGCTGTCTCTTGGAGGGGATTTCTCCAGCCCCATGGCCATCCATGCTGCTGCTGTGGGAGCACTGCTGGGCACATCATGGTGCACAAGCTGAGTCAACCCATCCTCTCTGGCTTCCTGCTTTGGTTGGGGTTTTTAATTTCCCTCCAGCAGTGGCGTTTGAGGTGGGTTAGTGAAGCAGTCTGAGTTGAAGGAAGCCCTGTGCTTGGCTAATGTGGTCTCAGGGGTGGCCCCTGGCCATCCCTGCCCTGGGCCAGGGGCAGCAGCAGGGACTGTCCCCAGGGCCCTTCCCTCTCTGGGGGGAGGCAGGGCTGTAGGGATTGCTGCTCCTACGGCATTCTGCTCTCCTGGGAAAAGCTGCTTTAGCTCAGTGAAGCGAGGTTTGCTTTGAGTCTGGAGACTCATGGGAAGCTCAAAGGACAGCTGGGCAAACGTGAAAAATGACCATTTCTGTCCTGTGCAGCGGAACAGGTATTTTGAGTAAGATGCTTAATCACCTTTGATGCGGAGATTACGTGTTTGTTTGTTAGAATCGTCATTTTAAAATCAGTCCTGATGTGGTACTTAATCTGGCATTTATAATCCTTTTATGCAGGGCCATTGCATTTTCCTAATTTTTTAATGTCCTTTGTGGGGAGGAGGAGTGAGTGTGGTTTTTTTAAGTGTGCTGCCTGGCTGAGGACTGCCATATCATCACTTGGAGCCGGGCACAGCCGAGTGCAGCTGGGGCTGAGCCTTATTTTGTGTGGTGATTCCCCCAGGTCGTGCTGTGCTGCTGCACTGGCTCTCTCCTCACAGGCCTGGCCTCCCTGGTGCTCCTGCCTTCCTCCCTCCTGCATGAAACAGGCTGCTGGAGCCCTGTGGGCACGGGCAGGACACGCTCCCTTCACAGGGATCATGATGGGCAGATTAGCGTTCTTGAGAGGCATTACTGTGTGTTTGGGCATTACCCACTGCAGATTAATATGATTAGCAGATCAAAAGTCCAGCCTGAAGTCAGGCACCCGCTGTCCCTTGTATTTCAGTGGAATTTGGCCACGTCACTCAGGAGCCCTTTCTGTTCCTGTGAAGCCTGTGAGCTGTTTTCTTCCTTTCTCACTGCTCGTACAGGTGGTAGTGTGTCAGCAGCTGGTGCTCCCTTTGCAAGATCAGGTTCTTTGCTGCACCCAGCAGAGTTGGAGACCTGGAATTTTTCTTACTCTTGTGGTCCTCAGGGCTGTTTTGCAGTGTAAGATTTTCAAAAAGCCCCACTGACTCATATTTATGATGAGGGGCAAAGGAGCACAGAAACTGTCCAAGTGACAATCTAGTGCCTGTTGTGTCAAAATAATTTGTTATGATGAAATTTCCATCTCCAATCCTGTAAAAAAAAATGCACTTGAATTATTTTTGAGCTCCAGAAGTTTTCCTGGCCGAGATGTACAGTAATTACTGGCTTTTTGCAGCAAAGCTGTAATTCTGGCAAATTAGAAGCTGTGTTTTTGGGGGATTTAAACCTGTTCCTGGAAAATCAGAACAGGAACAAAAACCTGGGGGCCATTTTTATTGCTGCTTTCTCTCCAGAAAAAAAATGCTCTGGTCTCCTCCCATCACCTGAGTTTCTGTAGGACTTCAACAACAAGCAAAGCCAGAGGATCTGTTGGGGATATGCTTGGAACTGTGATTAATCCCTAGGATTAATACACTGTTTTTCTACAAATATTGGCCACTTCTCTCATCTGTAGCTATTCACTGCTTCTGGAAATAACTCTGTGCTGGTGCTTGGTGGGTGTCACCAAAAAGGTGGAGCTGTCTTTGAGCCTTGCAGCAGGTCTAGGATGTGTCCATGCCAGGAAGCCAGAGTGGGCTGGGAGGCAGACTCAGCCTGCCTGGGGTTTGGGCTCTGCTTGTTCCTGGCATGCTTTTCCTCTGCTTTTCCCCCATGCCAGTGGGTTTTTTCCCATTGTGTGGAGGTGGGCAGTGGGCAGTGTTAAGTTCAACAAGACTTACCACTGGGACCCAGGTGACATGGCAGGCTTCCTCAGTCCAGGAAAACAAGCTCCTTTCCCCTTTTTTCAGAACACTAGATTTCAAAAATGACTCCTCCAGGGTTTAGACTTTCACAGAACACAGCAATAAGAAAGCCTTGCACTGCACGATGGGGAAAAAAAGGAAGGCAAAAATACTTCAATGTGACTTATCAATGTCCAGAGAATTAAAAAAAAAAAAAAAAAAAAAAAAAAAAAAAAAAAAGGCAGACTTTATGGTGAACATAAAAGGTTGGCAACTTTTGATAGTTTATAAGAACTTCTGGATAAATACTCCACAATTAAATCCCAGGCAGCTCTATGAATTATTCTCGCAAGGACATTTTATTTTCTTGGAAAGTGTGTGCCAGCTGGACGCTGGGGTGCTGCTGGTGGGCTGTGTGTGGCCGGCTCCAGCTCAGCCTCTCTCCTCTCTCTCCTCTCTCCCCTCTCTCCCTTGCAGGCTGTGTACATGTTCTACGCCCTGGCCATCGTCTGCGACGACTTCTTCGTCCCCTCGCTGGAGAAGATCTGCGAGGTGAGTGTCAGAGGAGTGGTGGGTGGCTGCTCCTCCCTGTCCCAGCAGCTCTGGAGAGCCTTGGGCTGTGCTGATGGTGCACTCACTGCTGTCCTGCAGTGAATTCTCTTGTTGCTCAGCAGGGCTGTGCTCAGCCCCGTGTGCTCCTCGCAGGACAGGCTCTCCAGGAGCTCACACTGTGCTGCTTGCTGCTGCCTCTCGTTCCTGTGTCCCTGCACATGGCCCAGCTGACACAAATTAAAACCTCTGGTGGTTCACCCCAGCAGAAATCATGGGTCTTGTACCCTGCCCTCCCAGCCATGGCTGTCATACCTTGTGCTGTGTGGGTGTGAGCTGTAAAGCAGCAGGGACAGCTAGGTCAGCTGTAAAGAAGCTCGTGAATGCTCCCAGCAGTTGCAAGGGACTCTGTTTCTCTGTGGTAAGGTTGGGATGCCTAAATTTTAGAAGACAAGGAGTACATTTGTGCCTGAATCAGCTCAGACAGCCACAGAGCAAACACAGACCGGGTGCCCGAGGTTACTGCGAGCCGAACCTGCTGTCAGTTCCAGGCAGGGAAAACTCTGTGTGTAGAGAATATGGTTTGGTCTTGGCAGTGAGAGTCTGTGTCAGCTGTAGAAGAGGCTGCCCATGTGCCTGGGAACAAGTGTCACCCGCCAGGACGTGGGCTGTGCTGGCCCTGGGAGAGGTGTGGAAATTGGCAGGACAAGTCATTTGTGCTGACAGCACTGATGGAAGCTGTCTCTAAACTAACCTGATGCTTGAATTTCAGCACCCTGCTGTGCAGGCCTTTTTTTCATCATCAAGGGGAAACAGCCCCCAGGAAATTCCACTTTTTGCTGCTTAAGTGTAGAGGTAACTGAAAGGTAACAGCACAAGGCAGGAGCTTCTGTCCTGCAAAGTCACTGCAGCCTCTGGGGCTGAATCTGGGGAACCCCCTGCAGGGTTCAGGAGAGGGAACATTGGTGTGGACATGGGGATAGGAGCTGCTGGGGAGTGTAGACATGCTGAGTTCTTCGACCTCCCCTCTCCCAGGCAAGGGAAGCTGGCAGAGGAAATGGTTTTCCATGAAGCTGTATTGTGTAGTGACTCTGTGTTTCTCTGCAGCGCTTGCATCTCAGCGAGGACGTGGCTGGGGCAACTTTCATGGCAGCAGGCAGCTCTGCTCCCGAGCTGTTCACATCTGTCATAGGTAAGGAGCCTGCTGCTGCTGCCCAGAGCCTCCTGCACGTTTCCCTGGCTGTGTGCAGAGCTGAAATGGGATTGCTGCGTGCCTGCAAGGTTTGTTACAATCCCTGCTGGGCACGCGTGGCCCTGGCTGGGGGCAGTCCCGCCAGGTGAAGTGACTCTGGGAGTGCCATCATCTCAACAGGGCTGGATGTGACCCTGCCCAGCCAGGACCAGGGGCACTTCACACAGCTGCCCATTAGCCAGGCTGCACCTACAGCCTTGTCCTCTCCTGGTCCCTTTCCTGCCCCATCAGCTCCAGGGCACAGTGGGAAAGGATTTCCCCCAGCCCCTCTGTTGGTACCCTGACACTCTGTTCATGTCCTCCTCAGCAGCAGGGTCTCTGCTTAGTCTGCCAACACCACTTTTCCCTGGAAAAGCCACAGTGGGGAGGAGAGGAGGATTTGAAATGCTTTCTCACAGCAACAGGTTGGTCAGAGCAGCACACTTCCAAAGCAGCTCTCCACTTATGGGAAGTGTGATGAAGGGATTCAGCAGTGTGCAGAACCTGGGAGACTCTCCCTGCGAGGGAGGGCACTGCAGGCAGTGTTAGAGTGATGCTCCACCTAACCATGCTAGGAGGGTGAGGTGCTGCTGCTGTCTGACTCACCCACCTCTCCCTTGGCAGGCGATCCTCAGGGCAGCAGCTGGGAGGGTGCAGAGGGCTCTCCATCTCCAAACAGGATTAACTCTCAGCTCAGATACTTTCTCTAGGAGACACTTGTCTTTCAGTCACAGCTGCCAGATGCAGAGCACGAGTTAATTCACACCAAGCTGTGTGCTCTGCAGAGAGGTCTGATTGCACAAGCAAAGCCTTGTCTTTTGGGAACTTAAATTGGACCAAGTGGGGATTGTCCTTTGGTTAAGGGCAGTGCAGTACCAGGGTGCAAATAAAACCAGATTCCTCCAGGCAGCTTAGAGAAGCCCTGATGGTCATCAGATCATTTTCCTGCTGTGGTGTAACCCACAGGTGCCCTGTTTCACTTGGCAGGTGAGTTCTTCTGTGTTTTTGAGAAAAAGGATGGAGTTGGAAAAAATACACAAACTGCACTGGCCAGATAAATAGTGTTGGAACCTTAAAAGCAAGTGGTGAATTTAAACAGACTGACAGCTAGCAGGAGATGGAGTGTTATTTTTAGGCTGGCTTCCTAAGGAAAGGACTCTGTGCAGCACTGTGATGCATGTGTCTGTCAGTTCATCTCCTCACCATTAACCTCATTGGCCAATTTTAACCAAATTTGACAGGAGAGCTCCGAATAAAGCCCCATAACTCATCCTGAGAGGTTACTTGGCTTGTGAGTAGCTGTGGCCAGACAGCTCTGGGTCATCATACTGAAGCTTCATCCTTCCTGAAGCCAGCTGGGATGGGGATATGGGAAGGAGCAGAGTACTGGGCAGGGAATATCTTATGGGAGACAGCTTCCTATAGATTTGTGTCCCACCAGCTGCTACCTCGAGCTTGCAGTGTTTTATGGTGTGTATTGCCATAATGTTGGGCCACAGGACCAGGAAGTTAGTGACTTGGATGTGTCTGTGCTTGGTTTCCATCACACAATCCATCCAGGTCCCCTCAGGAAGCACCTCTGCAGCTTGTGCATTAAATACAAGAAAAAGTGGCAGAACTGGTACCTGCCTTTATGGGATGTGAGGTCTGCAATTTGATGTGAAAGAAGTCAGCTCTTTCCCATTGACACAGCTTCCCTTGAACTTGTTTTTCAGGTGTTTTTATCACAAAAGGAGACGTAGGCGTCGGAACCATCGTGGGCTCGGCTGTATTCAACATCCTCTGTATTATTGGCGTGTGTGGGCTTTTTGCAGGACAGGTAAGAGCATTTAATGATCCCTTACAGCTCTTGCTTCACCCTGTGCCTTGGCTGTGCTGCACAACCACACGCTGGGCTCGCAGCCTTGCCGCCGATTTCTCGGGCTTTGTTGTTTTTAATAGGGCCCTGTGCTGTTCCCCCCGCGTTTTTGGAATGAAAAGCAGGGCAGCAAAGGTCAGCTGGGGCGTTTTGAGCTGCCCAAGGTGTGTGGGTGGGCAGAGGAACAAGCACTGCTTGTTTGCTCCTCGTGCAGACACGTCTCCTTCGTGTCAAACCGCTCGTGACAACACAAACTATTCATCTGAAATTAAAGCAATTAAGTTGTGAGATCTGAGCTGCTGTCTGAATCGCAGACATGATTGACTGTATAATTAAACACCTGGATCTGCATTTAGCTTCGCACTTGCCAACATGCCAGGTATTTTTACAGTCTCATAAATGCTCTTTGACGTGCTGCTTATTTGTAAAGAAGAAGGGGGGTGTTGCCAGCACAGGGTGATGGAAACAGAGCTGAGGAGAAGAGACCTTGGTCAGTCTGGGAAAGCATGCAGGGAGATGGAGTCTTCCTTGGGATCCTGTTCTGTCTTCATTAGTGAACTTTTACAGGCTGAGGGTGGACATTTCCAGTGTGAGGAGGCCTCAGGATAAGGTCAGAGCATTTGACCACCCACGTGTCCTGATTTGCATGGAACGTGCAGCTGGCAGCTACAGATGTGTCAGTGGTTCTGCTGGAACTCTGACTGTGAAAACCCAGTTAATTGAGGTAAATTTTTAATGACCAAAGCCTTCCCAGGGCAGGAGGCTGTGTTCCCCAGAGGTGCTCTCTTGTCATCAGCAGGACTTCCTTCCCAGGCTGCTTTTTTCATGCAAATGAAGGTGATTAACTGTCTAGCAGCTAATGATGGCAGAGGAGCCAGTTCTGGTTTTTACTCTCCCCAGTATTGATTGCATGCCCCAAACCTAAAAATGGCTACAAACCACAGCTTTTGGTGGAAAAGGCCTGCTGGAGTCTGGGGCTGGACAGAGGATGTCAGTCTTCTCCAGAGGTCTTTTACAGATGGGAGATCCTTGTTTCAGGATAAATCACAGCCAAAATGCTCTTGTGAAACGTCGTCAGCCTTCCAGCCATGGTAGCTTTCAGAAGTTCAGGTCATCCTAAGCATGGTCTGTGAGTCTCTTTCAAGCCAAGAATTGAGATTTTGGCTGCTTTGCCCCATCTTGAGACTCTGCTGGTGGTTTCTGTGTGGTTTTGTCAAGTCTCATAACCTCTCTTTGCTGCAGGGAGTGGGTGAGCACTGGAATGATTGACATCACCATGTGGAACTGTGATTTTAGGGAGCAAATAAGAAATTTCAGTGTCAATAATTCCAATGTTTTAGATAAAACTCTGGATCAATTTATGCTTTTCATTGTTTCGCACTCCCAGCCTTTCACCAAAAAGTCACTCCCTTTTAGTGATTCATCATTTGTTTTGTGTTAGTATGAATAGGAATTTGGTTTTGTTGTCAACAGTGCCTCTACAGAGGCACTGACATAGGTGGCAAATTTGATTGTTGGTGAGATTTCTGTTCTGCTGAGGACCTGGATCTCAGTAGTGAGTTGCCAGGTGAGCCTGAGGGCTGGCTGTTGGTCAAAGCTGCTTGCTGTGCTCCAGGGTTTTTCCTCTGGAGTCAGACCTGTGGATTGAGCAGCCAGAGCCCTCAGGTTTCCAGATGTATTGCCCATGGGCTGGGAATCCCAGAGATCAGACCTGCAGGCGCCTTCTGCTGCGTTTCCAGCAGCACTCTTTTAGAAAGTCTTCTTTTGGTTTGGTCTTTTTTGTTTGTTTTGTGCTTTTTTTTTGTTTTGTTTTGGTTTTTTTGTTTTTTTTTTTTTTTACTGGTAAACAGTTGAATTGTAAAATACTGTCCAGCTCTCTCCAGGATAAGTTTTATTTTTAAATTGGGTTGTAGTTTGTGTGTGCTGTGTTGGATGTATTGTTCTTTGGCCTAAGGAAATACTGGGTTTGGTTATGTGCACCGTGTTTAGAAAAAGAAACAAATGCACAGCCCCAGAAAGCTGGTATGCATTTGCTTGAGCAGCAGCCCTAACTGTTTGTTCTTCCAAGCCTTTCCTGGCTGTATGTGCACACTTTTCAGGATAAATCAGAATAAGCATCCCACTGCTGGAGCAGGAGAAGGGAAGCGTGCCTACGCCTCTGTGCGACACTGCACACCTAAAAAAAGGCACTGAAAGAGCATTGTGAGGGGTGAAAGTCAAGCACTGAAAAGTTAGAAAATAGCAGTGTGAGGGTTCCCTGTGCACCCTCAATTTGCCCCCCTGGTGCATGTGCATTATTATCAGGCCTTAATTAGGGGGTCCCTTGCTGGGTTCTGTGCAGGCTCCCTGCCTCCCTCTGCACACAGAATGGACTTTGCTCACTTAATGAGCAGCTATTCAGGATTTTGTTTTCTCTTATTGTTCACTCTGTGCCCTTCTGCCTTATTTACCAGGCTCTATTCAAGCCCTGTTCCAGAGGCAGAATTATTAATTTCCTCTTGAACTTCTGCCGATCTCGTCGCTATTGTATCTGAGCAGTTGATGAGCAGTTAATTAATTTTCCCCAAACCTCTGTGAGATGAGGGGGCGATTTAAAGATGGGGAAACAAAGCACAGAGAGATTAAATAAAAAGAATAACTTGTCGTTTTAGGGCCAATTAGAGCTGGCACAGCCCTGCTCTTTTTCCCCGGGAGCGCAGCATTCTGTGGCATGCTCATGGCTCCTGGCTCCAGGTGCTGTCCCACTGCTCCACAGGGCTTTCCTGGGCCTGACTTCTCCTGGCTAATGTTACCCATGCCAGGGAGGCACCTTCTGAGGTACAGGAGTCTGCTCTGCAGCCAGGGTAATAGTATTTTCCACTGTTTCATGCTCCAGAGATTTTGGACTGGAGGGATTGAAAAAGCGACAGTGCGTGCAGGCTGTCCGTGTGTTTGATGGCCAGATGAGAACCGTCCCCTAAAGGCTGGATTCTCTAAACTAGCAAAAATCGAGTTTTCAAATGTACCTTAAACTGGGCCTCTGCAGAAGCAGAGGAAGTTCACATCTGGTGTGTGTTGAGGTGTTTGACCAGGGCACGTTTGGAGAGAGGGCCCAAGTTTTCCCCATGGATAGTGAATGCTGCCCATGTGCCTGTGGCAGTGAGCCTTAGAAGCTCCTCCTGCTTTCTTCTTGCAGCCTGTTGAAATATTCTGCATAGCACTCACACCCAGAGGAGGGTTTCTCTTGTTTCATCCAGGCAGTAGATGTGTAGATGGTTTCAGTATATGGAAATACATGAGGAGCTGTGCTCGTTCCCCACCTGCCTGTGCAGTGCAGGTTGGATGTGTCTGCAGCTGCTTCCTCCTGTGTCCCTACCCCTGGGACACCAGCACGTCTCCTGGCAGGTAGGCAGCTCCTAAGGCACATAACCCAAGTGGTTTTTAGCTGCTGTGTCTGCTTTGCTTCCTTCTGGCAAAGAGGGAACGAGGAGGTGAGGGAGCAGAGGGGAGGATGGAATGGCAGCAGATGCAGCCCCTCAGCCAGCAGCACTGATGGGGACACATGTGCTGAGCAGCGAGGAGGCTGCTGCCTGCACAGTGATGGATTGCATCAGGCTTTTTCCATGCTTGCAAGCCAGCTCTGTATGGGGAGCCTGACCTTAGCCTGGGGTCCCCTCCAGGCCTTGGTTGCTCTGTCCTGTCTTCTCTCATGCTCATGTTTGTGCTTCTCCAGCTCTCCCCTCCTTCCCCTGCCCTCTCACCGTCCTTGGCGGCGAGGACGCCGCATTCTCGGAAGCAGCCCTTGCTTAATTCAGCTCTCATTCAAGCCAGCACAAGCAGAGTTTGTTCACTCTTGGACATTCCCCCGTCCAGATTCATTGTGTTTTTGCAGCTCTGCTGCTCTCTGCTCGCCATCCTTTCCCAGCATTGCCCCACAGCATTTTCAGCGTTGCAGAGGAGGGTGGGAAGTGCTCCTGTGAGAGCAGTGTAACCATGAGGTGCAAGTCACTCCAGCATTGCCATGTCATTTTGAATGTGCATGGCTTGATTTGTTAATTAGTATTGAACTGCTCTGTTTTTGGGTTGATCCAAGTTTCTCTGTTTTACCTTTCCCCAGAAACAGACAGGCCTCTCTGGGTGGAGCAGGGGACCAGGAATGCTGGGCTGTGCCACAGAAGTTCTTCCAGCTGTGGATTCTGTCAAGGGGTTTGGTGGGTGGTTAGGCATCATTCCTCAGCATACTGGAGCAGAAAAGGGCTACCTGAGTCTGGATTCTTTTACCTCAGGAAGGAAACTAAATTCAGCAGGCTCTCCTTTGTCCAGGTCAAGGAACCCTTGTGCCAGTTGAGGTGCCTCGAGGAATTACCAGCTGCCATGGGTTATGTCAGTGGAAAATGGGCCTGAAAAATAGTGTTAGGTATATTGACAAGGACTCTGAACAGAGTTTAATAACCTGGTAGAACATTTCTTAATGAAGCAACTGGGACTTCTGTAATCTGTTTTACCTCACTTCTGCCATTCAGCCAGCTTGCATGCATCTTAATCTTTTAAGCTTTAATTTCACTTACAAGTCAGACTACAGCCCTTACTGACTTCGGGCTTTATGATTGCATTCATGAGCTTCTTTTTCTTCTCCTCAGCTATGGAGGAGTTTTAAAATGGGAGAGTTGGAACGCTGCTGCTTTTTCTTCATTGGTCTATGACCATTGGTGGAAAACATGTAAAACTCTGGGGAAGTAGTTTAAGGAGAATTCAGTGCCAGCTTTTGGGACTGCTCACTGCTATCACAGCCCAGGGCACAGTGGGGTTTGGTGCTGGCAGTGTTTTATGGTGACTGTGAGCCTGATCTTTCACTGACTGGGCTGTGTTGTCTGTGGGACAGACTAATGAGTCAGACTGAAGTAGTGCCAGAAGCCAAGGCTGTGGTCCTTGGGTACCTAGATCTGGCATGGCTGTGGTGTGTGAAAGCCCAGGTACAGGGAAAGCAGAGGGGATGCTGGCAGGATGCTGTGGAACATCAGGCAGTCTGTAAGTGCTGAGGCTGCAGCTGGGACAGAGAGGTGTGGAAGCAGTTTCAGGATAGAGAGGTGCCATTAATTCAGAGATGCTGCCCAAGGCAATCAGAAGAGTTGCAAATGGATTCCTATCAGCATCAAACCGAGGCTACTTCCTAATTGCCACAAGACACCATCACCGTTTTAGGTTAAGTTTTCTCTTTCAAAATTGACACACAGATCAGTACTGTGGATGTTCCATTTGTAGGATTTTTTTCTCAAATCATTTATAGTGTAAAAGCAAGGGAGATTATAAAATCTGTCTTTTACTTCTAGCAAGGACTGGCCAGTCTGAAGAGACTGGGAGATGTTTACTCTGTGCATGCCTTCCCATCTACAGCTATCCTTGAATTCTGCTGTGGATCTTGTGGTCCAGCAAAGGCCTTGGGGTCCTGCTGCCTCAGCACTGTGGGAATCTGAGCTAAAGAGACATGCTGGTCCAAATAACTCATGGATGATTATGACTACCAGTTGAGCAGGGAAATATTTCTGGCTTTGTCCTGAGGTTTGGAGAGTGTCCACTGTTTCCATTCTGAGAATGTCACATAGACAGATTGCTGCGGCAGTGATGAAAATATCAAGAGAGGCTCAGAAAAGCAAATATTCTTGGGGAAGTAATGAGAATAGATGGAGTTGGTGCAGTGTACAGACTGGGAGCCAGAGTGACAACTGAGCTCTGCAGAGAATGGCAAACCAGAGGTGAAATTAGGGGGCTGCAGATTGGAAGGAGGCTTTCCTCAAAGATCGTGGCTGCTTTAACTGTCTGAGACAGACAGATATTTAAGGCCTGGATTTTACTTAGGCCTGACCTTTGCTGAAGCTGGGAGTTGTGGTTAGTATTGGCCAAAGCCTCAGGCAAGCCCAAATGCTGCATCCTGGGGTCTCTGGCCAAAATTCTGGTCTGGAGACTAAGCTGGATACTTGTCATGTCCTGGGATATTTGGACAGGACCATGGGGTGTAGAGGGAGTGTCACTTAGTCCTGGACATCCTGCTGTGCTGTCAGTCCCAGCACAGGGGCCTCTGGCTTTCCTGGGGCTCTGCACAGGAAAGCAGGGGCTTTCCACACAGAAATCTGAAAGGTGTGCTGTGGCAGGGTGATTCAGTGTGCAGGAGGGGTGTGGGACCAGGACTCCTGCTGTGCTGGGAGGTGGCACCTCTGGCATCCTGTTGGACCTGCTTGGCTGATTCTCTGTCTGAATCATGGATGTGTCAAAAGTGCCACCAGGAACCCACTCACCAAGCCATGCTGAGTCCTCTGTGTGTCTCCCAGGAAGGGTGCAGAGGCTCTGCAATGGCTTCTTGCTGACAGGTGGATCTACAGCCTAATTTAATGTAGAGATGAATACAAGTAAGGCACTGTCACACTCCTGTTAATTTGTGATGCTTCACTGATACCACAACCAGTGAGAATGAGCAAGCAGATGGCCAGATCCTTGGAATTACCTGAGCTGAGCAAAATAATCAGTTTAAAGGCAGAGTTTGTGCCCTGATACCTGAGGTAGAGCCCTTTTTATTTTTGTATAATTCTGAGTGCGTAAGACATGGATTAACTGCAAGCTATGGCCAGCCTGATTCCCTGAAAATCTGTCCCAGACCTCCACCTGAGTTCACTGCCTCCTGGAATGGTGGCCAACAGCTGGTCATTTCTCTTGCTTTGGCATGAGATCCTGCTGTGTTATCATGGGGCTGATTTGAAACTGTGTTGAGGGTTTGCAGAACAGTAGTGTCACAGCACAGCCCTGTCTGGAGGGAACCCCTGCAGGCTTCAGAAAGCTCTGAGGGCAGCTCCTGCCCACCAGGAGCAGCAAGTGAGGAGGTTCCACTGCAGCTCTGGCTGCAGCTGGCCCAGAGGGTCACAGCCAGCAGCAGCTTGGTCAGGAGACACACAGCAGCCAGATCCCAGCATCTGCTAGGCTGGGCTGACAGCTTCCCTAATCACTTCTGGGCAGTCCACATCAAAGAGGGGCAGCATGAGGTCTGACCCAGATTCTCTGCTTCTGGATGCCTTTTGGCAGTGGGGGATTCACTGCTGGCACATCTCTGTTGACCCCCATAGACTCTCAAGGCTAATCACTCTCAGGCATTATCTTTAATCTTTTGACACCCTCGTCCAAGCATTCCTGCCTGTCCACATCAGCAAATTAGGTTATTAGCTCTTAATACCTAAAAATCTAGACCTTCTGTGCCAGAGGGTAACAGAGAAACCAGATTAGGGAGATTGTTTCCAAAGCCTAGCATTTCCCAGCAGTGTTAGTAGCTGATCAGCGCTCAACAGTGTCAAGCAAAGAACTGGCCATGAGATGAGGAAAAGCCCCAAAACAATTTGGAGTGAAGGAGATGCCTGAAGAACGTGGATGTGGTTAGGTGCTTCCCCTGGAAGTTTAGCAGCCAGAATACTCAGGAGTGCACACACCTCTGGACTCCTGCAGCAGGAGCACAGACGTCCTTGCCAAGGGACCAGCAGCCCTGTTCTGCCACTCGTGCTTCATCTCAGGCCAGAGCAGGCTGGAAAACAGCAGCTGGGTGGCCTCTGGTGATGGAATCTCCTGGATGGGAGACGAGCTGCCACGCTGCTAGGAGCACAGAAACAGTTTGGAAGAAGAGAAAAGGGTCAGTTTTACAGAGGATAAATGGTGAAGTTCTGGGATCAGGCATGGGGCATATTGCCACTGAGGTCCTGGGTGCCCTGAGCCAACTTCAGTGCTACAGGCAGCAGACACCAGTGTCTGATTTTAGGGGATTTTACCTCTGGTGGCTGATCTCCACTTATGTGCTGAGTGGAGCAGATATGTGTGCTTCATGGGACCATGGCAAACCTCAGAAATCAAGCTAGAACTGAGAAAATCTCGATTTTTCTGGTCTCCAGCCCATCAAAAAGGGAAGTAAGCATTCTGAGTAGTAAATGTTATATGTAGGATTTTGCAGGGTGAAAGTTTACCTGTGAGAAACCAGGTATCCATTATGGGTGAGTTTGCCCCTAGGAGTGATCTGTGGCATGCAGGGGAGCAGGCTTAGTGTGTCTTTTGTGGAGCCAGCAGGGGATGCTCTCATTCAAGCCTTGGCTTCAGAGCTCTTCTTTTCAGCTCAAGGGAACCGGGTTCTGTCCCCACTGAGTGGTCAAGAGCAGCTAAGAGGCACTTGTCTGGGGTTTGAATTTCAGGTGCTGACTTCAATAGGAGGAAATGTCACTACAGTGGCAATCAGTGGTTCTACAGCTGCCTCCTTATGTTCAGCTCCCCCAGGAGCAGCTCACTGCTGGGTTACAGTATGGCAGTATTGCTGATTTAAAACTCAAATTTGATCGCGTTTTTACCCAAGCTGATTGCTTCCCTGATTTCCTTGCTGCCTTGAAGGCACCTGAGATTTAACTGTCCCAGAGTTTTTGCATCAGGGAGACATCCAAGATTTAACTGTCCCACAGTTGCTGCATCAGGGAGACCCACTCGGATGTCTGTGGAATGTGAGCAGCCTGTACAGGTGCCAGGCATGAGCACATTCCCTTCAATCCCATCTGGAATCAGTGCAGGAGTCCTTGTGATTCCCACAGCATCTTGGTCTCTTAGTTCTGTGCAGTAGGTCCCTGCTGAAAAGCTGCATTGAAGCATCTGGATCTTGCTGTGCTTGTTCAGGTGTCTTCAGAAAATATTGCCCTTTTCTGGGGAAACTATTACCTTGCACCTTCAAGATCATTGCAGAATGTCAGGGAACAGGAGGGAGACTACCTTGACTCCTTGTAGCCAGGGGCTGAGGTTATGAGACAGACCCTCTTCCTGTGGGGGCTGTCCTTTGCCTCACAAACATGGTTTTTGTGTGCAGAGCTGAAGTTCACAGCTGTAACATCCCCACCAGCATCCATGCTGAGGCAAGTGCAGGGGACCTTAAGCAGCATCCTGAAAGCTGGGTGGAATAATGTCAAATTGTTCTATAAACTCTCTTGCAAAATTTGCTCAATCAGAATGAAGGGGGGGGCACACTGATGTAGAATGTGAGATTTAATTGAGGATCTCTGAATAGAATTGTGAACCCAACTCCACGTTCCTGCTTTTGGAAATTTCCATCAGAAAGCATCTCCATTCATCTATGTCTGTGTGCCTTGAAATGTATTGTCAGCTGGTAGAAATCTGGTTTGACCCAAGGGCTTTAAAAGCCTGCTTTTTTGCTTCAGGTAGGAGTATATAAGATGTAAATGGTTGCATAAAGAGGCTTAACACTGGGCATAAATTACATCAATTTTTTAGAAAGCCATGCTACTAAGGGACTGTAGAGATTTTTGAGGTATAGTGGGCAGTATCTTTTTACAGCATTTGTTTCATTAGCAATTTTGGAAAATTCCAATATTGTAAGAATTAATATAAAGATAAATTTGGGAAACTATTTTTGCTGACACGGAAATAGAACTGCAAATGAAGTTACTGTTCATGTGACTGAATTCATGCACAAGCATGACTAGAGGGTACAGTCAGAAAATTCATGTATATGTTCAGATCCAAATCAGTGTAAATGAGCCATCTTCCTCCTTCAACTTTACACCTTTGGAGTGTTTGAAATGCACCCCAGAAATGGGAAATACAGATTTGAGAAACTTCTATTGAGGGGACTTCCTAGAGCTGCAAAAAATAGAATCATATTGAAGATGTTACCTCCACATGCCTGTTTTTCTCTCACCTGTCCTTTTGACAGCTGAATCCACAGGTACTCCAGGTGTGCTCGTTCCTGTCTCCCTGCAGCTGTTCCCCCAAAGCCACAGGTGTTTGGTGTTGTGGGTCTCTTCCTGAGAGGGAACAGCTCCCAGGGAGTGGCAGGCAGAGCCTGGGCACACACTGCCTGCCTGACAGCCTCTCTCTGCCTGTTTCCCCAGGTGGTTGCGCTGTCGTCGTGGAGCCTCCTGAGAGATTCCATCTACTACACGCTGTCCGTGGTTGCCCTCATCGTGGTAAGTTTTTGAAGGTTCTTCATCTCTGGGAGCCCGTGTCTACTGCCAGCTGTGAAGGGAGCCTGCTGTGGCAGCACAGTCCTGTAGCTGAGATCCCAGCCTGAGCACTCACGGGGATTTCTGCTTGTGGAAAAGTCCTTGGCTGTGCTGGGAGCCTGGCTCCAGGGCAGGAGATGCAGGAGTGTCCTGAGAGCCCAGAGGGGTGGCTGGGCAGGGCATGGTGGCCCAGTGTAGGGCTAAACCCACATTCTGAGCCCCCAGCAGCCCTGCAGGGGGTGGGTCAGTGCTGCCTAAAAACATGAAATAACCTGTAAGGAGGCAGCACTTGTGCCCAGAGGAGAGCGATCCTGAACAGCTCCTACAGAGTGTTCAGGTTAGTTTTTCCACACATAACAGGGGCAGGTTCAGTGCATGCTGGCAGCAAGTCCTCCAACAAAGACTGCACTGTCAGCAGTTCTTAGTGCTGTGCCTATCCTGGTTTTCATCAAGCTCAGGAAATGCTCCAGATCTCTCAGAATTGGGCTATTCAGTGAAAAAATGTTGGCACTAGTGTTAGATAAAGGCACTGCTGTCAGTTTAGCATTACCTTTGCAGCCAATACCAAATGTAAAAATTGAGTTTTCAGGTAGCAGTTGTACTTCTTTCTGCCCCTTGCCTAGCCTAGTACCCTAGATTCCCTAAGACAGGAAGAGTGATTTTGTGAGGTTAACTTCCATATGTCAGCAAGAAGGAGACTTTACAGTCAGAAGAGGGTCTCTTGCATTTCTGTAGTCTGGGTTACTTTGCTTAGTGGGTTTCTACAGTGGCTTTTGGTGTGTTTCCTCCTGCACAAGCCCATGTTTCCAGACATACCTTGTAGCTGCAAAGGCCTCTATCTGCCTCATCCCAAACAGGGGATCTTTCTCAACCTATTGATAGTTTTATTCCCAATACTGCAAGGCCAACCATTTTGTACCTGATGAACAATAACTTTTCTGCATAATTATTAGCAATGAGCTGCAAAACAAAAAAACTTTTTATTTTGTTTTGTTCTGACAGCTTGACAGTAACCTCATACCAAAAAGTGTTGCTAAACAACAAACAGAGCCACACGTACTAATTGTATTGAGTTCCATTGCACAAGCCTGAAGACATCCAGCAGGCATTCTCTTAGGTTGCTCCACAGGAATGTGGGCATCTGGCCTCCTGGTGCTTGGATTGGACATTTCATTTATTGCATGGAGGCAGACAAGTTGAAAATCTGTGGACTCTGTCATCAATTTTAAATTCTTTAAGCAAGGCGGGGGTTTTTTCGTGGCTGGTTCATCCCTGTGGTTGTCAGCTGTATCAGGATATGGAGAAGAATTCTCTGTTTTCTGTCCAGTGTGCCCCTGAAATTCCTATCTTTGTGTTCTGTGCCATGAGAAAGTTGTGTGGCTTGCAGAACAGACATCTCTGTTACTCCTAAGACTTCTGTCCTACACTTTATTTCTGTATAAGCTGTGTTCATAATTACAGAACTGCAGGAGTCCTTTTCTTTTGGGAGTGTACCCCATAATACCAGGATACAGTTATTTTTTCCCCTAAGCTGTGAGTTAGCTTCTCTGCAGCTTTATGCCCACTCTTGTGCTCATTTTATCAGTGGTGGAGTTCAAGGCCCTCCAGGCAGCCAGGGATAATGCAGCTCCAGGCATGAGGGGAGGCTTGAAGGCACTGACAGAATTTTTATTCCCGTGTTGCAGCACTACCTGGCTGGTGTTACTCCACAGCAATCATTGCAAATGACTTTAACACCTGTTAGGGAAGAGCAGAGAAAGGTGGAAGGGAAAACATTTTAAGTGTTTAAGGGTTCAGCCTCCCAGTAGCTGATGTGCCAACCCTTTTGTATGCAGTATTGCTCCCCAGTGTATAGCACACGAGAATTTCTCATTTCAGAGTCAAACACTGCTTTAGTTAAAGACGTTTCTCCTTCCCCTCACTCACCCAGGCTTCCCAGTGCCTCTAATTTTTCCTGTCCTTTTAAGGCAGAATCAAACTGAGGTGGCAGGACATTGTTCCTCAAATTCTGATCTGCAGTCCCCCACGGCTCAGGTGGGAGGTGAGCCAGGGGCTCTGTGCAGAGCACACTGTAGCCTGCCTGTGGTTGCCCTTAATCAGATTTGTGTGCTCCTTTCAGAAGACACTTCAGCGCTTTGTATACAGGGATAATTTTTCCATATGAGGGCATTGAGACTTCTCTGCAGCTGGAATAGAGTCATCAATCTTGAAGAATTATATTGTTTGTAGAAGTTTGTTCTCATGGTGTTTTAAACAACTGCCTGTGGTGCTGTGTTAAAGGCTTCACTCCACTGGTGTCTTTACTAATCATAAATACACCTGAGGGGAAATAAATATATTCCTTCCAATGCTGAGATACAGCAATTTAAAAAAGCTTGATATTGTGCTGGGTAAATCAATATGACTTTGTTTCCTTTTGAACTAGAAAAGGAAGTACAGTGCTGTTGTAAAAAATAGAGCAGTATAGACTCACCTGTTTGCTCCTCCAGGCCATTTGATGAGAGAGAGTGAATCTAAACCACAGAGGATAGAAGTGGATAAACCACATTTATTGTACTTAATTCATCTTGATTCAGCCCTATGATTTTTTTTTTTAACTTTATAATGATATTACTCTACTCTTCTTGTAGAGTTTGGCAAAACTTACTCCTTATTCTCTTGAAAGGAAAAAGATGCCTGTGTATCTAAACTTGAAGGGACATGGTCAGAGTCATTAGTGGCAAAATAGAGATGGGTGCTATTTTTAGTCACAGAAGTCAGTGCACACGCTTTCACATCCCATCACACCAAAACATCTTAACCTAAACCAGTCCTTGTCAGATCAGATCAGGATGACTGGGAGCTGTAATTTAGGAGGTTTTGTGGTCATGTTTTCTTCCAGTAACCAGTGTAACTCGTGCCTCGTGCCGGCTGTCACACAGGAGCTGTGTGCCGGCTCTGTGGCCAGGGGGGAGTGTTCACTCTGCTTCCAGGGCCTCGTTCCTTTCCCCTCCTGTCTCCCCGGGGCACAGCTGTGGATCTGTAATCCCCGGTGGGGCACACATTTCCTTGTTGGTGCTTTGGAAGGCAGAACGGATCACGGCCGGTGGCTGAGGCTGTGAGGGCGGCGTGGGCACCAGCTCCAGCCTCCTGCGGGCACCAGCACCGCGGGCCCTGCAGCCGCCCCACGGGGCTGCAGTGTGGGGAGAGCTGAGGCACAGGGAGGGCAGGGCTGGGGAAGGGGAAGGGCCTGGTCATGGAGCAGCGTGTGGGGAGAGCTGAGGCACGGGGAGGGCAGGGCTGGGGAAGGGGAAGGTCTGGTCATGGAGCAGCGTGTGGGGAGAGCTGAGGCACGGGGAGCAGCAGGGGAAGGGGAAGGGCCTGGTCATGGAGCACGGCAGCCACCTGCCGGTGTGAGCCTTGAGGCACTGCAAGTGTGAGCCTTCAGGGCAGGTCCTTCCCTCACACCCCTTACCATGGCTCTAGTCCTTCCCTCATGCACTTTCCCTCACACCCCCCGCCATGGCTCTGGCCCTTCCCTCACACCCCCCGCCATGGCACTGGCCCTTCCCTCACACCCCTTGCCATGGCTCTGGCCCTTCCCTCACACCCCCCGCCATGGCTCTGGCCCTTCCCTCACACCCCTCGCCATGGCTCTGGCCCTTCCCTCACACCCCCCGCCATGGCACTGGCCCTTCCCTCAGGCCTCTCGCCATGGCACTGGCCCTTCCCTCACACCCCCCGCCATGGCACTGGCCCTTCCCTCACACCCCTTGCCATGGCTCTGGCCCTTCCCTCACACCCCCCGCCATGGCTCTGGCCCTTCCCTCACACCCCTCGCCATGGCTCTGGCCCTTCCCTCACACCCCCCGCCATGGCACTGGCCCTTCCCTCATGCACCTTCCCTCACACCCCCCGCCATGGCTCTGGCCCTTCCCTCACACCCCTCACCATGGCACTGGCCCTTCCCTCATGCACCTTCCCTCACACCCCCCGCCATGGCTCTGGCCCTTCTCTCACACCCCTCACCATGGCTCTGGCCCTTCCCTCACACCCCCCGCCATGGCTCTGGCCCTTCTCTCACACCCCCCGCCATGGCTCTGGCCCTTCCCTCACACCCCTCACCATGGCACTGGCCCTTCCCTCATGCACCTTCTCTCACATCCCCCGCCATGGCACTGGCCCTTCCCTCACACCCCTCACCATGGCACTGGCCCTTCCCTCATTCACCTTCCCTCACACCCCCTGCCATGGCTCTGGCCCTTCTCTCACACCCCCCGCCATGGCTCTGGCCCTTCCCTCACATCCCCCTCACCATGGCTCTGGCCCTTCCCTCACACCCCCCCCCATGGCTCTGGCCCTTCCCTCACACCCCCCGCCATGGCTCTGGCCCTTCCCTCACATCCCCCTCACCATGGCTCTGGCCCTTCCCTCACACCCCCCGCCATGGCTCTGGCCCTTCCCTCACACCCCCCACCATGGCTCTGGCCCTTCCCTCACATCCCCCGCCATGGCGCTGACTCTTCCCTCAGCAAGGAGGCCCGAGGAGGCTGCCCAGCACTGTTGGGAAGCGCAGTGCCCATCCATCAGCAGGGCAGCCAAAGGGGCTGTCACAGTAGCCCCTGTGGTGGCCACCCCGGGCTGGGAGCAGCACCCTGGGCCAGCAGGACGTGGCAGAGCTGTGAGCAGATCACTGTGGGTCTGCTGGCAGGGAAGAGGCCATGTCTGCTGAGACAGCCAGGTGGGTCTCTGGCTCACCCTGCTTTCCCTCTAACTGCTGCACAAAGATCCCGTGGCTTTGGGGAGGGAGAACCTGCTTGCTTTGACTAGGTGAGAGCGACTTAGGGTTGAGAAGTTCATAGACTGAGCAAGAGAGCTGTGCCAAAATACACCTGAGCTTAATGCCATTGCCAGGAGCCTTGGTTCGCTTTACTCTGTCCCTTGCCTCAGGTGATGAGCTGTTTTCAACTGTGGTTTTGTGTATAACACGCTATTTTTAAATCTTTTTCTCCACAGTTCATTTACGATGAAAGAGTTTCCTGGTAAGTGAATCCATTTGCTTTTCATTTTTTCTGGTTATACCACAAAAGCTACCATAATCAGTGTTTATGAGGAGAGAAGGAGAAAGCTAAGAAGTTCTGCAGGGCAGCTCTTTGCTGCTGTGTGAGAAAGGTCAGCACAAGACAGGCTAAAATAACAAATTTTTTGAGCTAGAGAAGAAAGCCCAGGAGAGTGTTGCTCAGACTGTTTCTGGTGCAGTGGCAGCAGACAGTGCCCTCTGCATGCCCTGCAGCAGCCTGGGGATGACAGTGTGCTCAGCAGAGCTGTGGGTGTCCCAGAAGGGGCCACCCAAGCAGTCATAAATAAGTGTATTCTTGGATTTTTCGTAATTTAGTAAATGGCCAGTTTAAGGAAATAAAAAAATCCCTATTAATTTGTTAAAGAGCAGTGTTGGAGGGCTGCAGATACTTTTCAGTTGCTTTGGTCTCGTGGTTTTGTTTCCAGCACATCCCAGAGGTGATGTGGTGACATCTGGAGGTAACATTGTTAGCTTTGGTGTCACTTCCAACTGGTGTCGTTTGGATTACAAGCACTAGGGAGCGTCAGGCTGCTTGGGCTGGTGTTTTCCCTCACTGGCTCCTGCCCATTTCAGAGGCAGGTTTCAAACACCCGTTCTTGGCAATGGCCTGGTTTTCTTTGTTGATTTTTTGTGTGGGTTTTTTAAACTGAAATTCACTCGAGGGCCAGTTGTATTTAACTGTGCTCTTAAAAAAAAAAAAAGCATAACACAGATGCTGAGTGTTGAATCTTCAGAAGCAGGGAATTAAACTTTGATATAGTTAGTGCAATATCTCAAAAACCTTGTGGAGAAAACGTTCCATGAGTTTAACATACAGTAGTTTGATAATGGATAATTTCCACAAGGACTAGCAGTCTGCTGTGGGGAACTAAGCAGAATACAGCATTTTGGACAGTGAAAAAGATTGCCTAGAAACAAGCTCTAAAAGTCATATTGTAATTTGTTTTCATACAAATTTCATTGTTCCGTAAGTTTGGCACAGAAACAGCAGAGGGAAAAAACCTGTCAGAATCTAATGAGCAGTTTGAACTGCTGCCTGCTGCATTCTCAGCTCAGTTTTCCTCAGCAGGATCAGCTTTACAAAGCCCAGCATTACCCCCCTGCAGGCAGAGCACGGTGGCTGCTCCACATCCCATGGTTATTGTCCTCACAGAAGTGTTGGGGGTCCTTGAGTGTGCAAGTTGCTCGCTGAACTCCTGGGATTTGTCACTTGTTCTTAGCATAGAGTTCAGTTTGGCCAAGTCACAGAAGTCAAGAAAACGAAGGAGGCATCGTGCATGGATGTGTGAGCCATTTCTTTATGCACCCCTTTTTTACAGAGGAATGTTTAAGGCAGCCCAGGAGGATCAAACCTTTCTTTTGTGGCATGGCAGATGGGGAATGGCTGAACAGGGGCCACTGATGCTGTGCCCTGCTCTCATATGTTTGTGTTGTTCTTGCTTCCAGGTGGGAGTCCTTAGTCTTAGTGCTGATGTACGTCATCTACATCTTTATAATGAAGTAAGTCAAATGTGCCCTCAGCTTATCTCAATTCTAAGGCTCCCTACTCCCTTTGCCTCACCTAGCTTTTATAGCAAGAAGCAGCAGCCTCCAGTTCTGCCAGGGGAGGCTTGGCTTGGCTTTTAGGGGAAACCTCTTCCCCAAAAGGGTTGTCAGGCACAGGAACAGACTGCCCAGGCCAGTGGTGGAATCACCATCCCTGAAGGGGTTTAAAAGGTGTGTAAATATGGTGCTCAAGGACATGGCTTGGCAGTGCTGCATTAACATTGGACTTGCTGAGTGTGGAGGTTTTTTCCAGCCTGAAATATCCTGTGAATCTGTGCTTTTTGAATCTCATCCTGTGTTAACTGACCAAGGCTAATGCAGCAAACCTGTGGCAGAGCAGAGACCTGAATCCATCCTCAAGTGCCACCAAAACAGTCTCTTCTGACTTCACTTTAGCATCTCTACTCAGAAATAAGCAGGAGTGAGATTCCATTCTGCTTTTCATGGGTGTGAAGCTCTGCAGCAGTTTTTGCTTGCCTGGAGACCCATGGTAAATGTACAGTGATTTTCTGAGCATCTGGCCTGTGTGACTTCTTCCACACAAGTTTTTGCTAGTAAAACTGGTCTGTTCTTCTGTTTGGTTCCCCTCCTCCCTGTCTTGTTTTCAAAAGCCAGTGGAAAGGAAACCCAGATTGAAACTGGAACATTCAACAAAACCTAGCAGCTGCCAAGCACACCAGTGGTCTTGTCTCCACAAGTAAGACTAGAGATTTGTTTTGAAATGATGAAAAGAGTAAATATTGTGAGAGCCATTCTCAGTGAGAACAGCAAAACACTCAGGCTGGCTGAAGGGAACACAAGTCAGAATTCATCTAATAATTAGAAATTTTGACATGGAGGGTAGCTTCACTCTTGGAACAATTAACTGGCCAGCAAGGCAGTTGTAATGTGTACAATTTTTTCTTTCTGAAAACAAAGTTGTAATGTGAGAAGGCTCTTCAGACCTGATTGGATGCAGCTTTAAAGGTTGTCACCCTAGTCAGGGACCTCTGCCAGGTGTTTATAGGGTTGTACCCTTGCCTTTGAGTATCATGGGGAGAGCCTTGGCTCATATTTGTGTCAGTTCCTGGATGCTCCAAGAAGCAAGGATTATTCCCCACCCCTGCCAAAGTTGAGGTGAATTTAGCATAAGGTGCTGTGTTTCTTTGTTGAGTCCTCCCAGTAAAACAATGCTGGTACTCAGGTGTGATTATGTGATAAAAAATACACGTGGATGATGACAAGCAAAAATTACTCACCATACAGAATATTCATCACACCTAACACATAAACATGCATGTCATTCAAGGTCCATGGCTTCTCTCTTTCATAGCCACCTGGGTAAAGACAGATTGTGTGATGTACAATTTAGCTGGAGCTCTGGGATACTCCTTGAACCCAGTTTTCTTCCCTCCCTTAGCTGTGTTGCACAGGATGCAAGGCTAGGAAAGGAAGACTGTCAAGAAGTAAAGGTACATCCTGAGTTTGTTTCATTTGTGCAGGTACAACTCAACCATACATCACTGCTTTGAGAGGAAGACAAAAAACTCTGCAAACATGGTGAATGGTTTAGCAAGTAACACGGAAATGGACGACAACAGCAACTGTGATGCCACAGTGGTGTTACTAAAGAAAGGTAACTGTTCCAGTAAGTCACCCTCTCTCTTGCATCATTCTGGGTGTTCTCTCCCTGCTCACAGTGGGAACTGCTGCTGTCTTGTAAGCCATGAGATAGGAGGGGACATGTGGCCCTTTGGAAGCCCTGTCCCAGATGGAGGGCACGGTGTGGTGATCCCAGCCACTGCAGGTGGCTGAGGCCTCTTGTGGCTGATTTTTGCTGCTGGACAAGTGCTTGGCTGTGAGGACTCCTTCAGGCCCAGGGGCTGCTTATCTAGCCTGTTACAGCCATTTTAAGTCCTCCTGTGGGCACTGTTACTCTGCACTGAAGTTGCCCTTTACAGCATCTCCAGTTAAATTTAATTCCACTCCAAAGGGACATCAACTGAGCAAGAAAAAAGGCCCTACTTAGACCAGTGGACACTTCACCCCCAGAGAAGGGAGGGCAGGGTTTCTGTATTGGTCTGGGTACTGTGCTCTTACTGCACGTGCTGGCTTCACCATGCCCAGCTTTTCCATGTAAGTGGTCTTTAAGGGTGTTCCACTTCAGCTGAAATCTGTTCCAGTTTGACTTTAGTCATAATCATGTATAAAAATGGTTGTATTTCTTCAGCTTAAAAAAAAAATTCCCCCATCCCATAACTCAGCAGCAAATGTCTGCATTTGCAAGGATGTCCTAAACCATATTCACAGTGGATTTATTTTGTCTTTAAAACAGTCAACAAGCATGTGCAGTATCTGCCTGGGATGTATATGTACCTGCCCTCAGGAATAACACCTCCTTTTTCCCTGAGGCACTGGCTTAGCCTGAGAAGAAGCTCCATCTTGTCAAAATCAGTCCAGGTCTCTGACCACAGATGGCCTGCCTTTTCTGTTTAGCTAAAAAACCCAACCAACCAACCAACCAACCAAAAATAGGTCTCTTTTCCTGCAAATGGGGCTGGAGAGGCATAGTCTGTGCACAGTAAGCAGTTAAACATGAAATGTAGTGGGGTTTATTTGCAGCAGCAAGCACTTGGAGTCTGCCAGCTCTCAGTTACAGCTCTGTTGCAGAGGGGTGGCTGTCAGCAGTGCTGTGCACTCTGATTTGGGGAAGTTGCTTTTTTGGGGAGGCTCTCTGTCACCTGGATCTCTCCACAGCAGAGCTGTGCTGGCAGTTCTGTACCAGGAAAGCTGGGCTGGGAAAACTCAGTGAGCACAAACTCAGGCCTTGCACATGCAGCATCACCCAGTGGCCTCAGGGTTAGTTCTGATTGTGGGATTTGGTTTAAATGTTCCCACAATGGGTTTTTGCATACTCTGCTGGTAACTTTTTGATTTGGACACTTGTGGTTACTCACACTGGCCAGGGAAGGAAGAAAGGATTGCTTCATCTTCTTGCAGATTGTTCCTGTATTTTTTAGCATTGGGCCTGGAAAGGCAAGTGATGCACAGGGCCACCAGCAGCACCTGTTGCAATGGGATGCCTGGGGTTTCAGACACTGTTTGTCTTCTGAGGCCTTTTCTGAAACCTTTTCTGAACAGAGGACCAAAAAAGTCTGAAACAGAAAGATTTCTGTGTTTGGCAGTTTTTCCAGGTGCCACTCAACAAGTGCCAGTGTGGAAAAACTCACAAGGAAAAGCTGTCTGGTTGGTTTTTGTTGTTTGTTTGTATTTTTTTTTTTTTTTAATACAGAGGAGCTCACATTTCTACCCTATTCTATGGATGCCTCAGTAGGGAAAGAAAAAAGTAACATAAAGGCTGAGGAGATAGTCTTTTGTAAGACTAACAGTGATGGTTAAAAATGGTAATGCCATTACATTTGCCTGCTCAGAAGTGTGTTGGCTAAGGCTTCAGGTTTCCCTGGTGCCAAGCCCCAGTCCTGGCACAGAATTCACAGCCCAAGGTGCCATCCAGGTGCAGGAAGCATGAACCCCAGAGGCAGTGGGCATCAGCACTGTGCCCCAGTCTGGTGGCAGTTCCCAGCTGTGAGCTGCCAGCCCAGGGTGCAGGAACCTTCTTTTCATTTGTGTTGGTACCTTGCAGGAACACAGGTAGTGGTGGATGAGGGCAGCATCCTCACAGAGGTGCAGGTTACAAATGGAAGTATCTGCCTTGGTGGGATGGCTGCTGTTGAAGCAGTGGTCTGCCTAACACAGGCCTGTGATGAACTGTGCAGGCAGATTTAGTTCTCTGCAAGGAGCATCAGTGGTGATATCATGTTGACAATTTATTTAAAAACAGGAATATAAGGTGTGTAGAAGGCAGAAATGAAGGACAGATGAGGCCTGTTCTGAATGGTGTAGCTGAAGGAATGGTTCTTACAGAGAACTTCTGGAACCCACGGGTTTATTCTTCTCAGAGCCACGTAGAGCAGATGGAGAGAGTGCTGGAAGAAGGCCTCAATTTGTTTTTGTTCCTTGGCTGCAGGAAATTTCCACCGTAAAGCCTCAGTGATCATGGTTGATGAGCTGCTCTCTGCCTACCCACACCAGCTTTCGTTTTCCGAGGCTGGGCTGCGGATCATGATAACCAGCCATTTCCCTCCCAAAACACGTCTCTCCATGGCCAGCCGCATGTTAATCAATGAGGTGTGTCTTTTGTCTCCCCCACTGCCCTTCTTCCGAATTTGCCTTTTCCTGTAGCAGTGTTTGGCTTGAAATGCAACTCCGGTGTTCCTTCTGGATCCCTGGTAGCGCTCTCCCAGGTTTTGTCCTTCTGACAGTGGCTTCACTGAATCATCCCTTGCTCTCTGTCCCCGTGGAGATTTTAGCAGAGGTTGCTATGCCCTTATGTTACATGTAGCTGTTGCTCACAGGAGGTGCCCCTTGCATGGCTCTGTTTAATAATATGTTACTACCCCGAGACTGCACTTAGTGTGTCACTGCTCTTGGTGTACTCCTGGAGTCAATTCCACAGCCCCTGGACATCTCTTGTAAAAGTTGTACATGTGAGATTTATCTAGTGGTCTGCAAGCAAGCGACATCTTGTACCTGTGGAAAATAATTCCTTTTGCTCTTAAAGATGAATTTTTAAGAATTCTACGCATCTCTCTTTCTCTCTTCCTCCATTTTTCTTACAAAAGCACAACTTTAAAAAAGTCTTATCTTTCAGCAAGTCTTTGCCTTTATTTACAGAGGCAGAGGCTGATCAACAGCAGGACTTACACCAACGGTGAGTCAGAAGTAGCAATCAAGATCCCCGTCAAGCACGTGGTGGAGAACGGGACGGGCCCCGGCAGCGCTGCGGAGCGCGGCGTGAACGGCACGCGGCGGGACGAGGACGCGGCCGAGGCCGGCAACGAGAACGACAACGAGGACAACGAGAACAACGAGAACGACGAGGAGGAGGAGGAGGACGACGACGATGATGATGACGACCATGAAGGGCCATACACACCTTTTGACCTACCCAGTAAGGAGCTCCTGCGTTTCTGTGGTGTTTGTGTGGGTGTGCTGGAAAGCGCTGCAGATGCAGGTAGACGTAGAAGTGTCTCTGAGAGCTTGCAGCGACTTTCACTTTGCAGTGAGGCTCCTGGTGACGTGTAAAAGAAATGGGGAGCTGGGAAGCAGCAGGGACCTCTCAGGGGGCAGGCTCCTGGGCTTGGGCACAGCTCTGCTGCAGCAGTTTGGGAGCACCTGTTCAGATCTCACTCAAACAGCATTTTTTAGTTTAAGTGAGGAAAAGACCTGAGCCTTAAAGAGAATAGTTTTATGTCCTGTGTACTTTCATAGTATGTTTAATGTATGATCACCTCTGGAGATCTCTGGTTTCAACCCCTGCTCAGAGCAGGCTCTCCAAGCTTGTGTCCAGTTGAGTTTTGATTATCTATAAGGATGGACATCCCACAGACTTTTGGGTACCTGTTCCCATGTTTGACCAGCCCTGCAGTAGGAAAAAAAGAGAAAATGCACAACTTATTGTAGCATCTATTCTGACCTTCCCTTACTACAAGTTGAGTCCATTGGTTTTTGTAATTCTCTTGTGCAAGGAATTTTGTAATTCCCTTGTGAAGGGCCTGCCTCCATCTTTTCTGTACCCTTCCATTAGATGATTGAAGGTGGGTCAGAATTCTTTCTTGGACTTGGATTTTATGTGGTTCCTGTAAGAACTTGACCTGGGAGGAGGGGGAGCACATGTAGTCTCACCCATTACTTAAACTCTCAGGGAGGCCCTTCATACCCCTGTGCCTGTCTCTGCCCTCCTATCTGCCATCACAACCTAGTCTTCTGAGCAAGGAATGGCATGTTGGCATAACAGGCTGAGGTGTTGCTGGCATCTTGTTTGCATGTGCTAACGAAATAAAAGCATTCTGAAATACAGCAGAAGTGACTTGTGATTGTTCCCCTTTGTTTTGTTGTTTGGCAGCTGGCAAGATGGAAGTGTTGAAGTGGGTCCTCACATGGCCCTTGAGTTTTGTCCTGTACTTCACAGTGCCCAACTGTAACAAGCCCCACTTGGAAAAATGGTTCATGGTCACCTTTGCTTCTTCAACCCTGTGGATTGCAGCTTTTTCTTACATGATGGTGTGGATGGTACGTACCAACTAACCCAGAAACCACTGCCTGGGAGAAGGAACAGGAGGGGGTTTGTCAGTCTAGAGAGATGCATAGGGAGTTCTACACACCTGAATTTTCAGGTGAGAAGCCTTAGGTTTGCTTCTATTTCTATTGGACCTGTCCACACTCAGAGAAGAAAGTTTGGGGCCAGTAGTCATGGCCTTTGAACTTGGTTTAGGGCTGGCATTTCATTCAGATTCTGTACCTTGGGCAACACTTCCAGCTGCAGCAGTGGAATGTCTCCCAGTTCTGCAGGGTAGTGTGAGGGGTGCTGAGTGACACTCTGGCCACAACAACATTTCATTCTCTTGGAGCAAGCAAGGTCCAGAGACATGGAGTTGTGCATGATAACACTTGGAGCTCAGCATGAGCAAATGGCATGGCATTCAGTCACATTCCTGCAGAACTAGAACCAGAGGGTGGTTTTGTGTCTGCTTAGCTAGTATTTGTATATAATAATGTTTACAAACTTCATCCAAAATCAGGAGAGTTCCTCAGGGTAGTGAGCAACCATATAGTCTCTTTTCCAGGTTAGTGTCAGGAAAAGTGTGGATGAAATGTAAGGAACAACTAACCTGAGAGCAGGTGAGTGCTATCCTCTGCCAGTTGATGAATTACCAAAAACACCTGTCCCTGCCTCTATTTAAAGGAAGTGTGAGTTTGCACTGAGAGATACTCTCTGTCTCACAGCATCTAGCAGATTTGGGCCAAGTTGGTCTCGGGTCTTACTTCTTGTAAAGAGCTTGACAGTTGATTTCCTCTCCTTAGGTGACAATCATTGGGTACACACTGGGAATTCCAGACGTGATCATGGGCATCACCTTCTTGGCAGCAGGAACCAGCGTGCCAGACTGCATGGCAAGCCTTATTGTGGCCAGGCAAGGTGGGTCATGGCAGGGGTGGCATCCTGCTGTGGAAGTGTGTCCTGACCTCCTCCTCCTCTTCAGGTAGCACAGGTGCTTCTCCAACAGGAGAATATACAGAGCTCTTTTAAGACAACAACAAAGAGGGAAAGAAATCAGCTGCTATTGCAAAGCAGTTAACAGGTTCTCAGCAGCAGAGTGGAGCAAGTTCTGGCAGTATTGTCAACTTCTAGCCTTCCCCAATAATCACAGTAATTCTGAGTATCAGTGGTATAGAACTAATTAATGGCATAAGAATCTCTCAGGTCACCTTCCAGCTTTTCTTCAGTCATAAGGACTGGAAGTTACTACTGTTTTTAAGGAAAGCAGCTCCCCCAGCAACATGTGTATTAAGAGGAAAAGCAAGTAGCCAGTACTGCTCTGGGGAGCAAAACCAGTGTCTCCTCACTGACATAAGCAGCTGCTGAACAGACAACTCAGAGACCTTTTGCAATCAGTCCAGTACAGAATCTCATGCGTCATGGTCGCAGTAAAGCATCAAAAGCCCCCCTGGACATGGCACCAGAGGGCTGGCAGGTCACAGCCAGCACAGCAGGTCCCCTCAGCAGCACAGGATTAGTGGAGGGGAATTCTCAGATGATCCTGCAAGGAGGATTAAGCCCCTTTACGTCTGCTGGCCTTGTATTGTGGGGGGCAAAGGGAAGGGAGGGAGTGAGGGGTATCCTCCATAAATCTTGTCCTTAATCAGTAGAAATTGCCTGGATTAGCTCAGATTAAAGCTGCAAGACTTTTCTGAGACATGTCTGAGTGTGTGTGGTTTCCATCCCTGCAGGTATGGGGGATATGGCCGTGTCCAACTCCATTGGAAGCAATGTTTTTGATATTTTAATTGGCCTAGGCCTGCCATGGGCTTTGCAGACCCTAGCAGTGAATTATGGATCATATGTAAGTCCTACGTTTGTTCACATTATTGTTATTTGTCTATTATTTATTTATTTATTTTTAATTTATTTAAGGAAAAAAATGTCAAAAATGGTGTGAATTTTATTTGAAAAAACAAGTAATTTTCTCTGTTACATTATGGGAGAAGCAAAAATTAATTGTCACTGGACATTTTCCATCCTTTTGAGGACAAGTATTTCCATTTCTTCCTTTAAGACAGAAGTCTGTGCTAAAATAAGATAGCTTACTAGAGTGCACTGGATTTTCATACTCTTGAATGAAAGTAAGAATGACCATGACACAGAGGTGAAATATAAAATATAGATGAGATCTGTAGGGCTTCTGCTTAAAAAAATTCTGATATTACTGACCTGTTAACACACTGGAAAGTGAGGGAAACTGTTAAACAATTGGATGCTTCAGAGCATAACCATCAACAGGAAACTGTGCAGACCTTTCCTGTTTAAGGCAAAACCACCCAACACCAATGAACTTATCCTTTACTTCTCAAGAACAAAAAGAGCCACCCCCTGCCCCAGAGTGGCTGCAAGGTTCCTTCTGAGAAGGAAAAGCAGGAGATGCCACAGAGTTGTAGAGGGAATTCAGCTTGGTGCCCACAAGGATCAACAGCTCTTTCTTGGCCAGGCTGCTTTCCAGCTGGTCAGCCCCATGTGGGGTTATTCCTTCCCAAGTGCAGGGCTTTTCATTTCCCTTTGTGGATGTTAATGAGTTTTCTGCCTGCACATTTTTGTAGCCTCTACATGGCAGCACAGCCCTCCAGAGCATCAGCCACCTTCCCTGGTTTTGTATGGGCTGTGAACTTGCTGAGCCTGCTCTCTCCCCACCATCCAGTTCATTAAAAAAGACACAAAGCAGTCCTGACCCCTGGGGTAAGGCCCTAGTGACTGGCCCCCAGCTGGGCTGGTTATCAGGCCATTCCACTGTCCCCTTATCTAGGCTGCTCTTCCTCTCTTTGTCCCCAAGGATGTCTGAGACAATGCCAGAAGCCTTGCTAAACTCAACAAAAAAAAAAAAACAAAACCAAAATAAACAATGTCTGTTGGGCTCCCCTCACCCAGCAAGGCCCCTGGTCATACAGGGCTGTCAGGCAGGGTCAGCAGGATTTCCCTCTGTAAATCTTCATGTCTTGTCCTTCGTGCATTTTGAAGTGGTTCCCAAGATCATGTGCTCCATCATCTTCCCAGGGATCAAGGGCAGGCTGACCAGCCTTTAGCTCCTCAGATCTTCCCTCTTCTAGAACAGAGGAGTGCCACAAGTAAACAGTGCTGTAGGAATAAAATCCCTTTCTATAATGAGCAATTTATCTGTAGCTCATCTATATTTTTGTGAAAAAGGATGAAAACAAGTGGCTAAGCAGAAGCAGCCAGCTGTCATGGAGGTGTACCAGTATCACTACTGTTTTGCACACCCAAAGTGTCCATTTTTACAGTGTGATCACATGGTTGGAAAAGGCAGTCTTGGAAACAGCCCCACAGTTAGCAAAAGAGAGTTTCCTCCATTTTCACTTGCTGTTCCTGGATTTCTCTCCAAATCCTTGGGTAATTGGACTTTGGAACAAAGCAAGCCCCCTTACTAATTACTCTGTTATTAGTAATTAATTTTTGAAGTATTACTGCTTGCCAGCAAAGGCTGGCATTAGTTGGTTGGGTGTACCTTGGTGACAGTGCCTAGAGCTCCAAGGGGCTGGTTGTTACTCCAGGAGCACTCCAGGGGCTTGTGGGACAGCCTGGCTGTCCACTGAATATCACAGAGTCAGAGGTACTAGGTGATTTCTGAGGTGATGGCACAGGATTTAGTACTGCTCCTCTGGTGTTTGGCAGGACCCAAATGTGTCTCTGTAGTATCTGCTCCAAGAGGGGAACTCCTCAGAGCAGTCCTGATGCCCCTGACTTGCATGCAGAGGCAGGGGGAGATGTGTAGCAGACAAAAAGGGATTGCTTGATCATGGTTTCTTTGGCATGGTGGTCCAAAACCATGACTGCCTCCCTAGAATGTTCAGTGTTAAGTGGGCTGTGGCAAAGTTAAGCTCCTGCTGAAATATACACATTTTAATAACCAAGCTGTAATAACTTCTGTGGAAGCTGTGTTTTCAAGGTACACTAATGCAGAAGAGCCTCCTAGAAGCCCTCTCCAGCCTTCCTTTTGTGGGATTCTAAACACTCAGGGCTTTCTCCAGAGTGTGGTGTATCTATCTCTAATGTCACATCTTGTATATCCATAAAATCTGTAGAGATATGTATTGTTCCAGGCTGCCTGCCTCACAATTCCTTGTGAGCAGATTTTTCTCCCTGTTTTTCCTGGTGTAAGGAGTTCTCCCCTGTTACTGCGCAGAAAAGGAGATCTGCTCCTTCCTGGTGCTGTGTGTGTGGGGCAGCCTGGTGCCTGTGATCATGGCATTCAGCTCTTTCTCAGCCATTTGCTGAAGTGGCTTCACGTGCAATCAGGACTTGTTGAGTAAAGAAGCTCACTCCATGGGATAGTGTCTGAGGGGGAAAAGGCAGCTTTGGGATCTAACAGGATGAGTCAGGAAAGGAGCAGGAGGGGACCTGTCAGAGAGACAAATGGGCTTGCTGGAGCCACAGTGGGTGAGTGGGAGAACTGGGAATAAGCTGTGCATCTCTGGAGACACGTCCTGGTGCTGGGCTGCTAAACTGCATTTTGATTGAGTGTTTCTCTTCTGACTGCCCCTTCCCCAGCCCCATGGTCAGTGGATGCTTTAGCTTGGTGTTTATTTTATTCTTCCTTCCTCGTTACAAGAAGGGAAAGGAAAACCATCTTATGATTCTCAGGCTGCATCTTGGAAGCATCTGCCAGTTGATTTAGAAAAGGAGGTTTTCCTTCTGTGTTCCTGCTTTAAATGGAACATTTTCCCCTATGCTGCAAGTGCCTCACCCTTTGCCTTCAGCTCAGGTGTGAGTTCCAGAATTCCTGGCTTGGACCAAGGCACGACCCTTTCCCCATCAAAAAGCAGATCTATTGAGGATTAAACTTTCCACATCAGATCCCTTCTGTTTTAACAATGCCAAGTCTTTAACCCAACCATATATTTATTATTTTAGGGGTCCTTGTTTCTGAGCACTCATTAATGTTCTACCTTCCTCTGTGCTTCCCACTGGAGCTTCCATCTCCACTGCTCACTTGGCCACCCTCCTGCAGCAGCTCTGGCCTTCTGTTTTGTACACAGCTAATCTGGCAGGCCAGCAGGGCTTTTGGAGGAAAAGCAGCATCCCTCTGGACCTTGAGAGTCCTTTGGCAGAGTTCACTTTCCCCTCTCTTCCAGACTTGAGTCCTGGACATTTGCTGACTCTAATCCAGGGAGCATCCTTTCTTCCCCAGTGCACCTGGCACATGCAGAGTGGAAGGATGTTTGCTCCATATCTTCCATCCAGTTGCTTCCCTCTGGAATATTTTTTTGCATGTAAATCAGACATCATCCAGCAGTATTTTAGAGAAGAGAAATTTTAGCCTAAGGATAAAGAGGCAGGTTCATTTGATCACGTCAGCATTTGGGAGTATAATCATGTCAGTCCAATTTGCTCCTCTGCCTGATAACTTCAGCCAGTTTCAGCAAAATTTGACAGTACATTAGAAGTCTGAGAGATCTGACATTCCTTCCATGCAAACAAGCAGCTTGAGACAGCAGGAATAATCCCAGTGCAATGGTATTTGGGCACCAGAGAATCCAGAGGGAAGCAAAGGCTTGCAGAGCACACATGGAGGTGGGAAGCATCACTGCTTTGCTCCTTGGTTTTCATTCCAAGGCCCCAGGGTGAATGGTGGGTTAGGACAAAGCTGGCTGCCTGGCTTTGTGGCAGAGAGACTGTTGGGGTGGTCATACTGTAGTAGAGCAGAAGTGTCCCAGCCAAGCCTCTAGCTTTGCAGGAGTTCTCTCCAGCCATAGCTCCTGCATCTCCTGCGTGATCCCCTGAGTGGCCAGGTGCAGCACTCCAGGTATGTACCCTCTGCAAAGCCAGAGCACAACAGGGACACTTTCTTGGGACCCTAAAAACAGGTTTAAGAAGGAAATTCCATTTAAACATGCAGGAATGCATGAGTGTTTGAAGTTCCAGCTTGCTGAGACCACTGTCTCGTGGCAAGACCTTGGGAATGCAGGATTTAGACTGAATTTCCACTTCCAGGCAGAGACACTGAAGGGGAAGGATACTCAGACATACAGAAGACCTGCAGCTTTTTCATCTGAGGGACTGGAAACAAAGCATAGCCCTTCTGAAATTCCTTACTGGGGTAATTTCTGTCATATTTGGGCCCTGAAGAAAAACCAGTGTGGGTTTTGGCAGTAGTTCCTTGTTTTCCCTTAAGCAGCTGCCAGAAAATAACTTAAGAATAGAATAACTTTTATTTCCATTGTTTTTTCTCTGCTGTTTAGCTTCAGCCTTGGTTGCCACAGCAGTATGGGAATGGCTGGAGCTGGTGGCAGCCTCTCTGCATTTGCTGCACAAGCAGCAGGGAGGTGGCCCCCCCTCAAATCTGACAGAGGAGGCTGTGAAAGTGCAAACCTTCTGTGCATGATCAGCCAGATCAGCATTCTTCTGCCTTGCTTCAGCCCCCCCCCCACAAGCCAGTCCTCAAAGGGGAGTTTGGGAATATTGATTTTTCCTCCTTGCAGTATGAGGGAGTGCTTCTTCTGCAGACAGTTTTCTCTTGGAGAAGAGGCATTTCCTATTCTTAAATGAACAGGGGACTGGGCTTTTCCTTATACAATTAAGATGACTCCAGCTGAGATTCTTTTTCTGGTCTTTGCCAAAACCTTAAATTATCTCTTCCCTTACTGTGAGTTTTGAATGTTTTGCTGCCCTTGTTTTCCCTGAACTTGCACATTTTCATATATCCCAAGGAAATGTATTCCATTGCCTCTTGCAGGAAATGCCACTTGTCTAATGAGAGGGCTGCTTGACTGATTTCTGCCCTAATTTGACAGATCAAGGACACATTTTTCTTAAGCTTTTGTTTCAAATTTCAAAATCTTCTGGACTTCTTTGCTTGTAGTTAAAAGTCATGATAAGAAATGGAGTAGGCTGGTGATTACCAGAGGAGTGGAATCAGTTAAATCTTCATTTCCAGAGCTGTAGACTGATGGGAAATGTGTGAAACAGCAGTGGGTAGTCCAAATTCAGATTCAGGAAAAGAAAGGGTTTGTCAGAAAGCTCATTTGGCTGAACTAGATACACATCACAGCTGGAAATTCTGGAAGAAGAAGTGCAAGTGTTTGAGTAAAAAAATGTTGCTGGTGAGCTCAAAGTCCTGGAAAAGGTGTGAAGAATTCCAGATGCTTCTGCTGAGGCTCAGGAGGTGATATGTGCATGGCACCTCCCTGCCATGGAGCAGACAGGAAAGGACAGAAACCACAAATTGAGCTATCAAACAATTGAGAAGCAACTAGAAAGCAACAGGACAGCTGGAGCAAGGGGATGTTGATGTAAGCCTGTTCCCAAGCTCACTTGCCCTGGGATGACTGGGGGATGGATTCCATAGATGGGTGCCTGGTGTAACCCCAAACGAACATCACCTTTCCTGTGGGTTTGGCTTGCAGGAGCACTGCAGGGTGTGGGCAGGGGCACAGGGCCAGGCTCACTCAGCAGCCTCTGGCACATGGGGAGAGAGCAAGGATCCTTCAGGTAAGCAGAGAAGTGCAGTGGGAGGAGCAAGGTGTGCGTGAGCCGCGGGGATCTCACTCTCTCCAAACCACTCAGCAGCGCTGGATAAAAACCACCCCTGGTTCTGTAGGCTCACTTTCTGAGGTTGATAGATGCCTGTTAGAAAATGTGGCAGGGTTGCCAGGAACATTCTTGTTATTTAGGTTAATTAATAGCTCTCTGCTTTGCCCAGCAGTGGGAGCTGGGCTAGATACCAGGCCAGCAATGTGGCTGGTTAAACCCAGGTTGAGAACTGTTAACCTGGAGTGAAATTCCAGTGTTTTGGTGCAGTGACCCTGCCAGGGGAACTTGGTGCTCTCTCTGCACAAGGGGTTGCCATGCTGGCTTGGCCCACATAGGAACAGCATGATGTGTGTGGCTCTTACATTGGTAAAGCTGCTGTAAATAATTACCATACATTTTTTTAATTATCCCTAATAGCATCTTTTATTCCCCTAAATGACCTCCAAGGAGGAGCCTTGCAGATAGTCTGAAGAAAGAAGCCCCAAACACCTCTCTGCCCTCAGTAAATTAGACACAGAGGCCTTTGGAACACTCTGCTGGTTTTATGGAGGATGAAGTTGTAACTGAGAAGCGGCATCTGCACTTTAGGTTAAATTCAGACATTTTCCATGCTAAAATAATTCCATCTTCTTCATTTGCTTCCTTTTCCTGTAGATCCCTTGCCAACTAATACATTTTATACTGACAGTTTTTACAGATATTGGCCCTGGCCAAACAAAATTCCTGACCAAAATCCAGACAGGAATTTATTGTATCTCCTTCCTAGCCAGCTGCTGTTCATTTGGGATAGCAGGGAAGGCAGCTTTAAATATGGATTTTAGTTTTAGTAGACAGAGTGGGTGTAGGGATTTTTTGCACTTTATAATAATGCAGATGCAGGTTAGCTGTTACATGTGAGTGGATGCACAGGAATGACTGAAGCAGAGCAGGCTGGTCCATCTCTGAAGTTTACCCTAAATGTGGGTTCATGACATTTTTTATCTTCAGTTATGCAGACAGTCCCAAAATCAGTCTTCATGCCCTGGAGCAATCCAAATCCCCCATTTCTTTGGGCAGTCTGATGAGAATATTGTATTTACCATGTAGTGGTATGTACATAGGAATGTAATGGTCCTGCTGTGCATCCATACCCTTACAGCACATTCATCCTAAAGAAATCTTCCAGTACCTTTCAGACAAAATTATCATCGTGGCTGTAGCCTTTTTTATGGTGTCAGCAATCAGTAGGGAAGGAAAATGTGCTGTTTGTGTGAGCTGGTAGTGGCATGAAAAGGATCTCCTGGCTGGTGGTGCAAAATGACACCAGTCTTTCAGCATTCCCGCATTTTTAAAATTGTAGTGCTGCTTGTCACATTAGCAGTACCCACTTCTCTTGCAAATTGGGTTCATTATAATCTAACTGGAAGGATGGGAGCATTAAGAAGCCCAACCTTCCCTAGAAGGATGTTCCCTCCACACAGTAGCTCCTGGGGAAGTCCCTTGAGAGACTCCACTGAGTCATCTCCTGATGATGCTGCAGGTGATGCTGTGTGAGGTCATATAAAAATGCCCAAAAGGTAGTGATTAAGTTCCCCAAGAGAAGGCTGAGAAACCAAGAAGTGTGGTCCTAGTTGAGGATTGGAGAGATGGCTTTACTCCCTGTAGCCTTCCTTTGTAATGTTAGGTTTATGTCTCGCAAAAATAATGTTTAAAAAGTATTTGGGGTCTTAGTGACTGTGACTGGGGTCTGCCATGGAGACAGCTGCACCAGAGCCTGTGCTGGGCTGTCTCCTTGTCTGACCTGCCTCAGTGCTAAGTCGTGTCCAGCCTGTGTTAGTGTGCCATGATGCATTGATACAGACCAACTTTTCAGCACCTGAGGCTCTGGTTTTGAGATTACTGACTTGTTTTCTTCACCAAGAGGGGGTATCAGGGAAGAAATCAGGCACTTGTGTGTGTCCTTGTTTATTTTCCCCCACTGTGAAGCATTAATTGGTGACCGAATGCAAAATTTCCTGTTGTTTCTTACAGGACTCATATAAGAGTTAGAAAATGTCATGATATAATAGTGCAAGGGATGGCAAAGGTCACGTGGAAGTGGAACACTGTGAAATGCTGTTAGGTTTTAAGGATGCTCCTCTAATGACACTCCTTCTTTGGCAAAATAGGGAGTAGGCAAAGTTATCTTTCATGTAATGGTCTGACTTGGCATTTACAGCTTGCATGCCATTGTTTAGCAGCTCAGCAGTTTAGGATTATGGAGGTATAAGCAGAGAGGAATATTGCTGTTGAAATTGTGAGATGCTTTGATAAACTTCCTTCTTTTACAGATTCGGTTAAACAGCAGAGGACTTATCTATTCTGTTGGTCTCCTGCTGGCATCAGTTTTTGTCACAGTATGTATATAGCCTTTTGTTCTTTTCTTCCAAAAGAGGGATGTTTATAGACATTTTCTTCACCTGCTCCTTTCTCACCTCCAGCTGAAACAGTGGTGCAAAGTCTGTTGTTACAGGATAGGGGTGCTCCCTGCTGCTGAAAGCTTCCCAAGGCCTTGATCTGGCTCTTTGCAGGAGCTGTCACTCCCATGGGATGGCACTCCTGCCTGTGTGTTTCCAGAGCCATTAGTAACCATCAGGTATCTCTGTGCTAGAGCTGAGGCAGGTCCCTTGAGGCATGATGAGATCCCTTGTCCTGTGAGACAAGCAGACAAAATGCTGAGCCAGTGGCTTGGCCCTCTCTAGGATCCCTCTGAAATACAGCACAGTCCAGGAAAAACAGTGCCTGAATGTTTCTGTTGAAATCAGTTCTTGGTGTTCCCTGACCTTTCCCAGAAATGATAGGAGAGAAATGATGTGACATCTTCCAAATCTTGAGATGGGGGCATCCTGTGCAATGCACACCAACACAATTCCCACATACACAAGACTTTAATCTTTGGTGGGAGCAAACCATGCAAAGTCTATCAGTCTTAGACTGTGTGGCTGTAGATTGAGATGCAGAGGAGCACATGAAGCATTTTGAGTTTAAAAACTAAAAAAAAAAGGAACCTGGCCTTTAAATCCATTTCTGATTGAATTAAATGGGATGGTTCTTGCCAAAATGAAATTCACTGCAGGACCTAAGGTGAGGTGATGTAAGTCAGGGTGGCTTCTGTGACTGCTGCTCTGATTTACTCGAGCTGTGGTTTTCAGCTCAGTTGGTGCAGTTTGTGATTGCTTATCATCAGTAAGGGGACAGCCCTCTTTTGTCTCCTGTAGCTGAGGAGGGGATTTACCACTTTATTCAAAATGTTCCTGCTGTGGTGGCTTACTCTGTGTTTATTGTAGGTTTTTGGTGTCCACATGAACAAATGGAAACTGGATAAGAAGCTAGGGTGTGTGTGCCTTTCCCTTTACGGCATCTTCCTGTGTTTCTCCATCATGACAGAATTCAATGTTTTCACCTTTGTGAACTTGCCCATGTGCAGAGATCACTGATGCAGGTGGCAGCTGTGGGCAGGAGCCTCCTCTTTACCTGTGCAATACGAGCCACGGCCCGCGGCCCCTGGATGCAGAGCACCGCCGGGTGGTGTCCCAAAAATCTCCTGCTCACTGCTCATAGGACCCGTGGCCCCACCCTCTCCCTGGCCCCCACCTCCTGGAACAATCCTGCATCCATGTGAAGAGTGGTTTTCAACATCCCTGTGATTTCCTAGCTCAGTCTTTGACAGTGTGACTGGGACTCAAGATGAACTGGCTGCTAACTGGCATTAAGCCAGTCAAAACTGGTCTGCTACAATTCCTTCTTTTTTTAAGTTATTTGATGGAAGACTAATTAATTTATGACTTAAGACTATTGCTACAATGCAGAAGAGGGTACGTCGTATGGAGGTTGACTTCAAGGAGAATCGTGAGAATTTTTTTTTTTGTTGTGGACGGTGTTTTTTGTTTGTTTTTAGCTTTTAGTTTTGGGTTTGCAGGGGTTTTTTGTTTGGGGGTGGGGGTGTTGTTTTTGTTCTTGTTTTGTTTTTTTTTTTTTTTTTTTACTTGCCAGAGATCAACGTTCTCTCTTGCATCTTCTCCTCCTGTAACAATCCAAAGGCCACAGGGCAGTGTAAAATGGAAATGCAATCCAAGGTACTCAGCATAAGAATGGATAAAAGAAGATTGTCAAGGCAAAAACTGATGACTTTTTACTATAAACAGTTAACCTTGTACAGGTTTGTTAAAGAATGCAAGCTAAATGTGGATTCAAAGGGTAAACACTGCTACCATTTTACTATGAATGTTGGAGTTTTATGACTACAGTGTTTGCTATTTCCAAGCAATAGTTTGATCGCCAGCCCAGGAGGGCTTACCAAGCAGGTGTCCTGGTTTTTAATGGTCTGCACGTGGAAGTGGAAGGTCAGAACTTCCTCTGCTTCATCAGATTTCTTCTTTTGGGGGGATTCAGTAGTTCATGTCTTACTCGTTCCGCGGAGGACATAAGTACATGTGAAAACTTTTGTAAATGAGTTACAGACACTGGTTTCTTTAAGAGGAAGGAGGCATATTTTGCACAGACGTAGTTACCGAAGTCATAATCTGCCATTCTTTAAAGAATACACTGGACCTGGTGAGATATTTGTCATCTTAAGCAGTTGAACTTACCTGATAAAAGATCATGTGTGTTCATCACCCCTCCTTTCGGGAGAGAGGAAGACACAGAGGTGGCACATTTTAAAACGTGGAATATCTTCAATGCAGACTCGCTCACGGATCTTAAGTTATTGTGAAAGTTTAGCTATTCATTGTTCCAATATCCCTGCTAGATTTTGTATAATTCTGTATTAATATGCAGGCAGATTCCACCCCGAGAAACACCATCACTGCTTCATTTGTATGTATTGATACTGTGGGTTCTGGCCACTGCGGCTCTTGTATTTACTTTAAGCACTGATCACTTCTGATCCATTTGGTATGTTTTTTCCTCTTGTATATGTTCTGCTATGAAATGTATTAAGAGACTACCAGCTAGATGAATGTTTTTGTCTATGGTACGAACAGTGGCAAATAATAGTAAAGGTACAGCAAACCCAATGTAGCAGAAAGAAAGGAAAAAATCCCGAAACACCAAACCCTAAACTATAGCAGGAAAAGAAAGAGCTCCAGTTTAAAAGAAAAAAGAAGAGAACTATGTTCTGTTCACAGACGAAAACCCAATTTTTATTTCATTTGCACTTTTGGAATTGATTTTTTCAATCTGATTCTCTTTGGGCAAAATGTTGTAAGTGAAAAGATTTACACCCTGTGGTTTTCCTTCAGCTCAGCAGCTGTTTTTCTTTGTCTGTTACACCAAACACATGGAGGCACTGGCAGCTCTGGCACTGTGCGTGGCAGCCAAACCCTGTGGAAGAAGCCACATCCCACTGGCCTCGCTCGGGGAACAACGTGTGTGCTGGTGGATCCCTGGCAAGAAAGAGGAAGGGTCCAGGGACAGACAGTGTAGAGAGAGTGGATGGCATGCCTGCATCACCAGTTTTCATCCTGGGAAGCAATTGTGTTGCTGCTTGTTGAGCTCTGCAGCTGAGGTTTGAGCAGCCTTCTGGTACCTGTGCCCACGGGACATCCTGTTGCTTTAGGAAGCCCACTGTACCTTCCTGTTGTTGGGTTTTTGTTCCTTCTGTTGTTGTTGTTAATGAGATGAATAATAATAATAACAACCACTAAAATGCCTAAAATACTTCCTTTAATCAAATGATGCTTGCAACGATGTGTCACTACAGCCACCCCACAAACACGCAGCTCCACTTCATAGCAAGATGCAGTTGCTCCTAAGCAGAGTGTGTCCTTGTTGATAAGGGGAAGGAAAAAAAGAAGTTTCATATCAGGGCCTATTATTTCTTCTATTTTGAATATTTATACTGCTGCTCCAATGGAGCCAGTTGGATCTATTTCTGCGAAATAGCCATTACCTATCCCATGGCACAAAAACTGCACGAGTATTTTTTAGGAACTTTTCCTACTGGTGTGCATTAAATACTGTAGTAATTGTAGCTTTGTGTTGTGTGTAAAACCTGAAATACCTTGCTTTGATACTTGTGTGTGTTGCCAGAATGTTCTGCAAGCAGCTGTGTTGTAAGCAGAAGCAAAGAGTCCCTGGAGCTGCCATCCCCTGTGCCGCAGATGGCTCGATAAACACGTCCTGGAGCAGTGCTTCCTGCCAGGGGGGCTGCTGGGGGGAAGGAGGGAGCTGAGGGGCTCTGAGCTCTGCTGGGGCTGGGGGCTGCAGGGAGCCATGGGGGAAGCTGGGCTGCCTTGGGTATTTTCAGCGTGGCTGTGATTTCATTTGCAGTTTGAAAGCAAGGGTCACCTTGGCGTGCGAGGCTGCTCTGGCTCTTGGACCAGTCGACTGTTTTTGTTTCCATTCCTTGCAATTCCAGATGATCTTCAATGAGTGTTTCAAAGGGAGATTAAAGAGGCTTTTCCTCCATGGAGAGGCTTCACTGCAGTTCTGACTTTGACTTAAATATGTGATCCTTGGCTTGCTTCAGATCTGCTTGACATGGATGGCCTTCCTTTGACAGTGGTTCAAAGGCAGAGTGATAGGAGAGGGTGTGATAAGAGATGGTCTTAAGACATGCTGGGAAAACTGCTTTTGTCCTGACCAAAGGTGAATTTTTTACTTGCCTTTTATTCCCCTTTTTTTTTTCAATTTTTGTTTTTCATGTGCTGCACTTTTTAGTAGACTTTTTCTGTGATAATAACACCAATATGAAATGTGTGCATGAGAGATTTTCACTTGCATAATTTGTTGGTTTTGCTGTGATGCCACTTGCATGCTTAGTTTCCAGCTCTCTGTCCTCAGCTGTGTCACTGAAATCAGTGGATTAGCTTTGGATTTGTGGTGTGGTGCTCATGGAGAATGAGTGCAGGACTGGTTTTTTTTCTTGACAAAACAAAGCAGCTAGAATGGCAGTCAAGTTTTAGAAAAAACAACATTCAAGGCAGGTGGAGCAACCTGAAGGTAACACTTAATAAATGCCCTGCTGTCAGAACAGTGATTTTTATATTTTTTTTCCAAATGATACTTGTGAGATAAAATGTACATTCATATTGTTGCAAAACCTTTTAGAAAACCATAGCTTTCTGCTGATTGACAAATGTTTCTTATATTAAGATTTTTTGGAAACCCTAATCCTTCCAATTGAAGTTCACAGAGATGCAATAGTGTGAGGTTTATTTGTTTCAAAGTTACACTACTGGGGCTTTAAACTTGTTTTAAAATATATTTTAAAAATCAATCTCATTGGACCATGCTTACCTGAATTTAGTTCTGCCTTGTACTTACAAAGTTTCACTTGGTCAGCAGGCACTGCAAGTTAGTGTAAAGGAGACTTAAATCCAGGTAAGAATGTCCCTTTTAAGTTGGTACAACTTTACCTGAATCAGTTTAAAGCCATGGTTTTAAGAAAAGCAGTGGAAGTTTGAATATTTTAAAGACCTCAGCCACTTCAGGTTCAAGGAGCTGCAGAGTTCTGAGTGTGCTGAATGCATGTACCAAGCAGAATTCAAGGCTTAGTTTCAGGAAGAGAGTTTTCAGTATTCAGGGAGTCGAGTGAAATCTGACCTTTGTGAAATCAGGGGCAGAGCCCCTGTGACTGTTGTAGGGTCAGTGATGGGTTTGTAGCAATGAGTCCTGGAAAGGGATGGGGACACTGTGGGTTTTTGGGTGAGTGGCTTTTTTATTTTCTTACCTGAAGAGATAAATGACTATTAATTAATAAGACCAAGCACCTTTAAGGGAATTTACATGAATACTCTGTTAGCACTTAGTGGCCTCAAATCTGAAGCACAGTTCCCAAAAGCATTTACTTCTGCCCAAACTGGTTGCACTTGTCTGGCTGAATCTGCAGAATCAAGCTCTGGTGAGGACTTGATCCCTGCCTTTTGCAGTTCACTTTGTTTCTGGGAAAGCAATAGGGTAAGAAATGGCAGTCTGTTTCGTTGTGCCCTGGGGATCTAAACTGGCTATGAAATTGAGTATTTTCTGGCCTGAAACAGTCTGACATCTAGGCCAAGTTATCCAAGTTTGGGTAGAAGCACCTAATTTCAGGAAGGCTTCTAAAAAAAGCACAGATTGTTTAAAGCAATCTTTTAAAATGTATTTATCTAGCAAAAATGGCTTTATTGTGGTATTTTTTAATAAGACTTACAGAAGGAGTTTGAAATCTTCCACACCAGAACACCCTGACAGAAATCATGTCAGTGTAATCTTTGTCTGCCAGGTAGGATTTGAGCAGTGCCAAAAGCCAACATGATAATTTCACAGCAGCCATTCAACAGAATGTTTTATTGCCAGCTGAGGTGAAACACAGCCCTGTGTGCCTGACCCTGAGGATGTTTGTGGCTGGTTCCAGAGTTCCAGACCTGCTCCAGTGCTCAGCTTTGCCAGCTGATGTTTTCCAGTGGCCTGCCTGACAAGCAGTGCCAGACCTTGTTTCACAGAGGAGCCGTGCCTGCTGCTGAACTTGTTGTCCTATCAGGAGAGGAGAGGGCTGCTGGGGCACTGGTTACTGCTGCCAGCCTGGGATGACATTTGCTGCTTTTTCAGAGCAGGAGCATGTGTTTCCCTGAGGAGCAAGTCTTTCCTTAGCTCTGGTCAGGGTTGCTTTTGGCTGATAAATGCCGAGGGAACGAGGGCTCCCTTCACTTCACGTGTGTAGAGGCAGATGCTGTGTCACAGGAGGACTTTGCATGGAGCCTGTGTCAATGTTGGGACATTCTGTGAAATCTCTCCCAGGAGCAGACATCCCTGTACACCCAGCAGCCACCCACTTGCTTCCTTATTTTATCTTGCTCCCTTCTTCTATCTTGCTCTTTGTGTTTCCAGGATTGAGAATTTTGCTTTCACTTTCTCACAAGCTGCATCCCTCTGGCTTGGAAGGCTGGCTCACGTCCTGTTTCCTGCAGCACAGAATTAGTGCACTGGGCTAGCACACACAGTGTGCAGGTTTTGATCCAGTAGGCTGGTGGGAGAGAATGCAAGGAGATCCTTGCTTGGCACACCAGCCCCCGAGCACCTGACTCCAAACAGCACAACTGGGAAGTGCCCCAAGCCCCCGGGATCATCAGGCACTGCACAGGACCTCAGGACACTTCTCATGTGTTCAGAGACTCCCTCAGGGGAATTCTGCACCCTGTGCAAAGACATGCATTATACAATAAATAGTTGATCTAATTAAGGGATTCTAGATCTGACCTGGGCTTTTTACACTTGTTATACTATGGGAGTTCTACTGAGGGGCTCGGTCGCAAGTTCATATAACTCATTGACAGGTTTTCAGTGGTTTGGGGTTTTTTAAATGTATGAACATGGGTTTGTATTCAAGCAAAATACAGTATTTATACATATATATACACTTTACCTAGTAAAGTATTTGTGTTAACTGTTGTTAAATTGAAGCCATGTGGTAACCAGCTGTTTTCTGCATAGGAATAAATTCTTACCATGGCAAGTGCTAGGATGTTATAGATGTGTGAGTATTTTGGACAGTCTTACACATACCTGTTTATGAACTCAAGCAAAGTTTTTAGTTGTTTTAGCAAGGTATTGTGAGTGGTGCTTGGCAGTTTCCTATCTGTAATACATTGTGTACATTCAGTAATATTTCTAATTATTGCTAGTCATTTGAAATTCCAGTTCTATTGCTGAATATAAAGTCAGCTTCAGGGGGAAAAAAAGAGCATGTGTGAGACATTGAGGAGGTCAGAAAGTTCTGCACTGCAGTATTTATGCATTTTATTTATTTATTTATCAAACACAGAATGCTGAGCCCCTGGTTCAAGAAAACACTTCCCCATGCTGGCAGAAGATTTAGGAACCTTATTTCAGGCCCCTCCTAAAGCTAATGCCAGGTTTCCCTGGATCAGGTGCCAAGCAGACTAAGCTATTTAAAGCATTGTTCCATCCTTTTAAGTGCCCTCAAAAAGGGATGAGACCTTCTCAAATGGTTCTTTTAACTTCTATTAGTAGAGAAGCTGAGAAATGCTGGGAGATCCAAAGATGGTTCTGCAGCTAATCTCTAAGAGTAGAAATAGGTAAATAGTAAATACTCCTTGCACTTTTAATACTTGCAATATTACTGTCACAAGGTACCAGTTGCAATAACCAAAATTCTCATTTCATAAGCTACCCACAAATAGATTTTTTTGTTACTGTTTCTTAGAGGGTTTTTTTTGTCCCCACTTTTCAGTTCCCCAGTTCTTTCAACAGTAAGTGATTGGCTCTGGTTAAATGTGAAGATACCCCTAGGCCAGGTGTCATGTGCCAGCTAATGCTGGGGGCAAGCTGACATTTATTGTCCCAGCTTTATGGCAGGGCTGCTCCCATTTACAGCAGGCAAGCACCTCCCACCCTGCAGCCCTCCCACCACTCACAAGCACAACACTGCCCTATTCCCACCACACTGGTTTGGTTTCTGGGGCTCAGCAGATCTCCAGTGTAGAACAATCTATCACATCATTACTATCAGTGTGGATACAGTAGGGCTCACAAAAGCAACAGTGGAGTCCTTTTACAGACAGTGTACTGGAGGGAACTTTATTTTGCCAGCTTTTAAAGACACTGGGGGGGATTTTAGATGAGAAAGGAAAAAAAATGGAAGATAAAGGCTGATTGCACAAAGTACAGCCTCAGTTTCTCCTGAAGGTGTGTATAATGTTCAAGTTTTGCATAGAGTGAGCACCCATATGCTGTCAAACATGGAGTTCAGCTGAGCTGTTCATCCTTGGTTCTAAGAAACAAGAACAACCTTTTTCTCTCATGTTTCTCACTGCTGAGTCAGGACCTCTAAGTGTAGCATGCCTTTCTCTGTCATGGAACTGCCTTGTGAAATTGCTTGTAGGTGAAGTGAGCAAGCAGAGATTGAGCCACAACAGGTTTTTGAAAGAAGCCAAAGTAAGATTTTTGTGTAGTGACTTCGTCCTGATCATTTTTTTTTTTAATGGGTACCAGAAGCAAAGGACACAAAGTGGGAATCTGTAATCATACAGCACCAGTGGAGAGCAAGTGCAGGCAAAAATAATATAGCATCACAAAAAGTTGTCTGTAATTCAGATACTGGCAAGTTTCACAGGGGTCACATTTACATGATGATTTTCCTGGATGCTACTTGATCTTTGCAACCCTTCATCTTTGCTCAGGAAAGGTGAGAAGTGCTTTGTCCCTTTCTGAGGGAGAAGGGAGAGAGATGCCTAACCCAACATCTGCAGCTCTTACCCTGGCTGCAGAGGTGTGCCAGTCTGTGTACCTGAGAGCTCACTGTGCAGTGAACTTTGCAGTGCATTGGAGATTTAGGGATAAATTTTAGTTAGTGCTCCCTTGAGGAGCAGTGTGACTGACCTCACTGTCCCCCTGGAAAACTGGGAATCCCTACTATGCAGGCAGTATTTGTGTGAGATTACTAATGGCATGTTACCTTCATCCTTGCATCAGATCTTTGCTTTCAAGACCGAAACCCTACTAGGAAGATGTTTGTAACTCTTTGGGGGATTTGGGTTTGGTTTGGGTTTTTTTTTATTTTGTTTTGGGTTTTGGTTGGTTGGTTTTGTTTTTGTTTTTTGTCTGTCAAAGTCCTGTGCAATACAAACCCTCCTGGCAAGGTCTGGCGATGTTTTGGATGTTCCTCTTGCTGGTGCATTCCTCAGAGCTTCAGCCAGTGGGAGGTGTGGGAGGGCAGGAGTGGCACTTCTGCTGGGCCCAGAGGTGGGTGTGGGACAAGCAGCAGAATGGACACTGCTGCCAAGCACTCCAGCACAGGCCTGGCAATGGGAGTGGAGACTCAGGTAAAGCAGGATTCCACAGAACAAGAAGGTGAGCAGGCAGACCTGTAAATCCTCTAGTGTGCTGCACAAGTTCAAGCCCCTTGCAGTGTTTTCCCCAAGCCAAGCCCAAACTGTCGTGTGTACGTGGTGCCAGGCCAAAGCTCAGCAGCCATGGCCAGCCTGGCATCCCCAGGGCACGTGGGGACAGCCCCAGGGCCAGATTTGGAAGATTTGGGGTTGTGCTGTTGCTGAAGTCTCAGGGTGCTGAATGCAATCCCTGCCTGGCCAGTTCTAAAACACAGGGCTGAGAGCCTGTCAGTCTCTGAACCCTGGGCGTGGTGAGGTCTCTGCTTGGTGATGCAGTCACAGCACCCAAGCTGCAGGAAGCACAGCAATAAAAGTGACTGATAGGAGCACTTTCTGTTTGATTGGGGATCAAACAACTCTGTCTGGGTCCCTTATCTCCGGGCAATTCTGTGATGCTTCTAATCATAAGGAAGAAAATGTAGGTGGAACTGAGTGCAAATGTACATATGATGTATGTTCATTTACAACCACCCAGAAAGCAAAACAAGCAGTGGTTTCTGGTAATACAATTCTACTCAAAATAGCTTTCTATTAAGTCATCTTAAAAGTGTTAAAATGGTGGAGCCACAGACAAAACATTTGTTACCTTTTGAAATGAGTTGCAATGGTTTTGTCATACTTGTACAAGTGTTATAGGTCAGCCTTTCTGTATGTTTTTACAACTTACTGTAGAGTAGTCTTCTATGCATAGCTGTTCCACTTGCCTGTGTAAGTTACAAATCTAACAGAAATGAAAGCATGCATTTTTCTCTGTTTGCTGGTAACCTATGAAATTAGAAACTTGTATTTCTGTGTTTTTAATGTGTTATACTATAAACAAAATTCACAGCACTATTGTCTATGGAATATCAAAAAGTTTTATTAGAATTAATTACTTTAAATGTTTTGTCAATTGATTTAATAATGTGTCAGACATCTACACTGAGACAATATAATGTTTATCAATAAAAATATCCTCTCTTTGTACTAACTTAACATTTCAGGGTGTGCTTGGACATAGGATTAGAGCACCCCTGTAGGTTACAATCCCAATGATTTATTAACTTTTGGCTTAATTTCAAGAGTACTTTATACCCCTCATTTGACCTGAGCACTGGGTTAGGAAGTGAAGGAAGAAGAAGAGAGTTTTTATACATAGTGTTACCTGTGCCACTGAATACGTGTTTGCTGTGAAGGTTTGTGCAACACAGCAGTTCCTTCAGAGGTAATCCAGTACACGTAGGAATCTCTGCAGAAACAAACGCTCTGGTAACTTCCTTTGTTCTTATATGGAGAGTGAAATTGTGCTCTTTTGCAGCAGTACTGAAGCAGCTCCTGGAGTCGAGTTTTCAGTAACGCTTGGAATAATAACGAGGGGGCGGGCAGCCTCCCTTGGGGTCCACTTGTGGGCAGGGCTGCTCAGAAGCCCCTCTCTGACAGAGGGAAATTCTTGTGCTGCTTTTCTCCTGCACCAGCTAGGGAGCTGCAGTTCCCCTCCCTGCCAGCTCAGCCTGCCTTGGTGACAGGGCGCTTCTTCCTCCTCCCTCACCCATGGGACACTTCAGCTGCTGCCCCTCACATTGTACTTCCCCTGAAGGAAGGGCTGGAGATCCTGGAAGGAAAAGGCATGTAAGGGGGTCTGGCTCCTGACCTTAAGCACCTTTCCTTGTGTCTTTGTAGCAGCCGCTGACGAAGGGATCTGTTCCTTCCGGAGGGCTGGCCGTGTCTCCGGGAAGCGGTGCTGTGCCTTAGGCAGGTTATGTACACAGCCACAGCTCATCCCAGCTCCAGGAGAGTCCTGCAGTGCAGGAAAGGCTCACGTGCTGCTCCTGCACCTCTGTCCACGAGCGCAGGGATGAGCTGCAGCTTTGGATGCTAATGCAGAAAACCTCTTTAAACAGTGCCAGCCCAGCGGTTGTCTTGAAAATATTTTCCATTGGTGTGATTGTGTGCTTTCCATCTCTGTGTGCTTGCAACCCAAAGCATATGTTGGAATCCATACAGATGCTCCATCTCTGTAGATATTTCCCCATGACTGGTTTTCTGGTTCAAAGATAATCTTGCTTCTCGTCACAATTTGGTGCAGCTCCAGTTGGCTGTTGGTCTCTGAAGATACTCTCACATCCTACCCCCTGCCACATGTGATATGCCAAATGTGCATCTCTTGATTCTGCCTTGTGATTGCTTCACTTTGGAAAATTTTTATGTAGCTTACAGCCTGGAAAGTTAGAAACTGGTTTTCAGAGATTGAGCGAGCAATTGAATTTCTAACCATTTTCATTAAAATTAGGAAAATCAGAGTGTGAAAGCAAGCCATCATTGCTTTCAGTGGACATATTCATATTCATGTATTTGCTTTTACTTTTTTAGAAGCTGTTCCTTTGTTGGCTTTACAACCTCAACCATCACAAACACTGACTAAGCAAAGATGCGAATTCTTAATACGGAACAAAAAAATATGAAGCATCAGAGCAAAAGTACAGACTGGTTAAAAGGAAACTAACCCTCCTCTCCCACATGGCTACCTTAAATATGCAAAACTAGAGCACAAATCCTGGTTTATTTTCCCCTTTGGAGGCCACTTCTACCTTGCTTTAGAAGCCTGACCTGTGTCTTTGTCATCTCAGAAGTTATTTGCTTTGAAATAATACTTGCAGAGATAAGAGATCTGTTCTCTGTAAATTGCAGATAAAAATCTCCCTCCAGGCTCTGCCCACTTGAATTTGGCCTGTTGATTCCAGCAGAAGGAGCGTGTGCACGCTGTGCAGGTGGTGGGGCTGCTTGGCATCCCAAAGCAATGGGGTTTTGCACTGCAGGCAGGCTGGGGCATTAACACACAGCTCTGTGCTCACCTCCCAGCTCCAGGTGAGACTTCCCACCCGCGGCTTCTCCCCATCTTTGCACGGGCATGCCAGGACATGGACGTCCTAGACATGCTAACCACACCCTGGAAAACAAGGGTTTCATTGCCCTGTTGATTAAAAGTGCCAAATTCGAATCGTTCCGCTGCCTAGAGCTGGGCAGCCTGTGGGCTGCTGCGGGCTGCAGAGCTCCTGGAAGTGCAGCTCCCAGTCCCTGGTGCTGGGAGGTGCATGGATGCATGGGTGCTCCCAGCACGCTGTTTTTGCTGGAAAGCTGAAGCAGGGGCAGCGTGTGGCTGTGCCTTGGGAGAGCAGTGGAGACACGGGGCTCGGGATGAGCTGCAGGTATGTTGGTTTTTGTGGTTGTTCTCCCTGCTGCAGCAGCGATCAGCCCTCTGGCACAGCTGAGCATCTGCCCACTTCCCCTCCAGCTGCCTTGAGCAGGCTGCAGCATTCAGAGAGGAGGAGGAGGCTGATCTTCAGCCCCTGGCTGCGGGGAACAAACAGCACTCTCTTTACAGTGCCAAGCAAATCGCTAGAGAAGAGTAGCACAGAATAAAAACAATTGAATGCCACAGCCTGGAGAGAGCAGGTGCAGTGAAACCACTTCAAACTGTGCACACAAGAAGATTTTACAAGTGAGCCTTTAAAAAATAACTGGGGAAAAGAAAAAGTGGCATAATTAATGTATCAGCTGCAGTGCAAATGTCTCAAGTAACATTTTAAAAAGAGAAGTCTGCTTTGTGTGTGAATTTAAATCAACGCTTGTCCTGCCTGAAATTCTTTTGTGCTGACTGCAGGGAGAGCTTGGATTTTAGAAGTGTATTTTCTAATGTTGCAGAGCAATGCCATCTAGGGCATAGAGCCTTACAGTTACCAACAGGAGTGCTATCCATCCTTGGTGACAGAGCTTGCTGGAGTTAATACTTACAACTGGTTCATCACATCTGCATTAGGCCTGTTGAAATTTGCTCATTTTTAATATCTGCTTCCATTTTTCTGGACTATGCTCAGTGTCAGATATCAGTGGATTGTTTTGTCTCAACTGGAGTATAATGGATTTCTGGATATACCTTATTTCCTCCTTAAATCCTCTTGGTAGCTTTCATCCGTGCAGCTCAGCAGGGATTATTGATGGTCTCTAATCTTCAGCTACTCAAGGAATCCGCCGTGGCTGTGATTAGAGCCGCAGTACACTTGGGCAGCAGATTAAAATATTAAACCTAACAGGCCAGATCTTGTCATCCTCACTCAAAGCTACTTATTGTGCTGCTGAGGCTGTCCTGCTCAAGCCAAGCTGCCTCTGGAGTGCAGGTCTGCGTTAGCTGAGCACACCCCGAGAACCTGGCGCGGTCACAGCCTGTCCTCACTCCTCGCTGATGCAGCTCTCTCCAGGCTGAGGATGAAGTGCCAAATACAAGGTAACAATCTGCAGTATTTAGTGGCACTTTAGACAAATACTGTTTGTGTCTGCAATGGGTTTTGTCCTCTATACACGAATTTGCTCCCCATTAGAGAAGAGCAAGTGCTTTAGGTCTCGAACCAGTCTCAGGACATTCTTCAAACTCCCAGGACTGCGCAGCAGGTTCTAGACCAGCCAGCTTCTGCCTGCCTCTGTGAGAGTTACATTTGCAGCTGAGCATCCTCAAGTTACTGGTCTTGCATGACTTTGTTGTTTTTACAAGCAGCTCCAAACCGAAGGCAAAATACTTGACTCCCATTTGAAAGCATACTGGGAAATGTTAGTACTTTCACTAATAAACACACGAGCTTTTAATGTAGCTGCAGGAATTCTTTCCCCTCCCCTGGAATAATGGCAGTCTTGTTGCTTTCTGAGTACTGAGGGGGCCTGGTTCTCCCCCAGGTTCATAGTGGTCTGGTATGGCTGCCAACAGGTAATAAAGCAAATGCCTGCTGCCTCCTTAGAACAGCGTTGTCTGTGGGCACTCCAAGTCTGGGGAAGGGTTAGATGTTAACAGTATTAATTAAGAAGCATAAAGTGCATTAGTAATTAATTTTTTGTAGCATCTAATTAAGCAGTGCACTGTCAAAACATGATGCTGAAGTGACAATTGGTTCATCACAGTTCTCCCTAATAATCTGTTGTCCAATAAATTGGTATGGTGTGTGTCACTCCTCACTATAACTGGAGATCTGCAGCACAGATGGCTTTATTTAGAAAACAATTTAAAAGCCAGGCTACAAACAGGCTGTGTTTTTCCCTCTTGAGTGTACAGATAAAAGGATGAATCACAATCATTACTTTCCTGCAAGTTAAGACAGCTGTGAAAGGCTGGAAATACCAGCCTGGTTTTTTTGAAGGTGTTTTTGCCAGGACTCCATCCACCATAGGGAAAGCAGAGGCTGGTTTACTCAGCAGATGGTACTTCCAAGTCCTAACTTGGATCAACTCAAGTTGCTGTGGTGGATCAGAGACAGCATCAGGGATGCTGAACTCAGGTGAAGAAGTTCTTACCCAAACACAGCTCCTGCCACTGCTTCTCTCCTACCCACACAATGCCACCTAAAAAAAGATACACGTTCAGTGGTGGGATCAGAATATGGTTCTGATCATTCCCAAGTTCCTGAGGATTATTCACAGCTAGTGTCTGGCAGCCATCATCTCCCTTGACAGAGCTCTCATCACTACTGCCATGTTTCTTTGGCTGGGACTGCAGAGAAAGGAATAGGTTTTGGCAAATACACAGCTGGAATGAGCGTTCATTGGCAGCTGGGGGCTCATTATTGCACCTCCCTTCTTGCTTCCTGAGCCAGAGAGGTTGCTGGTGAGGAGTTGGATCAGATGCCTTGGCCCTCACATCTTCCTCACACAGTGCTCAGAGGGCAGGATGTGTGTGGTGTTTCTGTGTTGCTCTGACTCTGCAGGGGCTTTCTGAGAAACTTGGGTTTCTGCTGCACACTGTCTTTGGGAGCTAAGATGTCCAAGTGTTTACACATCCCTGTATAAGTACACATTTTGTTTGAGTACTGTTGTCAAAAAAATCTTGGAATTCAGAGAGAGGGAATGTAAAAAGTAAGTGCTGCTGGGTTGGAAATGCAGTTATGCAGCTTTTCCACTTTTTCATTTCCTGGCTGGCCAGGAAGTTTAGCTGTTGTCAGCTCTCATCAGAACCTCTCCATGGAGATCTGGGTGGGTGTGAGGGAGTGTTGGAAAGCTCTTGGCCAGATCTACCTTCATGGGACAAGGCTGAGAGAAAGGGAAGAGGTGGAACAAGGAGAGATTCTGCATCACTGTACGTTGTGGGGCAACAGAACAGAGCAACTCAGGATCCCCATACTAGCCTAACAACAAAAATCTAGTCTTGCAGAAAAACTAGTTGGCTCAGTTCTGTGGGGTTTTGTTCAGTTGTTGGTTAGTGGGTTTTTCTGGTGGCTTATTATCTTTGTATGTGTGTAATTATGTTCCCTCTGATATGTTCACACAGAAAAAGTAATCAGGAAAACTAAACAAAACATCTCTGTTTTGCTCTTAAGCAGTCTTTGCTGTGCCTCCTTCATGCAGTTTGATTCCCATCTCCCTCCTCCCTTGCTGTAAGGAGCACCTGAGTGCAAAGCAGGACAAGAAATCCAGCTGGGAGCTGGGAGTATACCACACATAATGCTGCCTAGAGTGAGATTTGGAATGCACTGAAGTAATTGCCATAAAACGAAGCACACAGCATGTTTTCAGGTGAGAAAAGGTCACTCTGAAGCCATCGTTGGACATGAGCAGGTTGTGGAGGCTGGGGTGGATGCACCTCCACGGCTGGAGATGGCTCAGCTGTTCCTGTGGCGCAGCAGCAGCGGCGTGTTCAGCTCCAGGAGAGAGATCCAAGCGACTCCTCGGTCGTTTCCTGTGCTGCAGTTCCTCTCCTCCCTCCCGCAGAGCTCACTGCAGTGTGACAGGCATCTAGGGCAGGAGCCAGAGCGAGAGGAAAGTGTCCTGACGCAGGAATCTTGGCTGCCACGGGAGAAGCTGGCCAAAGGCATTAACAGTTTCTGCTCCTCGCTGCAGTGCCACGGTGTGACAATAGATAAGCAAATCTCTGTTCCACCCCTGTGATATCTGCTCAGGACACTGGAGATCCACCCCAGTAACACACTTTTCCTTTCTACTCAGGGCATGATTTTTATAGCTACAGTGCATACTGCCCTGGCCCAGTCAACCCCAAATTCCATGGGAAAGCTTCCCTCACCTCTCCATGTTTATAACACAGCACAGCAGCAGCCTGGGAAAGGCTGTGTGCTGGTCTTGTCCAGACTAGTCAGGTGCTCAGGGGCATCCTTCCTTAAGCCCTTCTGCCTACACTGTGGTCTCTGACCCACACCTGTACAATGAGGAATACAGCCCAGCCACCCAGGGCTTGGAAAAAAATCCCAACCTGCTGTTCTCCAGGTTTACTCTATGTATAGGAAGCCATGCCGAGCCCATCTCACAGCTGGATTGAGGGGAGGGGTCTCAGAGATAAATAAGAAACACAATGGTCTCGATTTTGGAATTGTTTGTACTCCCTTTAAGCAGATTTTGCCACTGTGTTGTGTTTGAAGTGTTTGCAATCAGGTTTGACACGGCAGCTGCTCCTCACTGTGGTCACTGGCATTCCTAATAGCTGGTAGCTGCCAGAATGGAAGGGAAACGTTTTGTTATTGAGGTAACTTGCACAGAAATATACCCTGGAATGAGCTGTGGAAAATACACAGCCTAACAGCAGCCAGGTTGTGAATGATATTAACCAGTTTCTTCGGGCCAAGTCGGGGAACTGCACCCATTGCATGAGTCCTGGTGCCCTCACAGGCTCTGCCCTGCCCGGGCTGTCCCCGGTGCCCTCACGGGCTCTGCCCAGGCTGTCACTGGTGCCCCCAAGGGCTCTGCCCTGCCCGGCTCTCCCCCGCTGCCCTCACAGGCTCTGCCCTGCCCGGGCTGTTCCCGGTGCCCTCACAGGCTCTGCCCTGCCCGGCTCCCCCCCCTGCCCTCACAGGCTCTGCCCTGCCCGGCTCCCCCCGGTGCCCCCAAGGGCTCTGCCCTGCCCGGGCTGTTCCCGCTGCCCTCACGGGCTCTGCCCGGGCTGTTCCCGGTGCCCTCACAGGCTCTGCCCTGCCCGGGCTGCTCCCGGTGCCCTCACGGGCTCTGCCCTGCCCGGGCTGTTCCCGGTGCCCTCACAGGCTCTGCCCGGGCTGTTCCCGGTGCCCTCACAGACTCTGCCCTGCCCGGGCTGTTCCCGGTGCCCTCACAGGCTCTGCCCTGCCCGGCTCCCCCCGGTGCCCTCACAGGCTCCGCCCTGCCCGGGCTGTTCCCGGTGCCCTCACAGGCTCTGCCCTGCCCTGCTACCCCCGGTGCCCTCATAGGCTCTGCCCTGCCCGGGCTGTTCCCGGTGCCCTCACAGGCTCTGCCCTGCCCGGCTCTCCCCGGTGCCCTCACAGGCTCTGCCCTGCCCGGGCTGTTCCCGCTGCCCTCACAGGCTCTGCCCTGCCCGGCTCCCCCCGCTGCCCTCACAGGCTCTGCCCTGCCCGGGCTGTCCCCGCTGCCCTCACAGGCTCTGCCCTGCCCGGGCTGTTCCCGGTGCCCTCACAAGCTCTGCCCTGCCCGGCTCTCCCCGGTGCCCTCACAGGCTCTGCCCTGCCCTGCTCCCCCCGGTGCCCCCACGGTCGCAGCCCGGCCCGCCGGGGGCGGTGCGCGGGGCGGGAGCGGCGCATGCGCGGGGCGGGGCCCGGCGGCGGCGGAGCGGCGGCGCAGAGGCGGCTCCTCCCCGCGCCTCCGCCCGGCCCGGCCGGCCGGGGCGGCTCCGAGTGCCTGCCCGGCGCCGCCGCCGACGCGCGGGAGGCGAGGCGAGGTGAGCTGAGGGAGAGGCGCCGGGCAGCGCGGGGTCGCGGCCGTCCGTGCGGCTCGAAACCGCCCCCGGGAAAGCGCCGCGGGAGCGGGAGGGCCGGGCCCAGCCGAGCGCTGGCAGCCGGCGGTGCCGCGGGGCAGCGTTGTCCTCGCCTTGCCCTCCGCAGGCTCTGCCCCTTTCCCAGCCGAGGGCGGCCGGGCCGGGACCCTGCCGGTGTCCGTCCCGTCCCCTCGCTGTCCCCCGGGTGTGCCCGGCTGGCGTGAGGGGAGCGCGCTGCGGTGCGAGCGGCCCCGGCCCCGGCCCCGGCCCGCGGGGAGCTCCCGGTCCGCGCATCCGCGCCCTGTGCTGCTGGGGCCCGAAACGCGGGATGCGCGCTGTGTCTGCCTGCGACCTCTTCTGAAACGTTTCCTTGCAAATACCGTATCAAAAGTTTATTTCAGATCACGCAGGTGTGATTCGGTAGGTGTAGAGAAGCAGATGGTGTACTTTGTGAGCTCGTCTTTCCGGGCTATTCACCTCTCATTTGTTTTACTCGCTGATTTCCCAAAGCCTTATTAAATAAGGAACGTCTTTGTGTGCCTTTGCCAGCCCAGCTGAGTTGATGAGGAGTGAGCAGAGCAGAATTTCCACCAGGTATTTGCATGACAGCCGAAAGCCCGGGGGTGAACAGGACCGTGCTGCCGGAGCCTTTCTCCCTCAGAGGATAGCTTGGGGTCACAGGTGAGGTGAGTGCAGTTGATGGTACCTGCAGAGGTGCGTCTTTGCTAGGCAGGGGCTGGGAGGCTGATGGGGCAGTGCTCGGGTAGGCAAGGGCTCAACAGCCGTGACTGCTGCTCCACAGCAGCTCTGCGTTTAATTCTGCTGTGTCTGCACTGGTTCCATGAGTAATTCTGTGTTTTGTTGTTGTAAAAGTATGCCACTAGAGCCATGCAGCCAAGCCCTTGACTTTCCTCTGGTCAGATCTATATTAAGGTTCATTAGTTTCAGCTCTGTTTAGCTCCAAAAACACCATCTGATTCCTTAGGACTTGACTGTTTAATTAGATCAGCAGGAGTAAGTGGGACGAGGCTGTTCTGGCCGGGGTCTGTTAGCAGCCCACGCTGCTGGCACAGCTGGATACAGTGTCTTGGGGGGCTCTTGTGAGTGACCCTGGTAGATCACTCTGTCACCCTGCTGCTCTCCCGGCCAGCTCGGTGTCTCTCACTTCACCTCTGGGAAAGTGGTTGTGGCGTCTTTGTGAAACTGTTCCTGTGGTGAGTGGGCAGCTGGGCATGTGTTCTGGTGTGTAGCTGACAGGACCAGGAGGGGTGGCTCCTCTTGCTCTTGGTCTGGCTCTTCTCCTTAACTATTGGGACATTTTTGAGTTGTTTTTAAAGCTAGTTCAAGCAGTGCTTACTGAGAGACTGAATGAACCGTAGGATGACTAAATTTTTTTTCAGAAGGGACCTACTGCCTTGAAAAAGAAAAGAACAGCGCCGTTACTATAGCAGTTAAAGAGCTGCTGTTTGTGCAAGAATAATGTGGCTGTCACATTGCAGCGACAAGTGGGGTAATTCATCTCCCATCAGCAGCAGGGGATTGATGGAGTTACTGTATCAAGTAGATATGGACTCCAGTCTTTTCTTAATGTCTCGGTGAACCACAGCCACAGTTTATTGTTTCTGTAGGATCACTGAGAGACTCTGCATTAGGAGGAGAAAAAGGATCAGCTGACACAAGGTAATTTCAAACACAGGTGGAGCAACACAGAGAAAACTGGTTCTGTGGTCAAATGTATTGCAGGCTCTGTGGTTGTGTAGCTCTTGCCTGTGGCTGTAATAAATACTTGGCATACCATACAGATCTCGAGAGTAAAGAGGTTTAAGAGTAAGAGAGTAAGAGGCTTTTCGTACCTCTAATGTGCAATTGGAGATTTCTCAAGATGTGTTAAAAAAACCCTCTAAAATTCCTCAGTGAAGAGTTGCTGTGGAGACAATGCTGCGCAGAGTCAGGGTGCCAGTTACCTTTCTTTTTGTTTGGGTCGTTGTGCAGGTTTTGCATTAATTGGCACTTAAGTGACTTCTGTGCATGCCCTCTTCTATCATTCAGTTGGTAATGCCTATCAGGAGAGGGGTTGGAAGTGAAGCTGAATGTTCAGTACCCTGTGTTAAACCGAATCACTGTCTAGCAAAACACAGAGATGATGTAGTATGAATTAGATGGATATGAGGCTCTTTTTTTCCAATACATGTCTTACTTCAGAACACTGAAAATAAATTTCTCCTGACACTTTAAATGCTACATCAAGACACTTAATGCAATACAGTTATCCCATGTCTTCTTATGGAGCACATTACTGGCAGCTGGAGGATCCAGAGTAGGACTGCTGTGGACATTTCTGGTACCTGATACTCTGCAGTTACCCAGTGCTGAGGTGCTCTGGTTCACCTTGCCATACATATTCAGGAGTTCTGAGCATTTGCAGCTAGAGCAGGACAAGGAGAAAGAGCTGGCAGGGACATGGAATTTTCTTTGTCTCAGCTGCTGTGAGCCATGGCATGTTTGGTTTGTGGAAGGACAGCTGCTGCTGCTGCTTTGCATTCTTGGCTGTACAGTCTGAAGTGTTTGCGTGGTCTGATCCTGATTTTGGTCTGGGCCCTGTGTGATCCTTACCTGGCAGGGCAGATATGCTGTGCTATAACCCAGCCTGCGTTTATTTGGCTTCAAGGACCTTTTTGTGGGTAGACCAAGGCAAACACAGTCCTTTCTCTGCCTCCTTGTTCTACAAGGCTGCTGCAGAAATGAAAGGTGGTGAAGGACCTGCCAGGGGCACCACTGCAGTCCGTGGCTGCCCCAAAAAGCGTCCCCTGTTCCAGCTGGTGATGTGACTGGCAAGGCAGAGGTTTGTGCAGTGTGGAAGCACAGTTGTCACTGGGGCATTGTGCTGCTGGGAACAGTGTGGGTAAAGTGCACGTGCTGCTGTGTGCCCGAGCAGGCAGGGCAAGAGTCTCTGCATGCACGTGTTCAAAGCTGCCTGTTCCAGCTCAGGCTGCTGCCTAAAGTCTTCAGGCAAAACAAAAAGCTTGATAATGTAGCACAGCGTTCCCAGGTTCTCTCATGCTGGTGAAGTCCATTCTTTATGAGGATCAGTCTTCAGTCAGAAGAGGGTGGGCCTAGTTCTGTTCTGTTGACAGTATGTTTTATGCTTTATTGACTCCAGGGGAGTTGCTTCTGAATTTATGCTGTTGTGAATGCTGAATCAGACCTAGGAGCTCGACTTTATCTGTGTAACTTGTGGTTGCCTTACGTAGGTTTTATGAGCCTGCATAGAGCCCATTGTTTACTTTTTTAAGTAAAATTCAAATTTTCGTATTGGCTAAAACCATATTTCTGCCTTGAGATCAGCATATCAAAATTACACATAAAAGAAATTGTGGAGCTGCAGGCATGTTCTGTCATTAGGTTCATTCTTGTTTTCTGGAAATTTTGATCTAAACAGTTATCTCAGTTGAGAATTGCTGTGCATTAATGCTATACTGTTTCCTTTGGAGCTGGTAAGGATTCTGCCATCAGCATGAATATGGGAGAGGAGTATGAGGATCTCACCATGGTAGAGTGAAAGTAGCAAAAGGGAATTCCTGGAGTCCTACCCGTCCTCTGGCAGGAATAACAGTATTTTGTGGCAAGTAATCGTCATACACTCTTTGGAATTAGTGCACCCATTTGTGTTGGGTGTTGTGTGAGAAAACAGGTAATGATGCTGCACCAGGGAGGATTCTGGTCTGTGAACACTGTGTGTAATGAGAGGGTAGGATGAGAAAAAGGAAGGGCAATTTTCCTCCTAATCTTGGAACAGGGTTTTCAAGACAGCCTTGTAAATGAATGTTCTTGAAAGATGTCTTATCTATAACTTGTCTTTGAAGAGTAAAAGCCCTGCTTTGCACATCAGCAGGTGTTGTGTTTCTGAGTCCTGAAAAGTCTGAAAGCACTGGATCGTTTTGTGTGGTATTCAGAAACTAAAGGACAAAGCTTTTGCTGCAAGTTGCTGTTGCTCCATTACAGCAAGCAGAGCACTGCAGAGTGGCTCTGGTGAGAGATATTAAGTAACCTCCCCAACCTCAGGTATACATGCTTAAAGCAGACACAACTCTTTTCTGAGGGACCTTTCTCAGAAATACCCCAAAACTGTTTTTCCTCACTCCACCAGCTCCAGAATGCGAATGCCATCTGGCCAGATGCCCAGGACTAAATACAGTGTTCTAAACAAGGTCTCACAAGTGGCTTGTACGGGAAAAGGAAGAAACCACAATAGCCAGATACTCTTTTGGCTTTTAAATGGTTCTTTTGCACTTTTTTTTTTTTTTTTTTTTTTTTTTTTAAATCAAAAATAAGCTTTTGACTTCTACTTATATTTGCTAAATACAAATCTCTGCTTCCCTGGAATTAACTCCAGGGCTCCTCAGTGCTGACTTTGCTGAAACATACACACTTGCAACGTGAAAATGACCCAAAACCTTACTGGTTTTGCTTTCATGAATGATGTATGTTGCATATGCTGACATTCCCTTCTTAACTTCTCTGTGGCTCTGTAGCCTTGTCTTCCTCCAAATCCTTTGCCTATTGTTCCCTCCTAGTGGATGAGGAATTTTGAGCACATGCCAAGACGTGGCTTTAAATACATTTGAGAGCGAATGTGTGGAAAGCAAGGGGAGCATTGGCTTGGTTCAGGTGAGGACTTGGAGCTGTGGAGCACGTAGGATGGCAAAGGGCAGATCTGAGTGAGTGCTCAGAGCAGCACAGGGAGCCAGTGCTGGAGAAATGCTGTTTACAAGAACCCTCTTTTATCTTGCTGCCCTGCAGGTGCCCGCCCAGGTGCTCAGTGCAAAAGCCAGATGCTGTGGCACGGGGGTTTGTCCTGTGTGGAGTAGTGGATGGAATTCCCAGCTGCTGTGTTCCAGCCCAGCCTGTGTGCCTGAACCAGTGAGGCAAGGTGCTGCTGTGTTCTCCAGCTTTGTGCTGGTTCTGTAAGTGAGCCTTGTGATAATTTTAACTTCTTTGCAAAAGATGGTGAGCAGTTCCCTACACAAGCAGATCCAGAACTGGCAGCAGGCATCCCCAGGCCTCAGTACAGGCCATCTTTAATTCCCCAGTTAAGTTTTTAAACTGATCTTTTTTTCTTTTTAATGCAGCCACAAACCAAAACCATAACCTTCACAAAAATAAACATGCATCCTTGTGCCAGCTGGGGCCTTGGCATGCTTTATGCTGCATAACTTGCTGAGACTGTAATTTCTTAGGAAAGCAGTTAGATATTGGCAACTGTGAAATGTCAGCCCTCAGTAAATGTTGTAATAAGCTATTTTAGCTACAGCTGGGGATTTAAAAAAGAATAATTTACTCACAGTGATCTTGGTAGTTAATGCATGAATAGAAATCAGACTTTGGACACTGAATAGCTTGGGAGAAGGAAGCAGGGTTCATGTGGTGTGTTTGCTAAGGGCCACAACTGTCTGAAAGCATGGCTGGGAGGGAGCCTTTAGGGTGCTCTAGGTTGAATTGTGTATGCACCTGAACCACAGCATATCCCTGCCTTTTTACTTTGGTTTTACTAGATCTGTCTAGATAGATCTGTTAAAGTGATGGTTGTTTTGGAAGCTGATGAGAATTCAGTTTTGGGAGGTGGAAGTAGAAAATGTGTTGGTAACTTGAACTTGATTGACTTAAATAGTAGGTGCAGTAAAACTCATCCTGAAGTGTTTCTCTGAATGTGTGTTGGACCTGGGAATTGCTGCTGAAGTATTTGTCAACTGCTTTTAAGTAACTGGAACTTTAGGAAATGATCTTTGGGGAGTTAGAAATGCTCGGTTCTAACTTGTGGTGGTGTTCTTCATTTATGTAGTATATTGTCTGCAAACTGTATTGCTTGGAATTTTTAGCAGAGGAAAAAATGAGTTCACCATCAAGCAACCAGCCGTCTTTCCTTTGGATAGTTCAAAATTTCTATTTAGCAGTTCCATAAAAATTCTTGGTTCGTGTTTGTTACACTGATAGATGCACAGTTCCTCCACTTTGGCAGGAAGCCCTACAAAGATATTTTCAGCATCTGTTTTGCAGTATGTCTCTTTAAAAGTTTAACTTTATTGCAAAGTTTTTGCTAGAAGGTATGATCTGCCAAAGTAAATATTTGGTTTGTTATAGTGCAGGTTTATTTTTTGATGTTTATATGAAAAATATTTTTTCATCCCTTGGTACTGCATGAATGCCTGGGCATTTGTTAGCTATCACTTATGGTGATACACGATGATAGCTGTGGTGTGTTTCCATGTGGTTTACAACAGCCCTGGAAGCCAGAGAAATGTTTCAGCTGGATCCTGTGTGATTTGATCCTTGCTGGAGAGATGTGTTCCCATGTGCACAGGGATATGATCCCTGCTGGAGAGGTGTGTTCCCATGTGCACAGGGATTTGATCCTTGCTGGAGTGCTGTGTTCCCATGTGCACAGGGATTTGATCCCTGCTGCACTGGTGTGTTCCCATGTGCACAGGGATTTGATCCCTGCTGCAGTGCTGTGTTCCCATGTGCACAGGGATTTGATCCTTGCTGGAGAGGTGTGTTCCCATGTGCACAGGGATTTGATCCCTGCTGGAGAGGTGTGTTCCCATGTGCACAGGGATTTGATCCTTGCTGGAGAGGTGTGTTCCCATGTGCACAGGGATTTGATCCCTGCTGGAGAGGTGTGTTCCCATGTGCACAGGGATTTGATCCCTGCTGGAGAGGTGTGTTCCCATGTGCACAGGGATTTGATCCCTGCTGGAGAGGTGTGTTCCCATGTGCACAGGGATTTGATCCCTGCTGGAGAGGTGTGTTCCCATGTGCACAGGGATTTGATCCTTGCTGCAGTGGTGTGTTCCCATGTGCACAGGGATTTGATCCCTGCTGGAGAGGTGTGTTCCCATGTGCACAGGGATTTGATCCCTGCTGGAGAGGTGTGTTCCCATGTGCACAGGGATTTGATCCTTGCTGGAGAGGTGTGTTCCCATGTGCACAGGGATTTGATCCTTGCTGGAGAGGTGTGTTCCCATGTGCACAGGGATTTGATCCCTGCTGCAGTGCTGTGTTCCCATGTGCACAGGGATTTGATCCCTGCTGCAGTGGTGTGTTCCCATGTGCACAGGGATTTGATCCTTGCTGGAGTGGTGTGTTCCCGTGTGCACAGGGATTTGATCCTTGCTGGAGAGGTGTGTTCCCATGTGCACAGGGATTTGATCCTTGCTGGAGAGATGTGTTCCCATGTGCACAGGGATTTGATCCCTGCTGGAGAGATGTGTTCCCATGTGCACAGGGATTTGATCCCTGCTGCAGTGGTGTGTTCCCATGTGCACAGGGATTTGATCCCTGCTGCAGTGGTGTGTTCCCATGTGCACAGGGATTTGATCCCTGCTGGAGAGGTGTGTTCCCATGTGCACAGGGATTTGATCCCTGCTGGAGAGGTGTGTTCCCATGTGCACAGGGATTTGATCCTTGCTGCAGTGGTGTGTTCCCATGTGCACAGGGATTTGATCCCTGCTGGAGAGGTGTGTTCCCATGTGCACAGGGATTTGATCCTTGCTGCAGTGGTGTGTTCCCATGTGCACAGGGATTTGATCCCTGCTGCAGTGGTGAGTTCCCATGTGCACAGGGATTTGATCCTTGCTGGAGAGGTGTGTTCCCATGTGCACAGGGATTTGATCCCTGCTGGAGAGGTGTGTTCCCATGTGCACAGGGATTTGATCCTTGCTGGAGAGGTGTGTTCCCATGTGCACAGGGATTTGATCCCTGCTGGAGAGGTGTGTTCCCATGTGCACAGGGATTTGATCCCTGCTGGAGAGGTGTGTTCCCATGTGCACAGGGATTTGATCCTTGCTGGAGAGGTGTGTTCCCATGTGCACAGGGATTTGATCCCTGCTGGAGAGGTGTGTTCCCATGTGCACAGGGATTTGATCCCTGCTGCAGTGGTGTGTTCCCATGTGCACAGGGATTTGATCCCTGCTGCAGTGGTGTGTTCCCATGTGCACAGGGATTTGATCCCTGCTGCAGTGCTGTGTTCCCATGTGCACAGGGATTTGATCCCTGCTGGAGAGGTGTGTTCCCATGTGCACAGGGATTTGATCCCTGCTGGAGAGGTGTGTTCCCATGTGCACAGGGATTTGATCCTTGCTGGAGAGGTGTGTTCCCATGTGCACAGGGATTTGATCCTTGCTGGAGAGGTGTGTTTCCCTGTGCACAGGGATTTGATCCTTGCTGGAGAGGTGTGTTCCCATGTGCACAGGGATTTGATCCCTGCTGGAGAGGTGTGTTCCCATGTGCACAGGGATTTGATCCCTGCTGGAGAGGTGTGTTCCCATGTGCACAGGGATTTGATCCTTGCTGCAGTGGTGTGTTCCCATGTGCACAGGGATTTGATCCCTGCTGGAGAGGTGTGTTCCCATGTGCACAGGGATTTGATCCTTGCTGGAGAGGTGTGTTCCCATGTGCACAGGGATTTGATCCTTGCTGGAGAGGTGTGTTTCCCTGTGCACAGGGATTTGATCCTTGCTGGAGAGGTGTGTTCCCATGTGCACAGGGATTTGATCCCTGCTGCAGTGGTGTGTTCCCATGTGCACAGGGATTTGATCCTTGCTGGAGAGGTGTGTTCCCATGTGCACAGGGATTTGATCCTTGCTGCAGTGGTGTGTTCCCATGTGCACAGGGATTTGATCCTTGCTGGAGAGGTGTGTTCCCATGTGCACAGGGATTTGATCCTTGCTGCAGTGGTGTGTTCCCATGTGCACAGGGATTTGATCCCTGCTGCAGTGGTGTGTTCCCATGTGCACAGGGATTTGATCCCTGCTGGAGAGGTGTGTTCCCATGTGCACAGGGATTTGATCCCTGTGCACAGGGATTTGATCCCTGCTGGAGAGGTGTGTTCCCATGTGCACAGGGATTTGATCCCTGCTGGAGAGGTGTGTTCCCATGTGCACAGGGATTTGATCCTTGCTGCAGTGGTGTGTTCCCATGTGCACAGGGATTTGATCCTTGCTGGAGAGGTGTGTTCCCATGTGCACAGGGATTTGATCCTTGCTGCAGTGGTGTGTTCCCATGTGCACAGGGATTTGATCCTTGCTGCAGTGGTGTGTTCCCATGTGCACAGGGATTTGATCCCTGCTGGAGAGATGTGTTCCCATGTGCACAGGGATTTGATCCCTGCTGGAGAGGTGTGTTCCCATGTGCACAGGGATTTGATCCCTGCTGGAGAGGTGTGTTCCCATGTGCACAGGGATTTGATCCTTGCTGGAGAGGTGTGTTCCCATGTGCACAGGGATTTGATCCCTGCTGCAGTGGTGTGTTCCCATGTGCACAGGGATTTGATCCTTGCTGGAGTGATATTCTGTCTTGACAGACACACTTGTCACCTTCCTGGGCTGCTGGTGGCCTTCTTTTTGCCATGTCACAGAGAACTTTGGCTTTCACTACCCCACAGTGAGCTGGAGGAGGCAGCTGCTTTTTCTGTCCTTTTTAGTATGGCACCCTGAGAGCTGTGTCTAAATTCAGCCTTTTCAATAAGGTTTATTTCAGGGCAAGAGGTGTGTAATACTGTGGTGTTTCCAGTGATGCTCTCTGTGTTGCTTTTCACTGTTTTATGTGCTTGAAGAACATACAGTGGGTGAGAGTTGTTTTTCAGTAGTTACTATCAATATTCTCTTTGTGACTAGAAGAATGTTAGTTCCCATAATCTCAGTAATGTTCGTGGCAGGCTATTGGCTGCATCACTGGAGTGCAGAATGTAAAACTGAGAAAGTCTTGAGCCTTGGGGTCAGCCTTGGTGGCCATAGAATGGCAGATTGAACTGTTTTCCAGGCCTGAGTATGATAGTTAATTTGTGTGTAGGTGTGAAATGTGTTTGTGCAGTAATGTTCTTGTGTGGATTTGCTGTGTGTTTTAGGAGGTTGGAGGGAGGTGCTTTTGTGTGGCAAGGTGCTAAGAGGCATGACAGCTGTTTGAAAGTTCTGCTGGGCTTGGAATGGATTTCTGATCAGGAGATTAACAATCAGAAATTGCCAGAAGTTCACCGAACATGCAGGTTTCAAACAAGTAGCTCCTGCTACAGAATTCTGCAGTGCTGGTAGCACGGGGTAGCCCGTGTTTGCTGTACACAGAAGCAGTGGCTGGAAGCTTAGGCTGAGTGAGGTATCATTGGCAGGATGGAGAGAAGAGGGGGAAGCTGATTCCAGCTCCTTGCTGGGCATTGTTCATGTTCACCTTCTCCAGTATGCAGGAATAGAACTTTGCAGTAGGAAAAGAAGCGGGAATGCAGTCCTGGCCGCTTGAGGTCATGGTCCACAAACTGTGGAAAACGTTTGTTTTCTCCTTGATTTGCCCTTTGGAGCTGTGGATTTGAAACAAAGGCAGACTGGCTGGGAACAAAAAGATTAATTTTAGGGCTGGGCTGAGTTCCCCTAGCTCAGTCACGGCAGGTCAAGTTACTCAAGAGATTTGTGACTCCCCAGGGACATGGGTTCGTGTTTGTGCAGGGGATACGTCATAGCTGAGGTACAGAAGACAGAGATGGACTTGTTGGTGTTTATTTTAAGAGTGGTTGATAGACCTGGAGGGGTTTTTTTTACATGTTGTTGAATTTATGCAGAGAAGCTGTATAAAAATAACTGGCACCAGATGTAGAAGCAATAAACTAATGCTGTGTTAAATCATGAAACTGTGCTGTGTAATCTAAGAGGTATTTTCACCTATTGGCAGCTTCCTCTTTGTTATCTGCAGAATGAGAGTGATGGAATTTACTAGCTGTTGAACAATTAAATTTTTTATTTTTGAAAGGACTGAGTAAACGTGTATCTCACTGTGCTTAGTCGCAGCTCCCCATTCGCAATGGTTGCCAATGTTTGTTGCCAATCATGGCAATCTTGTTGTTATTGGCAGTCATGGGAATCTTTTGGTACCAGTGTGTCAGCAAGAATTAAACCTAGGGAACAGCCTGTCACCTGACTGCTGCCTTCCTTCCTGGGTTTGATTGCATTCAGATCTGAAAGAAAAAAGTGACACCAACAGACTCTTTCCAACCCAGTGCAGTAAATACTGGAGTCACCAATATGTTTGGAATGCTCTGCTTTTGGCAGTACTTGGACCCAGTTTCACCATTTCAACCAATGAGCTTGTTTATTGCCTTCTAAAAAGCATATTTCAAAACACAGTGGTCCCAGGAGAGAGAAAACAAATTGTTTACACAAGCAAGCTAACAGAGAAGAACTAAACACCCACGCTTCTTTCTTCAGGAGTTCCCCTGCTAGGAGTTTCTATGAACTCATTAATCTAGTGAGTAAGGAGAAACTTTTTAGTTCTAATTGAACGGGTCTTGACATGACTACTGATGCTGCTGAGGAAGGAAAGTTTGGTTTTGATCATCCCCCTATTCACCTGGGGGATCAAAAAAAGTTAGATGAGGGAAAAGTGCTCATCCCAAAACCTAGGGAAGACCTTCATTCCTCCTAGTCTGGAAGAAGACAGCCTGGGAGAGGCTTTAAGCTGTTCTCCTTACTGTTGGAGGCAGCTGGTGCTGTGGCATCAGTTCCTCCCTGTTTATCCGTGGGCTGTGTGTGTCCTGGCCTTTCAATGGATTGGAGGAAAGAGGCAGATGAGGAGTTATTAGGGTGTGATGATCTTGGTCCACCTTCTTAAATACAAATGTGATGGAGGAAGAGGAAGGGATGAGAAGGCTGCCCAAACCTGCATAAAGTGAAGGTGTTGTGGAGCGTGCATGGTGTCCACCGTATGGTGGAAGGTGTCCCTGCCCATTGCAGGGGGGTTGGAACTAGATGGCCTTTAGGGTCCCTTCTAACCTGGACTGTTCTGTGACTCTGTGAATGTGAAATCCTGCCTGCCTTCTGGGATCCTTATGCAGATGGCTTGGGAAAAAGGGGTAGAAAAGGAGAGCAGCTTTAGTAGGAAGTAGAAAAGAGTGAAAGCTGAAAAGCAGGAGGATTGGGTGGTGGATGGAAACCTTACAGGTTCAGGGAGGGAAGCTGGCAGAGTCATGAGGCTTCATCCCCAGGGGTTCAGCTGCAAGACAAGCTGGGTGGAGGGGCTGTGGTAGGGAAGTCTGGGGCTGCTCAGGATCAGCAGAGTGTGGGGATGGTGCTAGTGAAACGGAAAGAGGCTTGGGAAAGCAGCAGTAACCTTTGCACTGCTAATGAATTGACAAGTCAGCTGTGACAGAAGCTGATGGGGTTATCAGAGGGAAGAGTTGCAGGGAGAAGTCAGAGGGAACAATTGTCCTTGGGAGGAGGATCAAGGAGAGCAGCACGAGGACAGGAAGGGTGACCTGTGCTTACGTGACTTTAAAGTTACACAGGTTGGGACCCGAGCCAGGAAGTTTGGTTGAGGCTGACATTGCCAGTCCCATGGTGAGTATATAGAAAACAGGAAGAAGAGTGGAATTGACTTGAGACAGATATTTCAACAGTCATCAGTTTTGAATTTCCTGGGTTCCATTGCTGTGTGTCATAACCTTGTTTTTAACTATTTAATATTTTTTCCATAAAGAAATAGGATGGAAGAAGAAACATTTAAGACTGTTTATCAGAGTCATATGTTATGACTGATTTTTCTCTTTTGTTTGGTGAACATATATGTAGAAACTAAATTGTAGATTCTAAATATTTAAATATTTGTAACTCTCTTGTTCCTCAGAAAGAAAACATCTCCACTTCCCCAGTCCCACAGGTAAGCAGTAGTTCAGTAGTTGTATGAAAAAAAAGAAAACTTAATATTTCAGGGCATAGATGGTCCAAGCTGTGCATTAGTTTTATAGAACAGTCACTCTTTATAACCAGTCTTATAGACCTGATCATTATGAGGAACATACAAATGTCTGAAATGATTTTGAGAATTTAAAATGACCTCCTGATTTTTCCAGATAGGTCAGGTAGGGACAATACCATGGATTATGCTGTCTGCAGACTTGTTTCTGAAGAACTGTTATATTGCCCTATTCATGCCTCCCATCTGCCCCCAACCTGATCCTCTAGCAGGCAAGAAATTAAAAGACTGTGCAAATAGAGTTTTTCCCTCCAGCATTTGACTTGTGGTTTTGTTGTGGTTTTTAACCTCCTGGTAACACAAAATAAGTGTGGGCATTTTGTCTAGGCATTCCATCTGATGTGGTGTGTATGGCACAGCTGGCAGGACAGTGGGAAGGTGTGCTGTGCTTGTATCCTGCTTGCTGTGTTGGCACACTCATGCAGCAGTGAGCTGGCACACGTGGCTGGCTCAGTCTGCTTTTTCCAGTCTGTATTTATATTCCAGTGTGGCTCAGGAACAAGTGACACATTCTGAGCCCAGCAGTGGCTTTCCCTCTCCATAACACAGGTGAGCAGTGCTGTGCTGGTACTGCAGAAGTTTTCAAGTTTTTCTAGTGAAAATAGTATCTTTTGTTAATTGAGGAATAAATATTCTGCTTGGTACTCAGCTTCATGGTTTGCTGTGTTTGTGCACCCTTGAGGGTGGGGAACCACACTGGACATGTGCTACAAGAGTTGCTTCTTGAAGCAATCAACAGCATTCTTCAAAAAGTGGTAGTGAGTGCTGAGTGAATAAAGAAGCAAACTGTCCATCATGTCTGATGTCCAGCTGTTTAAAATAAACAGTGCAACCACAAAAACTTGCATGTGATCTTCCTCATACAGTCTGTTGGATTGCATTAGCCTCTTAGTCAGAAAGCACTAGTGCAAATACAGCTAATGACATGCAGATATAATTGTTATGAACAGAAAACCAATCCACACCTGCAGCTGGAGTGCTCTCAGGCTTGTCACTTGGTGCTGACCTGGTGTGGTTCAGGATGTGGGATGCTTTGCATTCTTAAACAGGCAGCATGGAAATGGATCCTTTCAAGGTCCAAGATTTTCAGTGGCTTCACACTAGCTGACCCACAGCTCTTGGTGTACTTGCTTTAGGGGGCGAAAAATCAGCTTCATTCACTGCAATTTTTCCCCATTTGTTTAAACTTGGATAAATGTTTGCATATCACTTACTCAGTGAGCTGCCCAGGGTATGTTTAAACATTTTCCAGTGGTAGATAAGTAATAGTTGTGGTTTGTTTAGTCAGGTTGTCCCTGTGGAACAAACATACATCCAAATTTGTATTCCTCCTGTTGATGTGTAGCTTCAACAGTACATTAATTTGTTTGCTCCAAGTTTAGGTGTTTTTTCACCCAGTTTGTGTGTGTGCTCAGGTGTGTGTCATTTGCTAATAAATGCAGAGTTAAAGTCTGATTTATTAATTATTTAAGCTGATATTATGCTTTTTTACTTAGTGCTTCCTTTTGAGTTATGGCAATTTAGCAATTGCTGTGTGATGAAACGTGAAAACGGGTTTTGGAGTGGTGAAGGGCTCCCACCTCTGTGTGAAACTAAGTAAGAAAAATTAGGGCTTTTCCTCCAATATCTTAGTATTGCAAAAGAAGAAAACAAAAAAAAAAAAGCCCAAACCCCACCAAAGATAATACCCAACCTCCCCAACACACACTTCCCTGTTCCTTCCCCTTCCCACTTTGTGCTGTCTTTGCAAAAAGCAGAGGTTGGAAGGGCCTTGCAGAGTTCAGCTAGCCCAGCCCTCCCTCCAGGCTGATCAAGAGCTCAGGAGCTTGTCCCCCTCCTCTGGTCACAGCTTTCTTCCCTCTGCACATGTCCTGGTGACAGTGAGGGGTCCCTGTGGTGCAGTGTCTGGAATTGTCACTGCTGAGTGGTTCACTGCTCCAGAATACCCTCTGGGGTAGGGCAGTGCTGTTCTCAGTTTTCGTGTGGAATGGAAACTAACTGCACATCCAAGTTCTCACTGAATGTGAGGCCCATTTCTTAAATCACAGGGGTGCATTAACTGCCATGCATAGGCCAAAGAGGGCACATATGCCTCTTGAAATCCCAAAACATCTTTCTCTTAAGAGATGATGCCACACTGTTTAGGTTTGTCTCCTTGACACTTGTGTACATAGTGTTTGGTATAAAGCCTGAGGTTTTGTGGTCCACAAAATAACTGTTTCATGTAATATGCTAAAAGTGTAAATAAAGAAGAAAGGGTGAAATTGTTCCTAACTAATGCTAAGGGCTAAACTGAGAAGTGTCCCAGATGATTGCATCTTCGTAGTTTTGGTTAAGAAATTCAAGTATTAGCCTTTACCATGGACTCAGCTGAAGTGAAGTACTCTGTATTTATTTAACTTAGGCTCAGAGGAAGAGCAGCCTGTGTGCTGAAAATGAGCAGCTGCTGTCACTGGGAGCTATCCAAAAAACAAGGTGCCAAGTAGTGCAATGCATTTCTGATAATCTGGTTCCTTAGTTAATAGCTAAACCATTAGATTAGTGGCACAATTTACATACTATCTTTCTAATGTGTCATGAGGACAATGAGCCCAAGGTCAACACTGGAATAAAGAGAGGGATGTTTGCTCCCTGGTTAATCTGAGGTGCACAGCATAAGCTTTTAAATGGAGTTTGGAATATCAGCCTGAGGGTCTCCTGATCTTACAGATTCCTCTTGCACACCATTTAGTTTGCTGTGCCAAGCTCATTCCAGTAATTATGGCCATCAGTGGAAATCTTTTTGTTGGTTCCATGAAATGCAGGATGTAGTTTCTTTGGCATTGGCTGCCTCCTGAACAGCAGTTTACTTTGCAAAACATTTCATAGGGAATAATGAAACCATTGCTTGCTATTTTAAGGAGTTATTTTATTACAAGGAGATACCTATTAAGCATATTGGTTATGCAACAAACACAACTAAAAATGCTATTGTGTTAGAATTAAAAGAAGCTATATTTTTGTCATTGTTCATGGTGTAGAAACTATTTAACTTTTTTTTGTTTTGTTTTGTAGTAGTAGTAAAGAGCCTGAAAGATTTTTAGGGTGTTAAAAAAATTACAGCTTTTACCGTTCTTTTAAGATCACTTTTCTGTCTCACAATCCATGTCTCATATTTACTCTTAAGGTCAAACAACTTTTAGATCTGTCTGCCTTTTTGCCCATTTGTTGCTTGAGGTAAACAAATGCAATAATTTTCAATTAATTATGTGAAGAAGAATTTATCAAAATAATTTGTGTTCCCCTACACTCTGAAAAAAAAATTGTTCTTACTGGAAATCAGCTGAAGCTTTTCTGGAAGCACTGAGCAAAACGAGCACAAGCTTTGATGCACATAATACTCTGCCACAGGGGAGAAATGTTTTAAGGTGGGACAAGGGGGAGTGGCTTCAAACTGATAGAGAGTAAGTTTAGGTTAGATTGGTTTTTGGGAAGCAGTTCTTCCCTGTGAGAGTGGTGAGGCCCTGGCACAGGGTGCCCAGAGAAGCTGTGGCTGTCCCTGGATCCCTGAAGTGTCCAAGTTGGACAGGGCTTGGAGTAAGCTGGGATGGTGGGAGGTGTCCCTGCCCACAGCACAGGGCTGGAATGAGACCCTTTAGGTGTCCAACCCAAGCCATTCTGCAGTTCTGTGGTCGTGGAAGTACATGAGTAGATAGAAGTGTTCAGGCTCTCTGAGCCATCAAAGTCAGGTCTCTTCTCCCCCCTTCTGCATTGAGGATTGTCACCTCTGGCAGTGGAGAGAACAGAGCTTTGTTTCCATGCCTCTGGTGAGCTAGGAATTTAGCACTGGAACCATGGTACAGGGGAGAGCTGCTTTTCCCAGGTGCCTAAAATAAGCCATGTGCATGTCCATCTGGATGCAGGTGCTGAACCCCATGTCCCTTTGCATTAAAGTGTCACTGTGAATTCTGGAGTTTCTCTAGATCGTGAAGCTAATGTTGTAATTAAAGCAGTTACTTTTTCTTGCTTCTTCCAGGAAGTGCAGCACTATGTTAGATTTTGTTAGACATTTGAAAACACTTGTGAATATTTTAGTTTTTATTATATAGTGTTTTTTGCAGGAATAATATGTGGAAATTACAGAAATTCTGCAAGAAACACTAGTTTTTGTGAGGTATCTAGGCCAGGGAATTTGGGAAGAATAGAAACCTTCTGAAAGGTTATCCAAATCAAAGTCAGTCTCTTCCTAAATGTATTTCTCTGACATTTCCAGAGGCATAACAAGAGATGAATGTATCAACAAACAATCATTCTCTTATAAGACATTGGGTAGTATCCTCCATGACTAAATGCTGTGCCAGAGGAAATGACTTGGGGTTTTATTCCTTTTCAGTAATGTGGAAAGTATGCCATGGGAGCAAGCAGGAAGAGGTTGTTTAGTGGAAGAGAGGAAGAAGAAACTTGGGAAGGGGTGCAGAGAGCCAGTGCTAGCAGCAAACAGAACTCTCCTGGTAGCGTGCAGTGCTCTGCAAAGCCTGAGGATTGGCTTTTCTGAGGCATTCAGTGTTTGCATAGCTGCATGCTCCTGCTGGAAAGAGTGATGCCATGTCTGCTCATGTTGGTGGAGCAGAGCCAGGCTGCTTCTTGTGCCCTGTTCAGATGGGATTTTCAGATGCTTTCATTTCTGAATTTATGGCTCCACAGATAAAAGAAGTGGCTTCACAGCTGTGAGTGAGACAGTGGATCTGCCCAAAATCTGATGGGACTTAAAACCTCTCCTGAGAGTGCTGTGCTAAAACAAGTTCAAAGTAATAACTCCTCTTTATCCTTTAGTCTCATAAAAGGCTGCCAGCAAATAGGATCTGGAATCAAGAGGAAAAAATAAGCCTGCAGGCAAAAGATGAGTTGAGGCAGGAGTGATGACTGGCTGAAAGCAGATGTAGAAAGATCAGTGGGTAAGTCTGGCAGTGATGTTCCCACTTTAGGCTGACTCCAATGATTATGCCCTGACTGAAGCAGACTGGATCACAGCCCTGGAGGTCAGTCTGTCCAGGTGGCAGTTCCTTGTCACAGCCCTGCAGGTCAGTCTGTCCAGGTGACAGTTCCTTGTCACTGCCCTGGAGGTGGGTCTGTCCAGGTGACAGTTCCTTGTCACAGCCCTGCAGGTCAGTCTGTCCAGGTGACAGTTCCTTGTCACAGCCCTGGAGGTGGGTCTGTCCAGGTGACAGTTCCTTGTCACAGCCCTGGAGGTGGGTCTGTCCAGGTGACAGTTCCTTGTCACAGCCCTGCAGGTCAGTCTGTCCAGGTGGCAGTTCCTTGTCACAGCCCTGGAGGTCAGTCTGTCCAGGTGACAGTTCCTTGTCACTGCCCTGGAGGTCAGTCTGTCCAGGTGGCAGTTCCTTGTCACAGCCCTGGAGGTGGGTCTGTCCAGGTGGCAGTTCCTGAGCTTGGTGGCTTAGTGCTCTGTGAGGTGCGGTGTCCTGGGAGAGCTGGGTGTGATTTAAGGGCGTTGTTGTGTTAAAAGGGAGATGAGCAGCATGATACAGTTTACCTGTGACCCCCTCATTGCCTTTGAAAAGTTGGGAGTGATGCTATTCCTGTTTCCTTTGCAGTTTTTGGAGACGCTATTGTTTCCTGAAGAGGATTGCAACAGTCTTGGCCCTTCTGCCTGCCTGTAGGGAATGTCTGTCTTTGTAAGATCTTTCTACATCGAGGGCACAATTACTGGCTGCCAAGCACTCACTGACATCATACCGGTGGCTTTCTTCAGGGAGCAGCTCACACAAACACATTATGTTCAGGTAGCAAGGACAGAAGTATAAAGAGTGCTTGAAGGAAAAGGAGGGTGAGGGAATTTTTAATACTTGCAAGGTTTTTTTAAACTCTTTGTGTAAAATGGCAAAATACAGAAATCCACCAGTGTGTAAAGAGTGACTTGCCATTTTTGCTGTATGTTGTACTTGTATTCTACAAGTAACGTGCCCTTGCATTACTTGAGTTAAAAAAAAAAAAAAGACTGTTATCCCTTTCTGCAGCCAGAAGAATGATGGAAATTAGAATTTCTCTGTACATAATCCCCTCACATTTTGCTTGTGGATACAGCTGTGTTAACACAATGCAACATTTGAGCTGAGAGATCTGCCAGATCCTGGCACCAGTGATAGTTTGCAGACTGAAGGTCTTATTTGATAGATTTTCAAAGTGATACTGTGCTCAGTTGTATCTGTGTTCCTGGAAGGAGGCTTGCAGTCAGCTTCTCAGAGGAAATACTTTCAAAAGGAAAAGTTGAATTTTGCCAAGATTGGGATAAGGTCAGAGTAATTGGACAAACCAGGGCTTTGTAGGTTAGAGATGAGCACAGCCTGCTCCCTGGGACTGGCAAAGGCACCAGGAGAAGAGGAAAATGAACTGCATGAGGATGAGGGCGTTTGCTGGAAATCTGAAGTATGTTGTATATCTCTTGGCATATTGTCAAGTGTCATACTGTCATATTGAGCAGGGTGGGGATTTTTTTACTTTTTTAAATTAAATAAAATGTATTTGTCCTTACCAACAAATACCAAAGAGCCCCGCACTGTTTCCCATTGTGATTTTTGTCAGAAATACTGAAACCCACTCAAACATGAAACATTATTTATGTTACCCTAAATTAGTTTGAAATTATGTTGCAACTACGAAAGGTGTCTGTGTGGAGCTGAGAAGGGCCCAGCTGAGGTTCAGAGTTCAGGTTCTACAGATAGCAGTAATGTTGTATAAATAGTACAGTAATAGAAGTTTAGAGCTCCAGAACCTCTTCCAAGTGAAATAAGCAGTGGTTTTATTTGAGGCTTTCTTCTGACTGGAGTCATACTACTCTTTGAAGGGCAATAACTGTGTATTTGTGTGTATTTGTGTGTTTTCCTTCCTCTGTATGTTTGAGTGGAGAGTGTAGAAATCCCAGAATGGTCTTCTTTTGGTAATAGGATTGCATGCAGACATCCTTGTGGTTAAATTGAAAAAAATAAATAAATAATTGAAACCCATGAGATTTCCTGTGAAGAGGTTGTTGTTTGCAAATGGAGTGATTAATGACTGAGACTAAAGATGTACAGACAACTGCAGGATCTTGCTCATAACCCTCTGATGTAACTCCTTTAAACTCTGGGTTTTTTCCCTGTGTCATTTAATTTGGTGTTGCCATTAAGGGAATAGGATCATCTTGGAAATTTTTTGCTTGTTCTAATATTTTTGCTTGTTTGTTTCTTGGGTCTCCCTCTGCCTTAACACTCTCAGGTGCAAATTTTCTTTCCAGAATTGATCTAAAGAAGACTTTTTTTAAAAAATACAATTTCTTATGCTCCCCAGAGGGGAAGAACTGCTCTGTACTCATATGTATGTGGCAAATGAAGAGACAGAACTCAACTCACCTGCAAAACCACCCACTTCACTGAACATCATCTCTTATGGGATTAGTGCAACCAAGTTGTTTAGACACACTTGTAGGTAAAGAAACACAGTTCACAATTCTTAGAGCTTCACCAGGAGTGTATTCTTTAAATATTCTGATTTAGGAAGAAAGTTGGAATTTTTTATTTTTAATTTTTTCCCAGCACTGTTTTTTGTTCTGTCTTGCTCATCCTCTAGTGTTTGGTTTTCACAACAATGCAGAATTCAAGATTTTTTTTTCAGCCTTCAAGGTCTGCAAACCCTGCCTGGAAAACAGGCAGGTTCCTGAGCTTCCTGGCATGGCTGCTTTTTAACCAGAATCCAAGTGGAAAAATGTAACCTTTTCTAGTGCTCTTGTGGTGGGTCCTCTGGATACAAGGCAGAACTATTTAAAGCTTCCTGCTACATGTTAAAACTGAAATGTTTCTTTTTTCCTGCTTGTACCTCTCAGTTTCTCATCTGCTTTTGCTTGCCAGGCTTTTTAATTTAACCTTTCTTTCATTTAAGCTCCTCCTCCTGCCTTGGTCTTCCTTAGCTGTGTCAATTCTTTCTCCTAAGGCATTAGAGGGAAGCAGAAGCACGTGTGTGTTTGGTGTGGTGTATAAAATTAGGTTTTTACCTGCCAGCATTCTCTGTCCCAGCTGCTTTGTTCTGTTCCATCTCCCTCTGCAGCCACACCACTAGATTTGGCTTTCACTGCTGCTGGCAGCCATTTTTATTTTAATTTCTGCTTGTATCAAATCAAAAGCTGTGTCTCTCTCTACTCTGTAATATTTTGCACTTGCATTATTTGCTCCTTTTACTTCCAACATAACTTCCTTCTATATGCTTGGAAAGTGTGTGGGCAAGGAGAAGAGTTAGGTCCTTTAAATACAGTTACAGCTCACCTGTAAAAATCCCAGAAATACTTTTTAGCCATGGAATTGACTCCTGGTTAGTTCAGAAGCTGATTCACAAATTATTGGTGTGAATTAGTTGTGACCTTAGAGGAACTACTCTGCTTTCAGATGGAGATCACCCTCCTGATATTCCTCCCCTTCTGATGCATTAGTGTATTGTCCTGGGTGTTGAATCGTTCCTTCAGTTTACCTGACAGCAGAAAATGCTGCTTCTTCCTAACTTCACCTTCAGTTCCTGACTTGAGTATGACTCAATTGCATTTTAGAAACTTGAAGCAGCATTTCTGGGGGTTGTTTGGGCTTTTTGTTGTTGGTTTTTGTTGGTTTTTACTTTAATGGCAGAGTGTTTTCTCCCTTCTGGGTGATTTTAAACTGTTTTTTCCCCTCCTTCCCTGATAGGTCCTGTAAATACTGTAATATTTGAGAGTGGATTGTAATGACATCTAACATTTTGTTCTGTTTGTACTGCAGACTGAGGTCAAGTAAACAAAGAAAGCAATCATTATGTTTTAGCATTCTTTTTTAATGAGCACATTAAAATCCAGTCACAGCTACAGGATCAGCTGTGAAAAGAAGGGAGAGATACAGAACTCTGAGTAGCACTGTATTTTTGAAGCAATTTATGGAAAAATAATGGACTGAAGAGATATTTCTGGTAGGAAAGAAATGGCATGATGTTGTTGATGGAAAGGGTTTGGCAGAAGGCTTGTTGTGACTGTTTCTGTGGATTAGAATTGCAGAGGAATTTCCTACAGACTGGACTAACCATTACAAATATGTGTCTGCTTCTAGGAGATCAGTGGAGTCTTCTCAGGGAAGATGTCTGTGACAATGAAAACCCGTTGTGTGGACAAAAGAGGAAGTTTCTTTAAGGTAAATGGGACATTTATACAGAACATAAAGTGTGAGGCTCAGTGTGAAGGGAGCACAGCAGAATGTGCAGTACTCTCTGTGATACATAGTAAGCCTTTTCTCTAAAACGGGAAGTACTTCTTGAGCATTTCTTTTTACAGGCAGATCTGTCCCTAGATTTCCCCCCAGTATTTCACATGTTTATTTTTTCTGTACACGGAATAGAATATTTTGTGTAAAATAGGTTATGGCTTTCTTTGCTGCTAATGCTGAGAACATAAGCTTTATTATAAAATTATTGGAGCCTTCAAAAACTGGATTTGTGTCCCTTAAAGCTGTGGTTTATGATTTCCATTACTGGACTGAAAATTGGTTTAACTTCCTTGCCTATTTTGAGAACAATTGGCATCCCAAAAAGTCAGGCTGCAGTTTTCAAAAGATGACTGAATCCTAAACTACATGCCAGAGTGGCAGTGGCTGCCTTCATGGGCAGGGTTTTGCTTAAAAAAAAAAAAAAATTATTCTTCTGAGCACTGAATTAACTTACTGGAATTGTATCCTTATGATATTCATCACTTGCTGTAGCTTCTTCCAGTGAAAGATGCTAATGCCTGCAGTCTTGGTGTGCTGCTGTTTCCATTCCTTCTCTTCCCCTGGGGCAGCGGTTTCCCTTAGGGCAATCTTTGGGAAATGATCAGTGCTGCAGTGACATCGTGTGTTCCTTTTGTCTTGCCCAGCAGTTCAGTGCCCAGCAGCTACCAGGGTCATCCAGCAACAGGAACCAGCTCTCAGTTCTGCAACACTAGCTTCAGCTACCTCTCATAACTCAGGAGTACAAACATCAGCCTTGCTGGTAGCACTGCACAGCCAAACAGGGAGAATAGCCCTGTTTTTCCAATCACAGCAAGGAACTGTAGTTCCAAGAAATATCTCTAGGTTGTCTCTTGCGTGTATCCTGAAGGTTTGCACTCCCATCCTGATGCCAGATGGGACTGTAAGCAAGCAGCCAGTCATTTTCTGCAGTCTTTTGGGATCTCCTTGTGTGATTCTCAGGTAGAAAATAGGTGCTGGAACAGCTGTTTTGTTCGTGATGATGGGGATATAGTTACTCTAATAGTTAGAAATGCAGTCTGCAGTCTGTCCAGGCAATTTCAAGAAGCATTGTCAATTAGACAGCTAAGGTCCTAAATTTCCTTAAGGACATGCTGGCAGGGAAATAGATGCCTCCAGGCTGCTTTTCCAGACCTCTCACCATCCCTGGGAAGCTGCACTGTTGGACCATGGTTCTGAGCACAGAGTGTGGGACTGGAAGCTGCAGGCAGTCGGGATGCCCAGCCTGTGTGTGTACAGTGGAATCACCTTTTTGTTTCCTCCCTTTGCCATGTGAGCAGAATTGTGACAACAGTTACATTTGTTTGCTACAGCTGAGCTGTAGCATACTTGGCACATTAGATTTTTGAGTTTGCATTATTTTAATTTGCCTTGTCTGTCTGTGTTTAGGAGACCTAGTAATCGGTATATGGCCTTTTATCCCTGCTAATCTGTTCTTCAGAATGCTGTCCCCTCTACTTGTATGTGGCTCTCATGTTGTGCTTGTTAATTTGCAGTTGCCTAAGAAACCTTTACCACGCTGGTAGGCAGATTCTCAGGGCACTTAAATCTTCTTAAGGAAGTATCTTACCATACTCAGCAACATTTGCCAGAAAAATTGCTGACAAGTACCAGTTGGGAAATTCCAACTTTATCTTTTTTTTCTGGTTCTTAAGTAGTTCTCATTGTTGCAGCTTCTACCAATCTCTTAGTTTTTTTATGGCTATTCTTTGACTGTTAGCACACAAGGAAAACAGTGTTGTCCCCATTTTAGAGCAGAAGTCTAGTTTTAGAGGCTAAATTCTGTGGACTCTTCAGAGGCAGCATGTAGTAAGAATGAGACAAAGATGAGGTTAGTCTTGGATAATTCTGGGACTGAACAGCTTGCCAGTGGTTACAGAGAGAGTCTCTGGTAAGGCAAGAGGCTGAATATATGTCTCTGACAAATGTGCTCTTTACTGAATTATCCTCCTTCTCATCCAATTGTTCTGGTGTTTACTGAACTGGCATCAGAGTTTTTACACAGAGTTTTTTATACAGAGTTTTTACAGTGAAGCTTTTCTGTTCCAAAACCAAGCATCGGGTAAAACTTTGTTTCTGATGAGTAAGACACTGAGCAATGTCAGTGGCCCTGAGAATTCCTAGCTCACTGTGCAAAACACCCAGAATCTGCAGCCATGTATCAAAGTACTGGACTGTGTTCAGAGGCTTGCCCAAGTCCAGAAGCAGCGTTCCCAGTCGGGCTCGTCTCTGGCTCTTGGCCACCTCATCACACAGGGCCCTCTGTGAGGGCTGCTACGTTCTGCTTATCAAAACAGGAAGGAAAAGATGGGATGCCAGAGAGGATGCAGGTCTCCAGAAAGAGTGAAAAATGAGATGCTGGCAGGAAGGGGGAGTGGTGGGTGCTGAGGCTGGTTTGTCCAGGCTGATACTGAGCTCGCCTTCTTCAGCCCCTGTCCCCATGCCAGATTAGCAGCACCCATCTTACCTTTTCCTCTTGAGCCCTTGTGAATCTCAGGGCTTGGAAACATTCTGCAGTGGTCATCTTGGCTGACCCTCTCAGTGCCTTCTCAGAATGATGGAAGTTTTGTTAATTCTCTGCACAAGCTTATTTTACATTTCAACATAAAAAGCAGAAGTTCAGTTGTCACGCATTTTTTTTCCTAAAAATGTCTGGGAACAGACATCAAATCAAAACCACCTGTCTTCTTGTGAACAGCAAACTCTTTGAGTCAAGTGGGTAATAAGAGCTGTAGATATGCTGGGCTTCTGGGAGAGGCACTGTCTATATCTGGTCCTGGGTGTGAGCTTTCCCTGGTGCACAGCACTGATGTGAGTGTCAGTGGAGAGCTTCACAAATGTGGCTGGAGCCCCTTGGGAGTGAGCTGCTTCTGGTGCACACACTGGCTCTGATTTTTGCTGCTTGTGCAACATCCTGAATGATGCAAAGCAAAATAGGTGCTGTGTTGTGGTGAGAGAAGGCTGGGATGCTGAGGTGCCATGTTTGTGGCCTTTATGTAGGAGTTTCACTGTCACCCTTGCCAGCTCCCTAAAGCTGAGCTCAGACTTGTTGAGCTCTGAATCAATTGACAATAAGCAGAGCATGGTGTGTTATGAAAGGAAATGCTGTGGTTTAAGATGTTTGCATTTCATTATTTCTTTCATGGATGCTAGGAATGTAAACAGTGAGTACATGGGTATTTGGCAATCTAGTGTTTAGGATAGATTTGATTAGACAACACTGTAGTGGGCTGCTATGTGAATTCATGTTGCCTGAGTCATAATTATTGTTTGGGTTTACAGTGGTTATACTGTAGTGTCTTTTGAATTTACAGATCAGTGCTTTATTAGAAATAAATTCCAAAGGAAAATCATTACTAAAAAAATATCTGTTTTATCATGTTATATAAGATCTCATTTTATTTTTGTTTTTTAAGAAGTACTGATTAATTAACCACCTGAGAGGATGTCATACTTCCAAATGCATTTTTCAGGTAAACTTCCTCTTTCTATAGCATAGCATGGTAGTATCTATTTCACAGACCTAAACAGTCCCCAGCAGATTTCTTCTGATTACTTTTTAAGTCTTTGGGCTCACTTATGCTGTTTTGCACTAACAGTGGTTTCTGAAAAATGTAAACATCCACTTCAGTTCCATTTTCCTTTGGAAGTTGTCTCTTACTATGTTGATTTCAAGTCTGTTGGATCAAAGGGTTGAGTTTTCCCATTATTTCCAGCCAAAGAGGTACCACACTTGTTGCAAATAGAGAAGTCTTTTTGAACAATTCCAATATTTTTAGCCTTGCACTGAAAAGGCAGAGCCTTCTGCTGCTGCTTGTTTCCTCAGGGCTGGAGCTAATAATAGTGCATAGTCAGGATCCTTCCTGCCTTTGTAAAAACTTGTTCTTAACATCTCATCTTGTACGATGCAGTCACGTGTGCCTCGTGTAACACCAGGGGTTTCATTGATCCTAAATACTGAGAAATGCTGTCAGGAGTACACCCTAGGTTATTGGATGGAAAAATAACAGTATGTGTCAGTTAACTGGATACACAAATGATGCAGCTCCATAAGGCTTTCTTTTCTTAAATTGAAAGAAGAGCAACTTTTGTTTTGTCATTAAACAGAAAAACAAAAACTCTCCAACAACAATGTTTAGTGCTGGAGAATTAAGGCATTACTTTGTTCTGGCCAAGATGTGCCAAAGAAACCAGCTCATCCACACATTGCCCTGGTTGTGCACAGGAAATCATTCCATCACACAGGTCTTTATGAGGTTTTTCACATTCAGTCAAAACCCAGAGAAATTCATTGGTTCAATGTTCACTGGTCCCAAGGTCTTAGTATTTGGTTTCCTACTGGTTATTGATCCATTTGCCTTTAATGTTAATTAGTTTGCAGTCTTCATTCTCTTATCTATCCCTTCCCAGACCAGGAGTCTCTGTGCTGGGGTGATGTTTGGAGTTGACATTGGTTAATGGTTGTTATCTTCTGTGTATCTTTGTGCTGCTCCCAGTCTGCTGACATGTTAAGCTCACCAGGCCTTAAGTGGTGGAACAGTCCTTTGAAAAGAAACTTCAATTCCTTTCCCCCTGGACAAAGGCAAACAAAACCCCTGAGCTGTGACTTGGACTGAAAAAAGCCCTTAGGGTGTGGGTAATGGTAATTCATTCTAATAAAAGGTTCATTTATTGGAGTTGGCCAGTTTTAAGCAGACTAAAACTTTTTATGAATTGGTTGGAATAATGCTGCTCAGGAAAGGAGTGTGGATTCATGAGGTGGAGGAAAAATTCCAATGTCACTATTTAGGAAAAGGATGCCTGCAATTCCTTGAAACTGCTGCTGTACTGAGCTGCCTGCCCTGAGTGGGACTTGGACTCATACCTTCAGGGCAGCTGCAAAGACTGTTCTGACTTGGACCCCAAAGCTGGTTTTCCTTCATGTTTTGTCAGGGTTTTGGGTGGGTGTGATGTGCAGGGGTGGTGGTAGAGATCATTGCATCACTGCAAACCTTTCTTTAGGTTCCCTCCCAGCAGGAGAGAGGGAGCCCTGCTGGGGTTTGCAGGTTGTCCTGGTGTGGCATGACAAGCAAACTTGGTGCATTGGCTACCAAGAAATGTTCAAGAGAGCAGGCTTTGCAAAGCTCATTGGATTCTGCTCAATAAAATGGTTCCTTGAAGTCTGGCTAGCAAATTCTGCATTTCTCAGGATACAACCTTACTGCTAATCTTGCCCACCTTAAAATGTGTGTTTGCCCTCATAGCCAGAGTTAGGTTGGTGTTCTACCTGAGCTGAAGGGTTGCAAGGCAATTCTTTTTTAATTGACTTGTTGTGTTCAGATGGAATCCAAAACCTAATGTGAAAAGCAGCCACCCACTCCCTTCTTGCCTCATTGCTTTTCATCCTCCACCATATCATAATGCTGGCTTAGAGTCACTTCTGAGACAAAATCCTTGCACATGGAATTCTTCTAATTTTTTTTTTTTTTTTTTTTTTTTTTGAGAAGGTAAATGCTACAAACAGTTAAATAATTCAGTTCTTGTAGGATGTTGTATAATACACAGAGGCTGCACATTTAATCCATTTAAATTAAAAGGCTGGCCAAACTGGAAGGTTTTGTACTGGTACAAAACAGGATTTAGTCTTCCTCTGAGAGCCTTCATATGTGGCCCCAACCCTTACTTGTTCCTTTGCAAGGGGAAGTCCAAGTAGGATGCGATTTTACAAAAAAAGAAAAAGTTTGTAATCTCTGGTGACTAAACTTGCCCTGGCTTCTTTTCCACGCCTCTTCCACTCACTTGATGTCATACTATTTTTGTCCCTTTCCAGCTCATTGACACAATTGCCTCAGAAATCGGAGAACTGAAACAGGAGATGGTACAGACAGATCTCACAGTGGAAGATGAAGCTGCTGATTGGCAGAGGTGATTAAAATGTTTATTTCATGGTTCTGGAGGGTCTGCCATGACAGGAATGTTTTCATTGTGCTTTCTTCTTGGGTGGCTTATGTCCTAGCACTTTTCTCCCTGGCAGCATAGGAGGTGTAGATGACCTTGCTCTTGATCCAAGGAATTTCCCTTTGTGCAGGAGATTCAGTTGTTTGGTATATTTGCCTTAATATCTTCTAATTGCAACTGAGCTTCACTTCTACTTCCTTGTTAAAAACCTTGGCTACTGATGGATGTCTAAAGCAGGAAACTAATAATATTATTACCATTGTCTGTGGCACAGCTTTGCTTTCATAAAGACAAAATGTCCATTGCTTCAAGCTCTCTTTGAAGATTTAAGATACAAGGCCATGATATATTTATGCTCTGAGGTTAGGAAGTAAAATATTGACTGCTAGGAGCCTGATGCATATGTGGGTTGTGTGTTTAAGTTAATTTATATATGAGTAACTTGGGCATTAAAAAAAAAGTTGTACCTTATACCTTGAAGAGAGCAGAATGGGACCCCAGCATTTTGGCTTTTCTTGAGCAGTAACATCTGCTGAATTCACATCTGGAGAATAATCAATATTTTAGTTGTGTTAACAAGAGTTTTAGGTGAGTTAACAATAGAGCACATTTATGCACTTACTTGCAATATTTGTTGCAAGAGGAATGCACCCAATGTAGGTGTTGTGTTTTATCTGAGTACATGGTCTTGGCCAGCCCTGGAGCTGGTAGGCTTTGTGCTTCTAGCAGTGAGTTAACAAAGTGGAAAATTGACTTTAGAATTGCATCCAAGATTTTTAGCTCTTTTTCTTCCTATGAATTCTATTGAAATGTGCAAGAACTTACTACAAACCATATATAGCTTATTTTCAAAAACATTAAGCAGCATCTTTGTTGTCCAAGTGGTAAAGAATGTAAGACAGTTGAACTAATTGAAGTCCTTGGCTATTGCCCTGGTTGAACACTACTCAATTTTTAAAGCTTTTGAGAGCACAGCTCTTTTAGAGGGGTAGAAAGAATACTTTGTTCATTTTGTGAATCCAGCTAATTTACTTCAGAGATCATCAGCTACTTTTCAGTTAAGAAAAGGTTTCTTGTATCTTTGAATACATCATATGCATGAAAGGCTAAGGTGTACTGATTCTAAAATCTTGGTGGAAGCACTTAGCTGGAAATAGTCAACTAAACCTCCCCATTTTACAGATCTTGAGTTTTTATTTTTACCGATTTTTTTAAAAGGATTTTTAATCTTAACTTGTTGACTGCAAAATATTGGTTTAACATATGTAAGTAAACCTAACATAAAAAAGTGAATAATGCAATTGACATGAAAAATAATAACAGCCATCAAAAAATTATTTTCTGTCACTTCAAGGTGATAATGTGAAATATGAAGTCTGAATAAATGAGCTAAAGTCAAACCTACTGTGACTACAAAATTCTGAGCTGCATGCTTCTATGTAAGGAAGAAGTTGTATCAAAATTGGTATAAATGATGTAATTTCGTTATGCACTGACACCTTTTTTTTTGTTATAGAGCTGGAGAGCAAGATTATAGTAATTTCAACAAAGTTTTTCCAGAGTTCTTGTTTAAATTAGACACCTCACAAGGCTTTGTTTACTGTAATAACTTGATTTCTTTGTAGTTAATTTAATCTTGGCAATTGAGGTAGTTTATTGTGTGTTCTGGTGTTCAGAAGTTGGTGTTTTGATATGACCTTTGGATTTGCATCTAGGAAAATTTGAGCTCAATGGAATGTCCATTTTCCTCACTCTTTTTCCACCTTAGCAGGTATCCACAGACACCCAGAGCAGTTCTGGAAAGGCAGCAGTTGCAGAGTTCTCAGCTGAATTCAGAAAAATAAGGACATGAAGTTGCATGTCTGCAACCTTAGCATTGTGGTGTGGGATTTTTTTGTGGTTGTGTGGTGACTTTGAGATTTGTACTCCTCACCTTCTGTACCCCTTTATTCTGGGCTCATCTTTCCTTTTAATATATATGGCCCAAGTAATATCACAAATGATTCAAGGGCTTACCACTTTGGCTTGTAAATATGTAAAAACCAGGCCAAAAAAAAAAATAAAAAAAGCCTTGCAAAAATGTGTTTTAAGATGGACTGTTTCAGTATCCCACTTTTTTGATGCCTGGCCTTTTTCCCAGTGCAGACATTTATCTCAATAATGCAAATGAGTGGAGTTGTCAGAAAAGGGAGTTAGTGGGGCAGGTTTCTGCCCTGCTGTTCCAGTGACCTTTGGAAGAGTAACAAGGGAGCTTCTGCATGCAGTGGCAGCCCAGGAGCCTGTGGGACAGGACTGGTGGCACCTGGGTGGTTTCTTAGGAGCCCCCAGGCACTTGTGTGAATGTCCAGGAGGGGCTGACACTTGCTGCTGTCCCTCTGCACAGCTCCAGGCTCCCCAGGCACTTGGTGCCTGTGGAATGGTCCAGGGATGCTCTGCTGGCTGCAGCAGCTTGTTCCCTTCCTGCTGTGTTCCCAGGGAAGGAGCAGGGGCAGAGCTTTGCTGCCTGCCTTGTGCCCTGCACAGCCCTCACCTCAGCACAGCCATCCTCTGTCCTGCACAGAGAGCCTTCTGTTGTTGCTGGCAGCTGGGCAAGTAGCCAGAAACCTTCTGCCCAGCTGCCCTGTCCTGTTCTTTCAGCTGGAGTGGGTGCAGGAGGAAGTTCCCAGTGGCTCTCTGCCCCTCCCAGCTGATGCTCAGTATGACTGTATAGACTGGGCTGGGGCCAGTCTGTTAGATTTACAGAAATCCAGGCATTTTGCAGTGGATGGTCAAGCTGAGTTAACTTTGGTGGGGCTGGAGCAAGGTTCACAACGTGACCAAGGATCCTCCTGGTTGCACTTCAGCCTGTTCCTTGTCTTTTTTACTGTGGGCTATGTCTAATCAGGATGCAGCACAGCATTGTTTATCTTGGCAGTTATCTCTCTGTACTTCCCATGTGTTTATGGGTGTTCTCAAACCTAAGGAAACTTGCATGAATCATGTGTTTTCTTCAGTTCATTGTGAGTAGTGTTGAAACCTACCTTTCCCACTGAAGAGGAACTGTGTAGCAGTCCTGAATTAAAGCAGACCATCCATTAAGGCTGATTTGTGTTTCAATTTTGAGTTTAATGTCAGATTGTCTTTCATCAGGAATATTTTTATTTTTTTTCAAAATCCCAAACAAATAACAGCAACCAACCGACCAAACGTCCTCCAACCTGAAAATAAAACCAGGAGAGGAATTTAGTTTTTGCATAATATACAGCATATTTTGCTAGTAGTTAGGTTGCAGCAATTTCTTATTCTTGTTCAGTACATTTGAGTTCATCTGTTGCTCATGATTTCAAATAGTTATTCTTTCCATGCAATTGTTTCCAAAGTAGTTACACACACATCCCAGTCCCAAATAATTTTAGTCTAACTCATAACACATAAGAAGTTTCGAGAACTCCCATGTGTCAGAGTTTGACTATATGCCTAATGCCCAGATCATTAATTAAAATTATTGTAAGAATGAAAAGCAAACTGGGAATATGATGCTCAGTACCACAAATAGGCTATCAAAACAGACCAGTGGGGTTTTTTTACAGCATTTGCTCCCAGGCTTTGGGAATGTGGTTTACCAGGTGTGGTTTTTCCAGAGTTCACCAGGTTAGATCTTTCTCTCTACCTCCTTCTTTATTATTTGGGGATAGGAAATAATTTTTTAAAAGTGTTTCCTATTCCTGTGTACCTCACCACAGGTTGCAGTAACATTCTGATCTAGCTGAGTTGCATCGGTGTTGTTGGAACCATTTCTGTTTAGGAATTCTGGTCATGATGGGATATTCATAATCTTTGGCTTATTTCTTGAGGGAGCAGAAGCAGCTGCAGCAAGGAGGTGCCTGTGTATGTAGGTCAGAGAGTTTCCTCCTTGGATCTCAGCATGTGGGAGGGATTGTGCACCCAAGTACCTGGAGGTTCCAAAACCCTGGTGGCTCCCCAGTGAAATTAGGCTGCTGTATTTAGTTTTCACCTCCTGACCAAAGGCAGTGGAAATGATTTATATCTAAGCTTGCAGCCAGCCTTGGTGCATAACTTACACTTTGCCACATCTCCCTTTGGTTTGTAATGCAGCTAACTGGCACTGAGGTGAGTGGGAAATTCCTGAGCAATATTTACTGGAGGCACAGCTCAGGAAAACACTTTTGTGGTTCATAATTTGACTTTCTGGAGATTCATCCATTGCGACACTAGGCTCTGCTGCAACTGGTTGAGAAGGGAGCCCAGTATTCCTACTGAGGCAGCTTCAGACCCAGTCATGACTGATGTAAAAAGTACTTCCCTCCTGCACCCAGTGTGTATTTTGTGCCTCTTGATGTCATGCTGGCAGTTAGTAGAAGCTTCTGACGCTTGTGGGCAGTGGGGGGAAATCATCTGTATTTTAATGCCTTGGAAATCTGAAAAGCATCACATCATAAATAAGCAAACAGAGGAAAAAAGAAAGGCAAATGCTGGTAATGGTAATTGATCCAGGTAATGAAAAGTCAGATGATTTTGCTTTTTCTTACCTGATCATGCATTGAAAGTTCTCTTCCCCATTTACTTTCCTCGCTTGCCCTCTCCAGAGAGATGCTGCAAGCTGCTGAACAAAGCCAGAAGAAAGCAGTTTGGTTGTTTGTTTTTTTCTGTTGTTTGGTTGGTGGGTTTTCATTTGGTTCAGCTTGTTTTCTTTGCTGTGGGTGTTTTTGCAGGGGGTGGAGAGGCTTTTTGTTTGTTTTTGAAGTATTCAGTGCTCCTGTGCTTGTGAGCTCTGTACCCACTTGCTGAGGGTACAGTGGCTGGCATAATGAGGATGGTAAATGCTGCAAGTGCAGCTTAGGGCCGTTCCAAAGCAGAATTGAGAGGAGCTGCACAGCACAGCAGGGAGGTGGAGCTGTGTTGCCCTCTGCTGCCCAGGGCCTCTCCTGCCACAGAAAAGGTCTGTAAAGAAAACAACATAACGTATCCTCTGCCTGACACCTCAGGGAGTCAGTCAAGTTTGCAGGGTGCTTTGTGGTTGATCCTGAATTTTGTCATCAGGAAGCTGTCACCAGAGTAACTGCTCCATAGTGATTTCTAGCATGGGAAGAGTCACAGGATGTACTTCTTGCTCAACAATGAGGAATTTGAACCAGCAACATGCGTGCACTTGTACTGGGTGTTCTGTATTATATGGAGGATGGTGAAGCTTTGCATAACAAAAGGAGTTTTCAGAGTATTCTGTTTATTTGGATTTTTAGTAACAGGAATCTGTAACCTTCAAGAATTGTACTTCATTACTGAATGTAGCAGTAACTTTAGATGCCCTGCCCCAAATTAGTTTTAATCATACATTACTTTGCCACATTCACACTTAGCTTAGCCTTTATTTCTCACAAAACACTCAATCCACAGCCAAAGGAATTTGTAGCATAAATATACAATTCCTTACTTGTTTCTGATCCTGGGAAGTGTAGTATTAATATGTGAGGTAAGGGACCTCTCATGGCAAAATGGAAAAAATGTAAATATTTACAGAACTTAGCGGGAGTATGATAAGAAGTGACTGCCACTTATAACATATTTTTTAAGAAAACTGTGCCTTAGGGAGGGTTATTTGGGGGTTTAACACTTTTTCTATTTTCTTCTTGGGTTTCTCATCTCTGTCTCACCTCTTCCCACTCTGACCTCTTAGCAGGGGGGAGCAAAAATGGATATGCAGCTGTGAAGGCAACAGAGCTGCTGGAGCAGAGACAGCAGTCTGGGCATAAGGTGAAGTGATGCTGGTTTGTGGACTTGTGTGAAAATAATCCCTCCAAACAGACAAAGGTCTTGTGTCTGGTGCAGTGATCACCAATAGGTAGTGGTCAGAGTACTGAACAGATTTTTCTGGCAGGCAGGAGAGAGCAAGATTTGCAGCATTTGCAATCAATCTTGGAATAAAAGTGTCTGAATTGCATAAATATCCTGGAAGACAAGTTTTTCCATACATCAGCACAGCAAAGAAGGCAAGTGAAATGTTCAGTCAATCATATCTGCACATACAATTGTACCTGAAGTGATGGCTGAATTTCTCCAGCCTCACAGAAGAATGCTAAGGCTTATCTTCAAGCTGGCTTTGAATTGAGAACCTTTAAAGAGAGTTTTTGTGTATGCTAAATACAAGAATTCTCAGCAGGAGAAGTACCAGCCCAGAGTGTCAGCAGAGCCATGAGCTTTGTGATAATTCTGTTTGCTGACGTGAGTGATTGTTCATAGGAGGTTAGCATGTCTAATTATTTTTTTCTAAATTTTCTACAGTCTAATAAAGGACATGGATAATGTCCCTCCTGAGAAAAATGATGTGAAAAGCTGCCCCCGGGACTCTGGGTATGACAGCCTATCCAACAAGCTAAGCATATTGGACAAGCTCCTCCATACTCACCCTGTGTGGCTGCAGCTTGCTCTGAATGATGCTGAGGCCATGGAAATTTTGCAGACACAGCCTCCTGGGGTAAGAAGGATCTCAGTTTCTTTGAGGACATGCTTTTCCCAAATGTTGTGCTGCCATTTTACACGCAGGTTTTGGACCCAGTACAGTAATGACCAAGTAAAACTGTGGTATGTTTTAGAGCAGACATCATGAGGTTGTTCTGATTCCTTTTTGTATATGATCTGTATTTATTCTGGCATCTGGGATAAAGCTAAAACCATGTCCTTCTGCCTTCTCCACAACAGATATTTCTGGTTAGGAAATCTGCAAGGCTGCAGAAGAAAGTAATCTCTCTGCGTCTGTCCAGTGACTGTGGGTCCTGCCTGAAAGAATTTGCCATAAAAGAAAGTACATACAGTAAGTTGTGAGTGGTGCAGTTTTGAGATGCTCCTAAGGTACATTTTCCCTGTAGGATGCAGGAGCATTCACACTGCTGAAAGCCACAGCAGAGGGTACCCCAAGTCGTGCAGATAATGTCGAGGGCTGGCTGTGCTGCTCTCTGAGGTGGGCTCTGGGAGTGGGGCAGGCACCTTCTGCCACAAGGAGGGCAGATATACAGAAACACTTGGGGCTGCTGCCCAAAAATGGAATGTTTCCATTGTGTACCTTGCTGAATCCAGGATTCATTTATTTTTGTGGGTAGTTATCCTCTTAGGAACTTCTGTGTCTTTTGTAGAAACACAGTCTGTAATCCTGTCTGCTTTCAATGAAATGTCCTTGCATTTCCTTGTACTCAAGGGACTGTTCCCGGATGCAACTTTGTCATCAGCTCTCTCTGTCTGCAGTTCAGGTGTGGGATGGGTTGTTGGGTTTGTTTTTGTTGGTGGTGGGTTTTGTTGTTAGGTTTTGGGTTTCTTTGTGTAATAGCTAAACGGATTTTAACCCTTTAGAACTGTTTCTGTTGCAAGATCAATGATTTCTTTATTTAATTCAAACTATATTTGTTCTTTCTCTTTTTAGTAGAAATGAGCGAATGTTAGCGCTCCAAATTGTTTTGAACCAATAATGCCCTCATATCTTTAGAAGGGAGGGTGTGAAAAATAAGTTTGAGATTTAGGAATGAACAAAGGAAGCTGCAGCTGGTGAGTGTATGTGGTGCTGAAACTGCAAGTGGAGCAAATATTTAATTTTAACAAGAAAGAGAAAAATGGAGAAAGTTACCAGCAATTTCAGTTAAACATCCCTGAAACAGAGAGTCTACCTTCTATTTCTCTTTGTAAACTGACATAATTTTAGTTGAGTTTCTTCCTTTTTTATCTCTCCCTCCCCTGCACCGAGGAACAAAAGGTTGATTCTGTGTGTCTGGTTTTAGTTCCAGTTACAAGCAAGGCAAGGCAAAGAAAAGAGAAAGTTGTCAGTAATAGTTGATCTAAGTGTGGTCTATGGCTGTGTTTATAGACTTGTTATACTAATAAATTCCCATCTAGAAAATAATTATATACTGTCTTTTATGAGCAAAATTCTTCCACAAGGGGGAAGTATTTACTGATAGTTTTAGCCGTTTGTCACAGCTGAGGTTTTAGACCAGAGGCAAAAGATCTGGATTGTTTCACTCTAGGAGCTGCTTCTGCTTGATCTGTGTAGTCATTGGGTGAGATTTGCTACTGGCATCAGAGAGAGCCTGAGGTAAATGTCATTATTACTGAGAACAAGTATTTGTATCAATAAGAAACAATGGTATATCAAGTGGGGAAAAAGGAAAGGCACTGCTCTTGTCTTCCTCTCCCCTCGTGCAAGGCAATGACATGCAGCAGAATTGGCAGAGTTTAAGGGTTTTCAGGTTAAAAGGTTTTCTTGGAGTGAATGAAAGTGTATCTCCCTCTGGGTTCTACACACCTAGGGTGAAGACAAGTGAGTAGAATAGAATTCAAGAGGAGGAAATAAGAGATTTAAAAATCAGCTGTATTAGTTACACTGGGCAAACAAAGCCTCAGTTACTGATTTGTTGTCTATCAGCAAAACATTGTGCAGGTCTCACCACACTAAATCTGTTTTACAGGAATTAGACCATATGCTTGGAATACAAAAAAGCAAACCTGCCACCCAGATTATCAGTATATTCTTGAAAATGCCTTCAGCAGGGATATGTACTCCTCTACAGAGTTGTTTTCTCTTAACCAAAGAGTAGCTAGTTTTAAAGTGAAAACTTCTTAACTTAATGCTAAAAATCTAGGATGTGTTTTATTAAACTGTTTTAAGAAACAGTGGATTAATGTGTGATTCTTTCTCATAACTTCCTTTGCAGCGTTTTCCTTGGAGGGGTCTGGAATAAGTTTTGCTGATTTGTTCAGACTCATTGCTTTCTACTGTATTAGCAGGTAAGATGGTGCTATGTTCCAAGTCACATATGCTAGAGAAAAATTTAAGTTTTGAGGACTTGGTTCAGCATGATATTTATGTTGCCAATCTGCAAATATTCCTGGGTAGCCTTAGAAGGTAATGGTAGAAATCAGAGGTGAGTCTTGGAAGCAAGTGTCTCTGTCTTACTTCATACTGATTATTGGGAGGCTGCTGTGATTTACACCACTTGTGAGGTGGTGCCAAGCTGAACCTTACTTGTGATGGTATCTTGTGATGCTTTCTTAAGTGCTGCATAGCTCATTTAAAAAACAATCACAAACTAGCTAGGAAAGTCCATTTCTTGGAATTGCTGGTGAAAAGAAATTTTGGACCATAATGGATAGATGTCAGATATGTAAACTGATTATGTCAGTTTAAATGGTGAATGACAAAAACAACCTTGTCAGCTTTTCAGTTTATGGTTGCCAAATTTGTTTTCCAGTTATGCAGAAAAAAAGTACCTGGCATTTTTGTCTTTTGTTTTCATTTTACTTAAGTTTGCTGGTGAGAATTTCCATACTGATTCTTGAGCCTTGTATTTATGCACAGACAGGACACAACAAACTGCACAGGTGCACATTTTCTGAAGGAAGCAGGGAGAGGCAGCTGTGATGGTCTCAGTCCTTTTTACTGCATCAAGGCTGCCAGTCATGCTGATCATGTGATGGTTTCTTGGGATGTGTGGGATGCTCTTGGGTTGCTGTGCTGGCTGGTTTAGTTTGTGATGGAGAATATAGAATAGAGAATATTTATTTTATATTTTATTTTATAAAGACCCACTGTCTGTGTTATAGTGGGTGGTTGGCTTGTTTGAAAACTTAAATTCAAAATTCATTCTGACACCAGTTGTGTAGGATTCTCATTTAATCTTAATTCTACGGGTACTTCTACTATAGATGTTGCAGTTTAGCAATATTTAGTTAGAATAAATATTTTATTCTGGAAACTGGAATAGCAGTTAACAGTGTATTCAGAAAGTAAGAAGCTTTTTTGAAGTGTTAGGGGCAGGTAACAAGTTTGCATCTCACTGATCTGCTTGTAGAAGACCAGGTGTAAAAGCTTCTGTTGGAAGGCAGAAAATCCTGGGTGGCTCTGTGGAAATGATCCTAGGGAAGGTCCTGGGCACTTGGCTGTCATTGACCCTTCACAGCACTCTGCAGTGTAAAGGAGCCCTAGGGTTGATAATGTCATGTTTAACTATGCTCTGTGTTTAAGGATCTTGCTACTTGCCACAGCTCAAGAAGAAAATAATCAGAGATCAGTCACTGCCAGTGTTCAAAAAGAAAGAAAAAAAAAATTTACAACTGTTGTAAATAGTTGTAGCTGTTGCTGAAAAGCATAATGGTTTTTCTCTTTGGAAACAGGGATGTCCTTCCATTCACACTGAAGCTGCCTCATGCAATTGCTGCAGCAAAGACAGAAGCTGAACTTGAAGAGATTGCTCAGCTTGGACTGAGTAAGTAGTTCTCTGCATAGATGTCCTTCCCTGTAGCTCTCCTGTAACACTCTAAAAATAGGCTGTATCAGTAAATAGTTGGTGTTGGTTAGTGATGATACAAATTCCATTTGGAAAAGCAGTTTCTCGTATTAGGAAGGCCAGACTTTCTTCTGGACAAGCAGTTGTGCTCTTCCTTCCTTCTGTGCCTTCTGTGATATTTTTGTTGGTGCTGTTTCTTTCTCTCTTCTTCTCTCCCCTCTCTGGGCAGCCCTTGGGTAAAGCAAATCTCACAGTCCCCACACAGAGGTGGATGTGGCTTCTGCTCCAAGACCTAATATGTGCATGCTCACATAACAGGCACTGGCTTTATCATTTATTGTGAGCAGAGTGTAGGAATGGAGGTCCCCTGGTAGTAAAACTTCTGTTCAGATTGACATGCAAACATAAAATGGTGAATTTTGAGACCAATGCCTCAATGAAGTGGCATATTTAGAAAATGAGGAGTGTGTATATAGGATGTGTAGCATGTACCCACAGGCAGGGGTTAGGCAAAATTTTAAAATACCAAAAAACTGCAAGGACTTGTCCCTGCATTGCTTGGCTGCTACAGCCAAACACAGGCTCATTGTAAAGCATACCTTGAGCTCAGAGGAGATGGATGCAAAGCCTGGTGGGATTTGAAACTTGGGCACCACCCAGATGAATCATTGAGCAACTCTACACTGAGCAAAGTGCTGAGTGGCCTCATTTCCTTCTCCAGGAAGGGAAGGTTGACTGTCAGCAGTCTTTGTTGCAGTAGATTTTTTAAATTATCTTTGATTTTTGCAAAGGATCCTCTCTAAATCAGTGTTAGCATGAGGATCTCTTGAACTGTGTGGTGGGACTTGGTAAAGCCACGTCCAGGGATGTATTGGAGTGCTTTGCACTGTGTTTTGCTGCAGTAGCAATGCAATTAAAGGGTTTGTTTTAGAGAGGAGAGAAATTGCTTCTGCACTGCTTGCCTGCAAGTTTAGGTAGTCAGGTGAAACTATGGATTATTATGGCAATAGAGGCAAACACAGTACAATGTTTAGATGGCAAAAAGAAAGTAAATAAAGTAATAAAGTGTAATAAAGACAGTCTCCCAGTGACACATGGAAGCCTTTAAGTACCATGAGGTGAGTCTCTCCAGAGGAGACCATACTGGTAATGTTGATCAGGCTCTCCAGGCTAACTGCACTTGTCAGCAGTACCCCACCCCAGAGCACTGTGGCCTACTTGCTGCAGAATGAGTCTTGCTCTTGCACAGTCTCTGCATTGTGTGTGTTTTTCTTTAGCTGCTACATTTGAAGGCTGAGGAGGAGATTGATGGATCAGTGTCTGTGTGGTTGCTGTATTTGGGATCAATTACCTGATACACACCAGAGTAAGATCACGGTTTCCAGGCAAGAATGTTGAGATTTTGATGAAGTTTTAGGTGCCCACATGCAGAAGAGCACACCAGAAAGTCAGCCTTTCAATGCTGTGGGCTGAAAACTCCCAACAGCCCTTCCTGTTAAGTGAGAGTTTTCTTTGAGAGCGTGTAGTCACAGAACCCTGTGGTGTGTGGACACAGGGCTGGATCCCCTGTCAGAGCTCTCTTGTGCAGGAGGCTCAGAGGGAGGGCTGCACAGCACAAGTCAACAGCATGTAGCCCAGCAGACCACATCAGGAGGAACTTTTGGTGAGGATTTCAAGGCTGTTGCCAACCTGTAAAGCTTCATGTGCTGGACATGTGATTCTCTCTGTGTCCCTTGTGTTTCACCTGCAGCAGTGCTGACATCACGTGTGTTTGCAGCAGCCACGTGCCAGGCACAGGCACTGAGAGATCTGCAGGCAGGATGTGAGGTCAGGAAGCTGGGAACACCAGCAGCATGGCATGACTGTGTGGAGAAACATGCCTGTGTCTGTGGACGTTGCCTGGCCGTGGCCTGTCACCATGGGCTGTTTCCTGTCCTCTGCCCTGCAGGCAGGACACGGCTCTGGGCATGGACCTGTTGTGGATGCTTGGCATTCGTGCACTTGGGCCCAGGTATCACTGCTCAGCTGCCACCAGTGAGCCATCTTGACACACTGTGGGAAAAGGACCATGTCAAGATTGGCAAATTCTAGCTAAATGTCCCTCCTCTGGTGTTCTGTGCTAATTTCAGCAGGATTGCTGCCTTCAAGGGCACATCTGGTTTTAATCTTCATATCTTCAGGAGCCAAGGCTCTGTAGCAGTGACTGGGTTGCACAAACATGCTGACACTTTGCTGGGATAAGTGCAGAGGCTGCAGCTGAAGCTTGCTGGTGTAGCATAGGTTTTCCTGTGCTGGTTGTGGGACTGCACACTGGGTCTGTTCACATGTCACTGTGTGTCTGTATTCTCAGGCAGAGGCAGGGCAGCAGGCCAGTGCCCTTATTGGACACTTGAACACTTGGTCTGCATACTAAAGGTGATGTGTGCATCCACCACCTGGAACATGAGCTGCCTTTTCATGTATAGTTTCATGTCTTCACTATGAAAAGGAAAGCAACCATGATACTTGTAGAGTTTCCATGAGTGGCCTCTGGCTGGTGTAAATCAGCTTAACTATTGTCCTTAATGAAGTGAGCTTATTAATACCAGCTGAGAATCTTGCTTTATTTCTCCTGAGGGAGATGCTAGCGAGCAGTTTGTGTTCACTTCAGTCTCAAGCCAGTAAGAAGTATTCTGTTACAGTCTCCATTCCTTTCTTTGATTCTCAGTTTAATTTTAAGCTTAGTGGGCTGATTGGAAGCTATGCATGGGTCATGGTATTTATAAATGAGTAAGAGCAGCCCCAGGAATGCATCACACAGTTATGTCTGGTGGTGCTTTAAGAGGTTCACTTGGGGGTTTTTTTCCCCTTTGAATTAATAAAAATCCTCCCTAAATTTTTTGGTACTTTACTACTTAAACTGGTGTTGTTGGGCTGGATGTTCTGCAAGCCATCTGCATGCTGTTTTGCATTCTTACGTTAACGCAATGATGATTTTCAGACTTTTGGAGCTCCCTGGCTAACAGCAAACCCCCGGATCCTTCACCTCCTTGTAGGCCTGTGCCTTTGGACAGTGCTCGCAAAGCCTCGCGCCAGCTCTGCCTTATAAACGGAGTGCATTCTATACGAACCAGAACGCCCTCAGAGCTGGAGTGCAGCCAGACCAACGGGGCGCTGTGCTTCATTAACCCCCTCTTCCTGAAAGTGCACAGCCAGGATGTCAGTGGAAGTCTGAAGAGGCAGAGCCCGAGAGCCGCAGACGTGAATGGCGCAGCGCGGCCTCGCTCCCCCCCGCCCCGGCCGCCTCCCCCTGCTATTAATAGCAGCCTCACGAGCCCGCAGGTTGCCAGGACTATAAAGCCGGCGAGCATGCCAGGAGCGGGCAGCCCTGGGAAGGAGAGCGGCTCGGATTCGCTGCGGAGCAAGCCCACCCCGATTCCGCCTCCCCGGCTGAAGAAGCAGGCGCAGTGCCCGGAGGCGGACGGCGCCTCCCGCAGCGCGGCCCCGCCGCGGCCCGGCCCCGGCCCCGGCGCTCCGGGGCAGGCGCTGCCCCAGCCGGCTCCGCAGCCAGCTGCCGCCCGTGAGTCACACATCCCGTGGGATGCGGGCCGGCAGAGGCTGAGCGACATGAGCATTTCCACCTCCTCGTCCGACTCGCTGGACTTGGACCGCAGCATGCCGCTCTTCGGCTACGAGGGGGACACCAACAGCAGCCTGGAGGACTTGGAGGGGGAGAGCGACCAGGAGAGCATGGCACCCCCTCTGAAGCCCAAGAAGAAGAGAAGCAGTTCGTTCGTTCTCCCCAAGATTGTGAAATCTCAGCTGCGGAAAGTCAGCGGAGTATTCAGTTCCTTCATGACCCCCGAGAAGAGGATGATTAAGAGAATTGCAGAGATGTCCCGGGACAAACGCACCTATTTTGGATGCTTGGTACAGGACTATGTCAGCTTTCTCCAAGAAAACAAGGAGTGCCACGTTTCGAGCACCGATATGCTGCAAACAATTCGTCAGTTCATGACCCAAGTCAAGAACTATTTGTCCCAAAGCTCCGAACTTGATCCTCCAATCGAATCCCTCATTCCTGAAGACCAAATAGGTAAGAAGCGCTGTCCGGTGTTTTGGGGGGAAGGTGAAAATGTGTAATCTGTCTTTATAGTGAGAGTCTTTGTCCAGTTCGGAAAGGTGGGGCTTACTTGATAGTAGAGCTTGAGCCACCGAGTATTTGAGTCTCAAAACAACCTCCTCTCCCCTCCCCACCCCAAAGCACCTTGTCAGCTTGGAATGATTACACTACGAAGTTGTTCATGAGGAGTTACCCTAAAAATAGCTGCAATGCTGTTTACCTGTGGTTATTACTTTGTTACCTGCTGTACTGTGAACAATAGAGAATACTTTATTTGCTGGCACAAGTGCATTTTTTTTCTTCAAATCGGGCTGACATAGTTCTCAATGTTTGGTCTAAAACTGCCAAATCTAACCATAGGATTGTAGCTGTAGAACTAGAATTTATTCAAAACCAGTGACATTTAAGAGCAGAGAGACATTTTATGATGACTTAGTTTTGAAATAAATCTGATTCCTCCAGATATTCTTAGTCACTTCTAGCAAAGCTGTACTGTCTCTGGACTTGAAAGTAAATAAAAAGATATTTTTAGGCATTTTAGAAAACAAACGTGTGCAAGAGAGAGAGGGGTCTGCTGATCTCTAGTTTTCTGTACTTGTCTGTTAGATATGTGTGTGAGTGGTTATGGATAAGCTATATGTTAGAATATATGTTTTAACAGGAGAGAGAGATTTGCATATCCAAGGAAGTGAAATCACTGCCGCTGCATAAATCTCACTGCCTCTCCTGCAGAGTCTGAGCAGTATTTGTGAAAGAGTCTGTAAGCCACATTTAAGAGGTAAACACGCCTCTGCCAAGGCAGAATACTTTCCTTGTGAGCTCACTTCAGTCCTAATTTGCTTGTTTTTCTCCATACCCCAGTGTCCCAACAGTCGGCTCAGTGCAAAATTGGCAGATACTTCTTTCTCTAGGACTAGAGGGTAATTTTATATTGACATTCTGCCTGTCCTTGACCAAGAGGAAGTATTCTCATGTAACCTCAACTTCATTTACAAAGTCAAGCAAAAGTCACAAGGACTGCTAAAGCAAATACAGAAATGTGGAGAGTGTCCCCAGTATTGAGACTCATGTAATGTTCTCACTAGAATAATAAAGGCTGTTGGGTGGGCATTTCACAGAGGAAAAGGCACCAAATTAAGCAGGGGAGGCAGGTGCATTTTTGCCTGCATTTCTGTAGAGTGCTGGATATTTGACAAAGCAATACAGATTGAGTTTGGCTGTAATTTTGTGAAAGCCTAGTCTGTTCTGTGTTTTTCATTTCACAAGGGTGTGGTTTAATCAGACTGTGTCTCTCCCGAGACTGGAAAAAATGTCTGCTTTTAAATGTTTCAGACTTTGGAGTAGTATAAGCTATGAAATGTAACAACTATAACTGCCCTGTTTTTCTTCAGCAAACAAAATCTGGTTTTGATCATGTGACTAAACACAATTAATTTATAAAGTGGGCTGGTTTTAACTAAGAAAGAACTTGCTTTTGAATCATCTACTGCCTTTGGCTTGAGCCAGCAAACAACTGCAGTGGATCAGGAGCATCAGATGTTGCTGATCTAAGCAGATAACTATGTGGCAGCAAAATTTAGTCATCCCTATGGAGAGCTTTTTATGAAGTAGAGCCCTGCCTGTTGTCCACAGTTTTCCTTAACTGTTTCAATATGGAATTGCAGTCCAGATTTTAACTTTGTGGGTTTATCCTCTCCTCAGTTCACACTTCTGTGGTGCAGTTTTTTCCTCCAGCGTGTCAGCCTGGTGCTGGATTTGTGCTTCTGGTCTGAGTCACTCAGGCTTCACTTTAACCCTCTTTTGTCTCCTGTGCTTCAGTAGGTGCTGGAACAGGGTCCCCTCAGTTTGGAACTTCTTCCCGTGTCTCTGTAATGATATTTTTCATCATGTACCTTTTCTTCTAGAACTGCATCATGGACTCTTGCAAGCAAAAGACTTCTGTGGCAGATCTTTTAAGCTTCCCAGATAGGGGTCCCATCACATTGTTAAACTTCTGCAAAATCATTGGGAAAATATGCTTCAGGGTTTCTAACTAGTCCTGACAGATGCCTCCTAACCTTAGCACTGTAGGCTGTTAACCCTCCCTGAAGCAATGGGACTCCCAGTGCTGGGACAGAATCAAGAGTAAGGCACATAGCTCTTTATTGTTAAAGGATGAATGCAGTTTTTATTTCTAAAAGACATCCACACCTCAGTTTGTATCCACAGAATAAGGAACTGGTCCAAGGAGACCCTGATAGTCCAGAGCTGCTTGATCAGCAAATGTTTGGGAGTTTTTGTTTGTCTTTTCATCTTTTCCTGGCTTTGAACAGAACTGAGTCAAGTTGAATGTTGTCACTTTGCCAAGCAGGATCCAACATCTGAAGAACTTTGGTCTCAGGGCCCGAGTCTGGCCCTGAACCAAGAAATGGCTGGTTTGAACCATTTGTCAGTGAGGTACTAACTGATCATGTGGGAACGTGCCTGAACAATATTACTTGTTCTGGGACTTTTGATATGTTAGGGCTGTTTAAATGCTGAATGTTAAAGAAGCTTGGAGGGGATGTGTTGGCCCATATGCCTTGTTGCAGGTGGGTCTGTACAGAGGAGCTGCAGGCAGACAGGGCTGGACATACTGATCAACTGCAGCCCAGGACTGACCCCCGTGGTACCTCTCTTCCAGTGTCTGTCTTGTTTTACAGTCAGCCATGATTATTTGGGCTCTCAGTGCAGTATTCTGTGCACCTGGTGATGCACCCTGCTTATGGCTGTTGGCAAGGCATGTTTGTTTATATGGACGGTGCACAGAATTAGGCCTATGAGTCTTAAAAAGGTTAAGTGGCAGCCCACCCCAAATCCTCCCTTCATTACTAATCCAGTTACCCTCCCAAAGGAACTGGAATGGTATGTGGCTATTTCTGCTTGAAAAACTCATGCCAGCTGGTTTTTCCACTGTGTTGCTTTTTAGGTGCTGGTGCATTTGTTCTGGTGTCCTGTCCTCCATTGTGGCATCTTTTCACATTGGGTGTATTCTTACAAACACATCCCTCAGTGCACCTCCTTTCACAGGAGTGGCAGGACAGGGGACAGGGCAAGTAGGAAGCAGTGGTAAAAGCACTGAGCAGAGGCAGGGGACCAGTTTTTTTCTTCCGACCATCCCTTGGATTTCCTTTGTGACTTTTTCCCTTCTCCTTTCCTTTCCTGCTACTTCAAGAGAAGACAAATGCTTACCACACAGCTATGTCATGAGTTTTAAGTAACCCACAGCTGCATAAAGCAGAACACACCTAGCACAGACAGCTGTGTGATTCTTTGGTGTGCTTTTATGCAGTCAGATGAGGGGAGGCTTATCTTTCATCCCTAGCTGCTGGGTCTCTGCCACCACTGCCTGTACATCAACCACCTCAGTCCCACCTCTGTTTTCAGGGTCATGCTGATTATCAAGGAATGTGGGCTGTGTGAGGTCTTACTTTGAAGTCTTGCTCCTGTGGGGGAGATTGCCATGTCTGCACCTACCAAGAAATGGGTGCTTGGCCATCCTGACACAACTTACCTTAAAATAGATCTGTGTTGGTCATGCCAGTCCATGAACTTAGAAGGTATTAGGAAAATGCAGGATAAAGCAAATGCAGTGTAGTTAGGTGTCATGTATGTACACTCTGTTCAGCTCCCAGGCAGTGTGACCTGTGCCTTTCTGTGGTGGTTCTCAGGCTCACTCAGTCTCCTACTGACCCCTGGTTTCCCTGATGATTGGTTTGGCCGTGGTAAACAGGCTTGAGTGTAAATCCAGGGACTGGAGCTGGATGGTGTCTCAGTGGAGCAGCAATAATTGCTAGGGAGCAGGGAAACAGAGAACCTGGAAAAGGGGAGAGCGTGCCTGCAGTTTGAGGAAGTGCAGGGTGTCAGGAGGCTGTGTAAGGACACTGGCAGTGACTAATGTGTTGTCCTGTCTAGATGCAGACTTGTGTGGTTGGCAGCAAAACAAAAATAGCATGTCAGCACAGGATACAGATGTGTTTCCACAAGACACAACGAAACTAGCTGGCTGGCCTTTACAATTCATTTATCAAAGCACTTCCAGTTCCCATTTTGAGGCTACAGGCTAATTATAAGCATCATTTCAGGAGTGATACACAGTGTTCAGCTCAAATTCAGTTAAAAAAAACCAACTATCTGAAGAGTGTATGTTTTGGTTTTGGAGTGGTAAGCATCTTGGGAGGGTATTTGAAAATATGCATCTGAAGTAAACAGAATTTTTGTTGCTGATTTGGATCTTAAAAATACACAGATGCTAAGGTAAAGAATCAGTCCTCAATTCACAACTCAGATGCTGATTTGCCTGGAAAGCCCTCGTATACTTTTCTGTGGCATTAGAAGTGAAACAGTGAAAGCTGCTGCTGGCTGGGAATTGGTTTGTGGGATCCTACCCAAAAACACCTGTATGTGAAAGTGGCCAGAAGCAGCAGTGCTGGCTGGATGGTGTGGCCCCAAACATGCTCACAGGTGCTGTGACACTGAATATTGTTCCAAGACTCAGATCACAAGGAGTGTCACAAGCCTGTCCTAACAGGCTTTAATAATAATGTGATTTTTTCATAAGCTTTGTATGTATTAGGATACATATGGGTGTTACTGTTGACCATTAATCAACAGTGCAGCCCTCACCAGTCTTGCTGCTGTTGGCCTCACCAGCCAGTTAGATTTTGCCCCTTTTTCATTTGAGGGCAGAACTCAAATTCTTATGTTTCTTATGTGTGTGCCAAGAATTCATAAAGGAGAAGAAAAGGTTGTGTGTTGTTTTGGGTTTTTTTGTGTGTGGTTTGGTGGATTTTTGTTTACTGTGGTTTTTTCTTTGTTTTGTTGTGCCTTTGTGCAGCTTTCATCACATCCACGAGCTACGTGATCCCTTCCTCTGTGCTGCTTCAAAATTATTTCAAGTTTGCATGGAAATTGTGGAATGTGATTGAGTAAATGTCAAAGCAGTCAAGACCAGGTGGTTGGAATGCACACTGCAGAGGTGTTCCTCTGACGAGCAAGGCAGTTGGTGTTTTTCCTGTTTAAAAAAATCAGGCAGTAGAAATAAAGTAAGCTGAATTGTCAAAAAAAATAGTCACCAATGAAGATATCAAGGAATGATTTGTACACTCCAGAAATGTAGCTAGCCATTGTACCCTGGGTGAGACTCCTGTGTTTTCCTTGGTGGAAAACAGTTTCTGCAATAGTGTCTGCATGAGGTTTAATGAAACTTAAATCAGTCACCTTTACAAACAACAATGTCCATTGCTAATTAGTGTAAACGTGTGACCTGGCAGTGACACAGCCTGTCCTCTGTCTGCTCTCAGTCCTTGTGCTCCTCTGGCCCATCTGCCTGCTCTAGGCTCTGCTCCTGCCCCACTCTCCTGCAGGGATGGCACAGGAACATTCCCCACCATGTTCCTCTCCGTGGTACAAATAATCTGTGTAATCTAATAACTAATGTAAACTGTGTTGCCATAAGGATGCTGGGAAAGAAAATTAACTTTTAAAGTAAAGGTTTGCAGAGAAAATGTTGAGCAAAGAACTTTCTCTGTTGACACAGTCCATAGCTGGAAAATGGAGAATGAGGGTTAAAGAAGAACAAGAATCAAAAATAAGTCCTGAAGTTAGTGGTTACTGTGCCATGTGCACACTATTGCCAAAGAACTTCAAACTTGATGACAAAGCTGTATATAAGCTTGTGTGATGAAATCTGAAGCTGGACAAACACAGCTTGGTTTTCATTTATAGTTTAAAGCCTGTAATCTGTCCGGCTTCATAAAGTCCAGCCAAGTTTTAGGAAATCTTTGTTGAGTTATAGTTTCCAATGGAAACTATACAAAAAGGACAGGCTTTAATGCCAAAGGAGACAAAAATTAAGATTTTGACTGTGCTTTACATTAAGTTTGGGAGTTAAAAGTCTAAACTTAAAGTAAAATAAAACTTATAGACTTCCAACCAACAAAAGAAAAACTTTAGTAGACTCACGGCTGTTTTTAAACAATCTCTAGTCTGTCTGTGTGGGTGTGGGTTTCTTTACTTACCACATTGCCAGAAATGACAATGGAATACAGATTGTGCACTGCCTCTTGTTTTCGTGTTAACAGCATCTGGAAACAACAGCTTGTGTAATGAATGGCCTCAGAAAGGGGGCCTTGCTCTAGAGGCTCTCTGCAGGGAGTGGCTGTGTTACTGCTGGCTCTGCTTTAGAGGGGCAGTCAGCTGGAGTTGTGCTTTCCTGTTGCAGATGTCGTGCTGGAGAAGGCCATGCATAAGTGCATTCTGAAGCCGTTGAAGGGTCACATTGAAGCCATGTTGAAGGAGTTCCACACCACGGATGGTTCCTGGAAGCAGCTGAAGGAAAACCTGCAGCTGGTGCGGCAGAGGAATCCCCAGGAGCTGGGCGTGTTTGTTCCCACGCCAGACTTTGTGGACGTTGAAAAGATTAAAGTCAAGTTCATGACCATGCAGAAGATGTATTCACCTGAGAAGAAGGTCATGCTGCTGCTGAGAGTTTGCAAATTGATTTACACTGTTATGGAGAATAACTCAGGTATGGTGCTTCTGGTAGTTCAGGTTCACTGACATTTCATACCTGATGTTGTCTTTTAGAGGAGTCTGCCCATCTCATTCTGCAGGCAGGTCTGCTGAAGCTCTTGTAGCCTCTCCTTGCCCTTTTGAGAGGAATTCTTCCTCTCTGCTTCTGACCTGCTGTCTCTGAGCTATCTGGCCACACATCTCAAAAACTCAGTCTGTAGCAGAGTTGTTGTCAACGGTGGAGTGGGAGCTTGAGACAAAGTTAATTGGAGAAACCCTCCCATGGTGCAGGAAGGACCATTGTGCTTTCTAAATTCCTTCTCAGAGAGGAGCCTGGGTGCAGCTGGATTCAGTCTTAGCCCAGACTTTGTCAGTGGTTTTAATCTAGGGAATGATGCAGGTGTGATTGAACCTTTGTACATCTTGGTCCTACAGGATTAAGGATGGCAAATCAGATATAGCTGTATAAAAATGAGTTATTTATTATGGTAAATTATTAGACAAAGAAGATCTTAATCTGAATTATTTACTACGCAGTGTAGAAGTAAAAACTACTGGTATAGTCTAGTACAGTATACTGCACTATATCAAAACAGTAATAATAAAGAAATTTTATTAAAGCTAGCAAAAAGACCCAAAACAATTAGAGAGTAGAGGTTGATGTTACTGAGACTCAAGGGGCAGCCTTGAGGGGTGTTCCCACCCAAGGGAGGAGTCTCCACACACTCAGGAAGGGATTTACTAGAAGATGCTGCTGCTTGAAAGCAGGACTGGACTTTTGGAGTACCAAGGGATTGACTGTTGGCCAGGTGTCTCCATGCTAGCTGTGCCACCTTCTGTGTTTTTAGATAGGCTACTTTATTTTCAGGATGTTTAACTTTGGGGTTGATGAGTCAGACTGGGTTTAGCATAATTCTACACCAAAAGCAGCATGACCCCACTTTTAGTTCACCACTGATAGCTTTGCAAAACAGGGTTGGTAAAATTGATTCCAGGCAGAGCATCCTGCAGATGAGAAGCAGTTGAAAAAGAGCAGCTTTCCTTAACTGTAGGCTTTTGAAGTTGCCTGGCAGAAAGGCTGTCCTGTGATGGCCTTTGAAACCTGTGAACCTTGAATTGAACACTGATTCTAAATGAGTATTTTTCTGCAAATTATAGATTTATAGAGGTAACACTGTATATTTAGCTGTTGTAATTCAATAGCATGTATTCAACATGACAACTGCAAGGGTTTTGAGTGGAGAAAAGCAGCCTCTAGTCCAGTATTTTTGGCTTGCTGTGCCACTGAACCTCATTTGGACACTTTCTGTCATGCTTTTGGAAGAGAAATGACATCTATTTCTGCACTGTAGCAAGAATCCAAAAGTGCCTTTGAAACCTAAATACTGAAATGGTGCTACAGACCAGTCAAGACCTGCTGAACAGTCAGTGGTCCAAAATGCTGTGCTGGATGGCATGAATTTATAGGTGCAACTCTGACATTCTCTCTTGCACATGGCTATGGCAGATCATGGGCTAAGGTGTAGCAAAGCTTTTGTATTCAGGCTTCTCTGCTGTGGGAGTTGTACTCAGAGACTGGTACTTGTGTCTGGATGCTTCCAGAAAGTGGGTGCAATCCCCAGATGTATGAAGAAAATACCCATTCATCACCTGCTAGGCAATGGTAGCAGTGCAGGTGAAAGTCAGGCCAGGCTGGCATGGCAGCCTTTTCACCAGTTGGGCTGGTGCCAGGCTGAGCCCAGTCTCTGAGTTTCCCTTGCATGCCTCAGTGTGCATCATGACTTGTGCTTGTTTGAAGTACAGGACTGAGCTGTGCAGTGATGTTGGGTAGAGAAGGCACAAAAGGGTGCTTTCCTTTCAAGCACGGGAACTGGTGCAAAAATGTGGTTTGTCTCTCACTGCCTGTGTTCCCTTCAACCCAGGGAGGCTGTATGGAGCTGATGACTTCTTGCCTGTGCTGACATACGTGCTAGCCCAGTGTGATATGCTGGAGCTGGACACTGAAATCGAGTACATGATGGAGCTGCTGGATCCATCCTTGCTGCATGGAGAAGGTAATCTGGTTTTAATTTTTACTACAACTGCCTGAAGGACTAGTGAGGAGGTGTTCTTCCTCACAGCACTGTTGCTGTTCCCCTTGTTTGAGGAGGAATCCTGTTGAGGGGAGACCTAATGACAATGATGTTGATAACAAGAGAATGTAATCATCATTTCCACTGCTGGGCAGCTTGCAGAGCACAAGCCTCAGAGATCTGGAAATCTGCTGCTGTGTATTGCTTTGTGAGCAGATTCCTTGTTTCCAGCTCCTTTTGTCTCAGCAGGCAAACACATGCACTGTGCAGGTGCCAAATGGCCTAAGCCTTTTGTGTCTGAAAACTTCCTGAGAGGATTTATGGGGCAGCAGCACTCAGCCAATTGAGAGGCACATCATGAGGCTTGGGTTTGGTGCTTTGGGAAAACTTCTGGGGGACTTCTTTGCACCTTTGCAGAAGTGCTCTTGAGAATATTGCCCTCTTTTGGTGATCTTTGCTTCTTCCCAATATTTGCTTCTCACAAAATATTTTTATGAGCCCTAGCAATATGCTTCCTGAGGCATTTATTGAATGAGGGCTAAAGTCTGCTAGAGGCAAGGAAATCTGCCTCCTTGCTGCTTCCATGGTGGCATTTTAAATGAAGTTTTCTGCAAGGTCCAGGTAGGCTACAGAATGTAAAAGGTTTATAGGAAGTTTAAAGGTTCTTGCAGCCAAGCTTAGCTGTGTGTTTAGGTATATGTATGTGCCTCCTATTCATGCTATATCCTGGCTTTCTGAAATTGCCATATCCTCTCGCATGCCAGTATGCCTGCGAGAATTCATGCCTTGATTCCTCCAATTTGGCACTAGTCTGTTCCTTGCTTGGGGTCCAGAGCATCCTTGAGTGCATTGTTAGGAATCTTAGCATGGAAAATACTTTAGATGTGAAGCTGGAGATCATTAATGTGCTTGAAAAGCAGTAAGGTATACTGGACTTGTTTAGAATGCAGCAAAGGAAGTCTGTCCATTGGCTGGGCTTGTCATTGGCACTAGCTCAGCTCTGCTGTGCAGAAAATACTGTGTAGTGCTTTGGGGTTGTGCATTTCCACTGCACAGTATTGTCCAGTTTGTCTAATGGGTCTTGCATTAATTTGATGCGTTCATCTTGTTGCAAAGCGACAGGCTGAGAGGGGATGCTGTCAGTAATACAGAAAATACTACTGTGTGCATAGAATGAATAGACTGTGCTGCCTCTAAGCTGAACACTCCCACCCAAATAGTTGACTTTGGAAAGTAAAGACAGACAGCATGTCTTTTGTTTCTCCTGGTTGCTGCAGACTGTTTCCTCCTGTTGAGACTCTTTGTGACCTGCAGCTTCTTTTGTACATTGGCAACTCTGTTGTGGCTTTAATTTGTTCTTTACCCATGTAATAAAGGAGAAGTGTGCAGAACTTTACATACCAGCTCCTGAACTAGTTGGTCATTCTGGAGAATGCTAAGAAGATGACAAATCAGTTGTGGTTTTAAAAACAAAGGGAATTCATTGGGATGATTCCAGAGTACAAATCTCACACTCACTTGTTCCTTTGTTGTCACTGAGGGTGGTTGCTTTCAAGTTGATGAACTCTGTTAGATTATTCTTTACTTTGTTTCAACAGCCATGTTTATTTGATCCACCTTTGAAGCTGGGGAAGAAGCCAAAACACTGGTGTTCCAAAAGTAGAGGAGTAAACACTCAGGCTAAAGGAGTGACAGGAGTCACTTAAGAAAATGGCTTTCCTCAGCATGAGAGGACCCAGCCATAGGCACCACTGTGTACTATGGAGCACATGCAAGCCCTGCATGTCTGAGCAGCTGAGAGCACACACTCCAGCGTGGTGCAGGCCAGGAGGGGTTTCCCTCTTGTGTGTAAATACTCTGGAACCTGCATGTCTGTGTGTGTGGCTGGGTGCCTCTCTGTGTGTATTTATGTATCTCAAAGAAAACTGCCTGTGCTTGTGACTGGGACCACTCTGAGAAGTTCTTCCCTTGCTGTCCTTCACAGGAGGCTACTACTTGACAAGTGCTTATGGAGCACTGTCCCTGATCAAGAACTTCCAGGAAGAACAAGCTGCCCAGCTGCTCAGTTCCGAGGCCAGAGATACTCTCCGGCAGTGGCACAAGAGGAGGACAACCAACAGGACAATACCTTCAGTCGATGATTTTCAGGTGAGGCTTAGGGTGAAACAGAAAATGGGATGATGGTGTTGTTGGAAATTCCCATTGGAGAGGTATGATTCGTAGCAGATTTCCTTGGGGCCACGAGTGGAGTGAAACAGGGCTGAGATTATGGCTGGCAAATGTGCTTTGGTCTTGAAGTCTTTGCACTTTTCATCAAACAGTTTCATTATGATGGTCTGACAACACTAAATAATAGAGTTTTCTTACCTTCCCTTGTAAGTCACGTAAAGCGGGGACAAACTGCATTGTATCTTAAATTCAGCTTTTTTGCATGCTTTATTTTTCAAAAGATCAAGTGCAGGTTTCCAGGGGGATAAATCAGCCCAACTCCCCAGCAGCCAGTGGTGGCATAAAGCAGGTAGCAGAGAGGAGAGGTGGGAGAAATGTTTCCTTGATAATCTTGAAGTTTAAGCAGGAAATAGAGTTCTGTAATATGGATGTCCTCACATTTGTTTGTGTTCTGTGGTGTTTTGTTTTTTTTGTCCCCTGTGTTCTGTACTGCTCTTCCAGAGCAGGGCAGTACCTTCAACTGGAGAATAACAAAGCAGTGGTTATCACTTCATCTTCTGAAGCCAGGCCTGCATCTCTTCCATCTGCTTTGGACTGACTGTTCAGGTGCAGCAGGGCTCAAAGAGGGAGAGTGTTGGAATTGGGAAGACAGGACTTACTCCTTGGAGTTCAGCTGCCAGCAGTTGGGAAGAGGAGGAGCAGTTACGAGCAATTCCAGTGCCCAGATCCCTGGGATCCAGGTTCTGTTCTCCTGACCTGTACTTAGGTGTCAGATTCCAGCAGCTGGAGTCTTTGTTCTTTCAGCAAAACTCTGCACTTCCATAGGAGCATCCAGCACCTTGTATTTCTGCTGGCTGAGGAAATGACAGAAGATTCTTTCTGCAGGATCTTGTAGGAGGTTCCATCTTCCCTTTCTCTGCAGATGAACTCGATGCAGGAAGATGCAGGGGGAGGGAAGAGCTGTCACTGAGTGTGTCCAGTGCTGCTCCTGCTGTTGTCTCTTCCAAAAGAGAGCCTCAAATCAGAGGATCCCAGCACCCCCAGCATGTTCTTGGCACAAATGCAAGCATTTTGCTGTCTGCTCAGAATGGCTGTTTTCTCTCTCCTCTCTGAGTCTTGCAGTCCTGAAATGGAGCACCTTCCCTCCAGCCACCGTGGAACACACCTGCAGCTCCAGTCATCTTTCTCCCAGGGAAGCAGGATGTGGTCATGGCACTTCTGTGCTGCAGTCTCTCAGCCTTGCTGGCTCTTGGGCCCTGGAAGCTGTCCTTCCCCCCTCCCCCAAATGGGTGGAAAAGCAAAAACCCCAGTGCTTTGATGATGATGAAATACAGCTTTTTGATACTTAGTCTGTGTGTTACAGGCATCTGTAAAAAAAGTCAGCCTTTCCTTCCAGCAATCCCATCCATCTAAAAGTTCCTGCATTCTAAAGCAGGTTTTGTGTGTGGTAGCTACCTTGAAAATTAAATGTAGTGTGTTCTGCCTTATCTAGGGCTGGGTTTTTTCTACAGTTCTTCAAACCAGGTAACAAAACTGTATTACTTCTAATCAGTCAGGTTCAGTCCCAATTTTTAAAATCTATTGCAGAGCTTTAGTGTTCAGTCTGCATGGTATCAAGAAATACTTGATTAGACAAGAGTGCTCTTTGGAACTTTAGTCATTGGAAGGTTCTTCTCAGTTCTAGCTTTTAACTGTTTCTGTGAAATACAAACTTCTCCCACTGAGATTTCACATGCTTAATTTGTTCAGCATACAAACCATGGGTGACAGCTCAGTCAATAAACAACTCTTTCTCACTGTAATTTTTTCCATCTTCTTCAATCTTAATGCATTTTAGTCTTTAATTCCAGCATTTTTTTATAACTGTCTCCAGTTTAGAGACAATGTTAGAAGAAAACTGGAATGAACGTGTCCTCTAAAGAAAATGAGTTTCAGCACTCCCTTCCCACCAAAACAAAAGGAATTTCTTGGATGAAAGCAAAGAAAAAAAATGTTTCTGTAACAGACAAAGCGCCCAGAGGCCATGGGAGGGCATGAGTAGCTGTTGGGAGCTGAAGCTCCTGGCTGCAGAGAAGGCTGCTGGGTTTGGGGTGCTGTCTCTGGCCGGCCTGGCTCCCCCAGCTCCGGAGCCGGGATGGGCCTCCGGCTCCCACCAGTTGTCTGGTTCTGGCCCAAAGCTGGGCCGAGCAGTTCCAGAGGGAGCCACAGAGGTCACCAGAGGATTGCTGTTGCAGTCCCAGGAAATCTTCTTGCCTCAGCTGACACAAGCCAGGGTAGCCAAAAGCAGAAGCGTCAGTCCCCGTGCGCCGCAAAGCCGAGCACACGGGGGAGCGAGTGCCAGAGTTTCCCCAGCTCCCACCCCTCCCCTGGACCCAGCCTAAAGCTCCAGGAGCCATCTCTGGGTGTAAAGCAGGCCATAGGGGAATACAGCATTATCATAAAATCACCCCAAGAGAAAAACAGGCGAAGCTGCACTTCCCTGTGGGGCCTATTTAGAATGTATCTGTGTTAGCAGAGCTGTGGGCCTGTGGCAGTTTCTGCAGGAGAAAAGATCCAGATTTTGCCTCAAGATCACATGCATTTACTGGAATGGTACAGAGTAAGGTTGTTTTTCTGAATCCCTGTTAAAGCAATGAAATGCTGTCCTGTGAAGCTGGGTTAGGCCAGGCTTAGACACCAGGCTGCAGCTCAAGGGATGGCCAGAGCGTCCAGGGATCACCAGTGCGTGTTTCACAGCTGGAGCAGGGAGAGGTTTGCTGTTTGTTGTTGGCTTTTCAGTTTTCAGAGGCTGAGGGTTTTCTGAGTTTCTGATGTCTGCTTTCTTGTTCCACAGAACTACCTTCGCGTTGCATTCCAGGAAGTTACCAGTGGCTGCACGGGAAAGACTTTGCTAGTAAGGCCTTACATCACTACCGAAGACGTATGTCAGCTTTGTGCTGAGAAGTTTAAGGTGGCAAATCCAGAAGAATACAGGCTGTTTCTTTTTGTTGACGACACCTGGCAACAACTGACAGAGGATACGTACCCTCAGAAGATCAAGGCGGAGCTGCACAGCCGTCCGCAGCCCCAGGTCTTCCACTTTGTCTACAAGCGCCTTAACAGTGACCCATACGGGGCCATCCTCCAGAACAGCAACCACTCGGCTGCTTAAAAAGCACCAGCAGCCTGTCATTGTTGTGTCTGCTCCTTGGCCATTGTTACAAACATCTTTGGTGGCTGCCTTCCTTGGCAGCTGAAGCAGGTCTTAAACCTCAAGTGCTTGGTAGAACACGTGCTGTGCTGAGGTTTCTGACACCGCTTTCAGGACCCAGGCACGCTGTGCACGTGGCCAGTGACGCTGGTATTCCACCAGCGTGTCTGAGACGGCCCAGGAGGCTGCACACCTTGTGCCACGGGCTCTTCTGCAGCATATTCTACTGTGGCCCTTCAGTGTCTTGGCTGCAGTGTGCACAGTGCCATTTTCTGCCTCTCGTCGTTTCCACAGCTGTCACTTGGATTTGAGCCCGAGTGCGAGGCGAGCGTGTCTGAACTGAGCTCAGCTCCACCTGCAGGAGTTTGACAAGACCGTCCGATGCAGGGCGTCAGTTCATTCAGCACTACCTGGATGGTTGCATCCTTGTCTAATGTTTTTGGTTACAGAAAATCATCTTGTTTATATATATATATAAATATATATATATAAATAGATATTTTATAGCAGTTGCAGGTAAACTGTCAGGGTTGGTTTTTGAAATATTTTTTTAACTATAAAATATTCTATAATTATGCATGTGATTTTTAACATTTAATACACAAGAATAAATCTCTTGCTGGTTTTAGAGTCTTGCATTGAAAGCCTGTGTGGTTTCTCTTCTTTCCCTGTTCCAGGAGAGTTCTTAGGAAACTTCTGTACCCTCAAGGCAGATTTTTTGCTGTCTGTTCTCAATTGTCTTCTGAAAATTAGACCATTTTATTCATTGTGCTGTGCAAAACACTTCTCAGCCTCTCACCACATTCATTCCAAGCACACTGAGATACCAGGAGGGGAAAGAACGGGCGAAGGTGACATTTCCAGGAGAAAGGAGATGAGTGTGTTCACTGGCAGCACGGGCTGGGATGAGGGCTGAGCAGGACCCAAGCTGCAGCACTTCAACCATTCAGCTTTCACCTCCTGTTTTATCACGGCCTTTATGAGACAGATGTGAATCGATGAGTCCCAGGCCGAGCCGTGCCCGTGCCCTGTTCTGTCGGAGCTGGTGCTTTCCTGACACATTCACCAGCCACACTCTGTAATAAATACTCCTGGGTCTGCTGCTGTTCCTCTTCCAGCTTTATATTCAATTTTCCACCCCTTCTCTCCTCTCTGTCCGCTGTGTCTTTTGTGTTCCTTTCTTGGCCTGTGTGCTCCCCATCCCATTCCCTTTCACTGCTTCACTCTCTCTTGTTCTTCTTTTTCTTTTTTGAAATGAATACTCAATATTTATGTAATATCTCTTACTCAGTCCCTCTCCCTGTTCTGTCCTACTTTTTGCCTCTCTCTCTGTCTCACTTGCTGCCTGCATCTTTATTTCTCCTTTCTTCCTCTCATTGTCCCTCTGTCCTGCACCGTGTTCCTGTTTTATTCTGTGTGGCTCTGTGGAGCTCCCCGTGCTGGTGGTTCCCACGGGTGTGTCCCATTTGCTGTCCCTGTTCTTTTTTAATCCCTCTCTGTGTGCGGCCCATTCACCATCCCAGGTGTTTTTTGGGTTTTTTGTTTTTTTCCATTTCATCCTGCGCCTTGATCTTAGTTTTCTTGCTGTGTCCTCTCTGCTGGTGCTTCCTCTTCTGCCCCTTGTTGCCTGTGTCTGCGGGGCTGAGAAGGAACTTCAGCCCTTCTGGGGGCTGTCCCCCACTTCCTTGCGTGAGCAGAGTCCCTTTTTGGGGGGATGGACCATGGGAAGGGTTCGAATAAAGTGCCGTGCTCCTGCCCGAGGCAGTTGTAGTTGTTCTGTGCCTTCTTTGGGGGTGAGGAAAAAAGGCTGAGGGGGACAGGGGGTGGAGACTCGGGGGCTCCCGTGTCCTTTGGGGCACCCCAAGGTCCCGAGGAGAGGGAGCCACGCTGCGGTGAAGGAGCAGCTGAGTGGGGAATGGGGGGGGCGGTGCCGGGTGCCGTCCCCCAGAGGGACCCAAGAGTGCCAGAACATTCACAGGGAGGGCTGGGTGTAGAAGACAGGAAAATATAAATATAAAAAATACCTAACTACAGCTTAAATAAATGTTTTATTTGGTTAGAGAAGGGTTTCTTAATAGATAATCTAAATATAAAATAAAAATAATAGAAAAATAAAAATATATTTATATAAATATAAAATATATACAAATAGAAGTAACAACTTTATATTAAATATATAAATAATGCAAATATATAGTGTATGAATATAAATTATATATATGAGATTAGAAATATGCAAATAATATAGTTTAAAATAAATGGTTTTTTTGGTTTTATTTGGTAAAGGCAGGTTTTTTTATAATTAATATAAGCAAAATAAATACACAAATATACAGTAAGTTTATAAAGACATAAAATTAGAAGTATTTGTGCATACATGAATATATGTAAGTAAATACATAAATATATAGATCAATATAAATGTAGGATATAAATAATATATACTTATGGTATAATATGTTCATAATATTGATACATTAATTGCAGACATAAAAATGAAAAATATAAACATTTAAATATAGTTTAAAATAAAGGGGTTTTTTGTTTGTATTTGGGTAAAGGTGGAGCTTTTAAATAAAATTTGAAACATACACATATATAATATATAAAGATATATGCAAAAAATAGAAATGAATTTTAACAATATAAATATTATGTGTACAATAAATAATAAAAAAAATATTGTATATATGTTATAATGCAACCTTAATTGAAAATATAAAATGTGTATAGATTGTAAATGTGAATATAAATTAAATATTAATAGATATTTATTTAAAGGGGTTTTTTTATTATTTGCTTTTAGTTTTGGTCGGGGTGTTTTGGGGGCATTCTTTTAGGAGGATTTTTTGAAGGGATGGGACTCGTTGCTTTTTGCCTTCGCTTCTCTCTCTGTCCCCAAAGCGCCGCAGCCCCGGGCTGAGCTCGGCGCAGTGCTGCCGCCTTGTGGGCACAGCGCGGTACTGCAGCCGCCGCCGCTCCGGCGCCCTGGCAGCGCTGCCGTCCTGTGGGCACAGCGCGGTGCTGCGCGCGTGCCCTTCCGATGATGGGAGCGAGCGCGTGCCGGGACCCTGCCCTGCAGGACTGCCGCCACGCTGCGGATGCCGCTTGCGGCAGGAGCCCGGCCGAGACAAGCATCCCCGCCCGTGCCTGCCGCCGCTCGAGCGTCGGCCGGAGCTCTGTTCGGCGTCGTTGCCGGATTCAGGCAGGCGACTTCGAAATTGACATGGTGAGGGGCGTTACGGGTCCCACAACAAAGATGGCAGCAGAGAAGGGCGGAAGTTAGTGCTTGCCACTCTCAAGATGGCGGCTCGGCCGGCACTCGCCTGACCTTCTATATCTGGCGGCAGAAAGGGCGGGAAAACAAGGACCTCAGTGTGATTTGGGGGCTGCCTGCGCGCGGCGCCGACACCGATCCCCGCGGTGCGATTTTCTGCGGGGTTTCCGAGAGTGCGGACACGGGCTGTGGGCTCAGCGGCGCCGCGGGCGCGCGGGAAACGGGCGGGCGCAGACAGGCGGCTACGGGCAGACGCCTTTCTCTGCCGGGGTCCTGTACTGCCGGGGGCGGTACCGGGGGTGGGGCCGAGGGCGGTACCGGGGGTGGGGCCGAGGGCGGAATCGGGGGCGGTACCGAAGGCGGTACCGACGGCGGTACCGGGCGGGGATCCAGGTGCGGGGCCGTGAGGTGATTCAGGGGCGGGGCCGGGCCCGGCACAGGTGCGCGGGGTCTCAGTGCGGCTGCGCGGGGCGTGGCCGAGGTGATTTAACTCCAGGTAATTGGCTCGGCCGCCATTTGCTCAGGCTGAGCTCGCTTCGGACGCTCGGGCTCTCCGGCCTTTATTATGATCGATTGCTCGGCGATCAATTAGTGATGCCTGCCGCTCGATTGTTTGGCGAGCGATTAGTACTGCCTGCCGATCGATCGCTCGACGATCGATTAGGAATGCCTCTCGATCCATTGCTCGGCCATCGATTGCTCGTGCCTGCCCATCGATTGCTCGGCTATCGGTTAGTGATGCCTGTCGGTCGATTGCTCGGTCATTGATTGCTCATGCCTGCCGATCGACCGATTGATCGGCGCTCGATTGCTCATGCCTGTCGATCGTTTCCTCGGCGCTCGATTGCTCGTGCCTGCCGATCGATCGATTGCTCGGCTTTCGATTGTTAACGCCCAGAGCAATGGACCCTGAAGCGAACCCCGCCCCTCGGTTTACGTGTCTGCCGAGGTCATCACGTGGCCCCGCCCCCCGGGTTTTAAAGGGGTTTTGGGGTGTTTGAGGGGTTTTAAAGTTCTTTGAGGGTATTTTGAAGGGATTTTTAAAAGTTTTTTTCTGGGATTTTTAGGGGTTTTTTTAAATTTTGGGGGTTTTTTTAGGATGTTTTTGGGGGTTTAGCCCAGCGCTGACCCTGTCCCTCCCGTGTCCGTCCCCCTGGGATCCTCCCCAGGCACCACCCTGCCCCGCCCCAGCCCTGGCTGCGCACCCGCCGCTAACGCCGCCTTGTGGGCACAGCGCGGTACTGCAGCCGCTGCCGAGCACTGCCAGAGCGCCGGCTCGGGGGGTGGCTGCAGTACCGCGCTGTGCCCACAAGGCGGCAGCACTGCCGCCCTTCCCACGCTCGCAGCCGCGGCCGCTCTCGCAGCCCGAACTCGGCGTCACCCTCCCCTCTATTCACACACACCCCCCCGCTCCCCGCTCCATCCGGGCAGCGCCGGCGGGGACGCCGCTGCAATCCGGATCTCCGGCGAGGAGAACAGCATTGCTGCCCTGCCGGATTGAGAAATCCGATTCCTTGCAGAGATTGAGGGGATAGGGAGCTGATCCTCAGGCTGGCTTTTGGCAGCGGCAATTGGGTGAGATGGGGAGAGGGGACACTCCCCCGGATCCGTTAAAGCCAGCTCTGCTGGGTTTGGGTATTTCTCCTCAAAAACTGATCGCACTGAAGGGGGCTTGAGGAAGCAGCGGGATGCCCTGGGGGCTGTGCTGGAACCCCCAGCCGCGGTGAGGAATGCTGGGCAGTGCCGGCTCCGAGGGGACCCGGAACAGGGAACAGCCCCGGTTCGGCCCCGGGAGAGGGGGCGGGCCGCGAGCGATGGCCCCGCCCCAGCCCGGGCAGGACGGGGCGCCGGGGAGGGAGCGGGCGGGGCCGGGCGGGGATTGAGGGGCGGGGCCGGAGGGGATTGAGGGGCGTGGCCGGAGGGGATTGAGGGGCGGGGCCGGAGGGGATTGAGGGGCGTGGCCGGGCCCGACTCAGGTGCGCGGGGCCCCAGTGCGGCTGCGCGGGCCGGGGCCCCTTTCAATGCGGCC